>NC_090405.1:28240111-28551478 GCF_036365525.1 Heterodontus francisci | reverse complement strand
AAGATCACATTTTTGTGCGCCAGCTGAAGTGATTTATGACTTTAACCCCTTATAGGGACTAAACCAAATCAGGAGTACATCCCTATAAATCTCCTTTAATCAAATTCAAACCAGACAAATTCTCTGACACATATTTGAGTTCAAAGAATTGTACTAGCTTTCCCTCAAAGAAAGAAAACCAACAGAGAATATTACCATTTTTCAGGTAGCCTATTTTTAATATTTATGGCTATATCATAAATATTCCAGATATTATAAGGGTCTGGGAAATCTCTTCAATACGTATCTCTCCACTTAAAGAGACACAGAGAGGGGGTTGTTGTAGCTGTATACAGAATGAGACGATTTATTAACTTTTATATATTTATTAAAGAATTTAACATGTAATAAACTTCTTAAGTGGATAAATATATCACAATATCTAATATTACTGAGAGATGTAACACACATTCATATTTAGAACATGGAACATAGAACAGTATAGCACAGTACAGGCCCTTCGGCCCACAATGTTGTGCCGAACCTTTAACCTACTCTAGGATCAAACTACCTACATACCCTTCATACTACTATCATCCATGTACCTATCCAAGAGTCGCTTAAATGTCCCTAATGTATCTGCTTCTACTACCACCGCTGGCAGCGCATTCCACGCACCCACCACTCTCTGTGTCAAGAACCTACCTCTGACATCTCCCCGAAACCTTCCTCCATCACCTTAAAATTGTGCCCCCTGGTGATAGCCCTTTCCGCCCTGGGAAAAAGTCTCTGGCTATCCACTCTATCTATGCCTCTCATCATCTTGTACCCCTCCATCAAGTCACTTCTCATCCTTCTTTGCTCCAATGAGAAAAGCCCTAGCGCCCTCAACCTTTCTTCGTAAGACATGCCCTCCAGTCCAGGCAGCATCCTGGTAAATCTCCTCTGCACCCTCCCTAAAGCTTCCACATCCTTCCTATAATGAGGTGACCAAAACTGAACACAATATTCCAAGTGTGGTCGAACCAGGGCTTTATAGAGCTGCAGCATAACCTCGCGGCTCTTAAACTCAATCCTCCTGTTAATGAAAGCCAACACACCATATGCTTTCTTAACAATCCTATCAACTTGGGTGGCAACTTTGAGCGATCTATGGACATGGACCCCAAGATCCCTCTGTTCCTCCACACTACCAAGAATCCTGTCTTTAAGCCTGTATTCTGCATTCAAATTCGACCTTCCAAAATGAATCATTTCACACTTTTCCAGGTTGAACTCCATCTGCCACTTCTTAGCCCAGCTCTGCATCCTGTCAGTGTCCCGTTGCAACCTACAACAGCCTTCCACACTATCCACAACTCCAGCAACCTTCATGTCATCGGCAAACTTGCTAACCTAGCCTTCCACTTCCTCATCCAAGTCATTTATAAAAATCACTAAGAGCAGAGGTCCCAGAACAGATCCCTGCGGAACACCACTGGTCACCGAGCTCCAGGCTGAATACTTTCCATCTACTACCACCCTCTGTCTTCTATGGGCCAGCCAATTCTGTATCCAGACAGCCAACTTTCCCTGCATCCCATGCCTCCTTACTTTCTGAATGAGCCTACCATGGGGAACCTTATCAAACGCCTTGCTAAAATCCATATACACCACATCCACTGCTCTTCCTTCATCAACGTGTTTTGTCACATCTTCAAAGAATTCAATAAGGCTTGTGAGGCATGACCTGCCCCTCACAAAGCCATGCTGACTGTCTCTAATCAAACTATGCTTTTCCAAATAATCATAAGTCCTGTCTCTCAGAATCCTCTCCAATAATTTGCCCACTACCGACGTAAGACTGACTGGTCTATAATTCCCAGGGTTATCCCTATTCCCTTTCTTGAACAAGGGAGCAACATTTGACACCCTCCAATCATCTGGTACTACTCCAGTGGACAGTGAGGACGCAAAGATCATCGCCAAAGAAGCGGCAATCTCTTCCCTCGCTTCCTGTTCTATGTTTCTAACATAGAATCCAAAAGTTTAACCTTGCTAATGTTACAGCAAAATTATCCTAGAATATCCATCAAAATTTAAAGTAAACTTTTACCTTAAATCCCCCAAGCAAGGCATGGGATGAGAAGTGTTGTTTGAGGATACAACACCCCTAAACATTGCTTTCAAAACCTCAAATTTTTATACTATTTCTAAGTCATCTGACTTCCAGCATTTGTGCGACCTTCCTGTGTTCCTTTCAAAATCCATATTTGATAGTATCATGAACTAACTCTCCACTTAATGTTTTACTGGAAGCCCCCTGTTTTCTGAAGTTGTAAGCCTTTATCTGTTCAAATGTTTATAATTGTGTTTACTTGACCTCTTATTCCTGTAAGTCTATTTTGTATAATTGCCTTTTTTATGGTACCTTAAAGCAACCTCCGGAGCCACTTTGTCTGCATCAACAACCCCATTACTAATTAAATTTGTTGCTATCTCTTACTGAGGTCACACAGGATATTTCAATGTGTGTGTTTACCTTCCAATTCCCTGGCAACAGAAATTCTATTCTAACAGGGACCTTGAAATATTTAACGCTACCTTCTTAAAGGGGAATTTCAATGAGGTCTGAAAACTGACAATTTATACAATCGTTACTTTTAAAAGGCATAATACACAAACTATTTCCAAGTTCTACTTAATTAAGCCTATTATACCTATATTCTATCACAGATACATGACACGCCCATGCTAGCATGCACATGTGATGCACACATGCAAATAGAGGCAGGAAAGATCAGAAGAAAAAAAAAGTGGAAAGGTTTGAGCAAATATCTGAAGAGTTGTTGTTATGGTTCTTCGAGCTCACTGTAGAATCCTTGATTGTAGGTAGATCTTGCTTTTCGGAGCCCATTATCCTTCTTCAACCTTGTTCGCTGTAGGAGACTTTTCTCTCTTGGGTTCATGTGCCTTCAGTGGATTCAGAAGGTTGTGAGAAAGAGATGGGAGCAGACAGGGGAGAGATCTTCTCAGTCCAGGAGCAAACAGACTTTCTGCCCAAACTGTTTGTACAAATTCAAAAAACTCAGGTTACCCAGCAGGATAGTCGTGTGACTAGCTGGTTTGACAATATCCGTTTGTGTATTCAGCCATCTTACCAGTCAACCTGGAATGCATGCTCCCCCACCTTCAACGTCTGGTGATCGAAAGTCTATTGTGGGTAGAATGTGTCAGGGAATGGCTGCTTTGTCTTTCCGAACACTGTCTGTTAATATGCAAGCGTCTTTCCAGCCATGGCTGATCTATTTAACAAGTCCTTTCTTCAATCCAGTAACAGTTTAAAATCAATGATCATGACAAAATAAATGTGCCTCATTGTTGGCAGGTGGGGACCTAGCATGACACTACTTTAAATGTACTCAATGACTGAGCTTCCATAGCCCTCTGGGGCAGAGAATTCCAAAGATTCACAACCCTCTGAGTAAAGAAATTTCTCCTCATCTCTGTCCTCAGTGGCTTCCCCCTTATTTAGAAATTGTGTCCCCTGGTTCGAGACTCCCCAACCAGGGGAAACATCTTAGCTGCATCTACCCTATCTATCCCTTTCAGTATTTTGTAGTCGGTTCTATCATCCTGGGAACAAGTCTGGCGAACCTTCGTTGCACTTTTCCTATGGCAATAATATCCTTCCTAAGGTAAGGGGACCAAAACTGCACACAGTACTCTAGGTGCAGTCTAACCAAGGTTCTATACAATTGAAGAAAGATTTCACTAGTCCTGTACTCAAATCCTCCTGTGATAAAGGCTAACATACCATTAGCCTTCCTAATATGCTTGCTGCACCTGCATGTTAGCTTTCAGTGACTTATTAACGAGGAAACCCAGGTCCCTTTGTCCATCTACACTTTCTAATCTCTTACCATTTAAGAAATACTCTGCACATCTATTCCTCCTACCAAAGTGGATAACCTCACATATTTTTCCACATTATATTCCATCTGCCACGTTCTTGCCCATTCACCAAGTCTGTCCAAATCCCCTTGAAGCCACTTTGCATCTTCCTGACAACACACATTCTCACCTAGTTTTGTGTCATCCGCGAACTTAGAAATATTACATTTGGTCCCCACATCCAATCATTGATATATATTGTGAACAGCTGGGGCCCAAGTACTGATCCTTGTGCTACCCCACTAGATACAGTCTGCCAACCCAAGAATGACCCATTTAGTCCTACTCTTTGTTTTTTGCCTGTTAACCAATCCTTAACCCATGCCTGTATATTACCTCCTGTCCCATGTGCTTTAATTTTGCTAACCAACCTCCTGGGGGGACTTTATCAAAACCCTTCTGAAAATCCAAGTATAATACGTCCACCAACTCCCCTTTATCAATTCTGACAGTAACATCCTCAGAAAACTCCAACAGGTTCATCAAAAATGATTTCCCATTCATAAATCCATGTTGACTATGCCCAATCAGATCATTATTATCCAAGTATTCATTTATCATATCCTTTAGAATAGATTCTACCATTTTCCCTACTACTGATGTAAGGCTAACAGGTCTGTAGTTCCCTGTTTTCTCTCTCCCTCCCTTCTTAAACATTTGTTACATTCCAATCTGCAGGAACCTTTCCAGAATCAATAGAATTTTGGAAGATGTTCACCAATGCATCCATTTTCTCCATAGATAGCTCTTTCAACACTCTGGGATGTAGAATATCAGGCCCTGGGGACTTATCAACCTTCAGCCCCATTAATTTCTCCAATACAACCTTCTTACTAATACTAATTTCCTTCAATTCCTCATTCTCCCTAGTCCCCTGGATCTCTAATTCTGGGAGTTTTCTTGTATCTTCCTCAGTGAAGACAGACACAAAGTAATCATTTAGCTTCTCTGCTATTTCGCTATTCCCCATTATAAATTCTCCTGACTCTGCCTGTAATGGACCCACATTTGTCTTAGCCAAATGTTTCCTTTTTACGTACCTGTAGAAGCTTTTACAGTCAGATTTTATGTTTCTTTGCTAGTTTACATTCATATTCTATTCTCCCTTTCTTTATCAGTTTGTTGGTCCTCCTTTGCTATATTCTAAAATACTCCCAATCCTCAGGTTTACTACTATTTCTGGCAACTTCTGGCCTTTTCTTTTAATCTTATACAATCCTTAACTTCCTTTGTTAGCTACAGTTGACTGTCTTTACATTTAAGGTTTTTGTTTCTTGAAGGAATGTATAATTGCTGTAAAATATGTAATAAATCTTTGAAGATTACCATTGTCTATGCATGGTCATACCTTTTAATGTATTTTCCCAATCCACCTCAGCCAATTTGCCCCTCATACCTTCATAATTTCTTTTGTTCAAATTTAACACTCTGTCTTCAGATTGAACCACCTCACTTTCAAACATAATGTAAAATTCTAACATATTATGGTCACTCATCCCTAAAGGTTCTTTTATAACAAGATTATTAATTAGCCCTTTCTCATTACATAAAACTAGATCTAAAATAGCCTGTTCTCTAGTTGGTTCCTCAACATACTGCTCTAGAAAACCATCCCTAACGCACTGTCGAAACTCATCCTCCACAGCATTAGTGCTCATTAGGTTTACCCAGTCTATATGCAGATTGAAGTCACCCATGATTATTGTATTACCCATGCTACATGCTTCTTTAATCTCCTGATTCATACCATGCCTCACACTACCACTACTATTTGGTGGCCTATAAACAACTTCTACCAATATTTGTTGCCCCTTGCTGTTTCTTAGCTCCACCCAAACAGATTCCACAACTTTTTCTTCCAATCTGAGATCCTTCCTTACTAATGTACTTATTATCAGCGTAACACCACCTCCTTTTCCTTTTTTCCTGTCCTTCCTAAATGTTGAATATTCGTAATTGCTCCATTTCAAACAATTTGCTGCCTAATGATATTTTCAATCACATCTGAAACACCTGTTAATAATTCCCCAGGAATTCCTGGGGTTCATTCTTCTGTTATTCCATTCCTGTCGTCTTCCAGATCTGCCAAAAATATCCCCATCCTCATTTCGCTTCTCTGTGATTCTTCTGCTGTATTAACGGCTGCACCCTATATCTGAACAATTTCAAAATGCCACAATCATTGAGTTCTCCATCTTCTCCATCCCCTTTGTGCCATGAAGCCTGTTGGAAAGGATTGCTTTCCCAAGATTTTTTTTTTTTAAAAGCATCAGCTATCTGATCCAAAAGCATCTCTCTTTCTGAGGGTCTAACTCCAGTTAATACTAGGAACCAATCCATGCACGACACTTTAGCACAATCCAACAATTTGAAAGCATGCACTGAGCAAGGAACTGCCAAATGGAATTTCTGCAATCATTTATATAGTGTGTTGAATTCCATGATATATTCCTCTATGGAACATCCATCCATCTTTCTAAATTTATCAAAGACTGACCATGCCTGGTATGCATTTAATAGATCATCTTTCTTATAAATGTTATCCGTAAAGCTTAATAGAAGCTCCAAACCATCCTCAGTGTCTAACTGACGGGCCTCTAGCTCACAAAATACTTTGCAGCTGATCTTGTTTTTTTTCAGGAAGCAACAGTGCCAATGTCATACCTTGTTTTCTCTTCAGCAAGGCTGTAACCCATGTCGACATATATACTCTATTTTTCCATTGGTCATAAGGTTCAGTCAGTGGGAAATAATACCCTGACATATGGTTTCAACCATTCTTCTCAAAAGTAATTAAAATTACAACTTCTGTCTGGAAAATGTAGTTGCCAATCTTTATCTTTCGGCAACCATCCTCTGCTACCATGTTAAATGGATCCAAGCCAAACGGCGAAGGTTGAATCTAGACACAGATCCTTTGCTTGATAGTTGTTTTATTCACAGAATGCAGCATTACGTATCACTGCCTCCTGCAAACTCATACCTTGTGTCACAGCAGGATCTCTTTATACCCCTCTAAGTCCTTAATTTAACAATGCCCTTTACCTGTTTATCTCAACAACATAATTAACCCTACCATTAACATTCTGAGCACCACACCTCAGGAAGGATACATTGGCCTTGGAGGGGATGTAGTGCAGATCTATTCGAGTGATACTAGGGCTTAAAAGGATGAATTATGAGGACAAATTGTATAACCTTGGCTTATATTCCCTTGAATATAGATGACTGAGGGGTGATCTGATTGGGGTGTTTACAACATTAAAAGGAGTCAATAAAGTTGATACAGAGAAACTATCCCCTCTGGTGGGGAAATCAAGAACGAGGGGGCATAGTCTAAAACTTAGAGCCAGGCCATTGAGGAAGGAAATCAGGAAGTACTTTTCCACACAAAGTGTAGTGGAAATCTGGACTTCCCTATCCCAAAAGGTTGTGCATGCCAGGGGACAACTGGAGCTTTCAGGACTGAAATCGATGGACTTTTGTTGGGTTAGGGTATCAAGAGATATGGATCAAATGGAGTTCAGGTACAGATTGTCATGATCTGATTGAATGGCAGAACTGGCTTGAAGGGTTGAATGGCCTCCCTCTGTTACTACGTCCCTAATTGAGGCAGCATCTGGACCTTCAAATAATTGACATCACAAGGTGAATGTTCCACATGGAGTCAGTGGTAGCAGTGAGGCACTAACTGTATCAGGAAGTTGCAGTGATTTTCCATCCATTAATTAAAATGATGGAGAATTGCAGGCCGTGAATGCGCAAGACTCCCAAACACACCAGCGACAGCAGAGGTACTGATACAAACTCTACCCCAAGTTCAATCAGTCAGTGGTTATTCGTCATCTTGTTATGTCTTCAATATCCCATGGATTGTGATGGTCTAGGTCGGAGGTTATCTGTGCAAGGGCACCTGGCCACGAAACCTGGCTTTTTACATTCATCTTTGGGCCATTGTCTGCAGATACTATGCAACCCACAGATACATTACTGAACAGTCAACATTTACAATGGCTCGTTAAGTGGCTCATTAACTGGCTCGTTAGTTGCTTGAGAAGCAGTAAAGTTTCATGACTACAGGTGCATTAAGATTAGATGCTGGTTTAACATGATCTCGAACCAAACCACATCCTCAAGAAAGGCAGATTTCAAAACTTCGCCATTCCACAAGTTTGTTACTGTGACGTAAATTAAGATGAAACCCCAGCCCATGGAGACAGTAGATCTAACAGCTGACTGAATCTACATCGAAGAACTGTCCAGGGCGCTCTGATGAAAGTTAGCAGAATGTCTGGCAAATCATTGATTTGTCCTCAGTCAGACTGATGGCAGTTGGAAACAGCTGGACAGCCTTGTACACCAACATCTGGAGACCAGAGCAACCATGCTCTGAACACAGAAAATACTGGAAATACTCATCAGGTCTGGCAGCATCTGTGGAAAGACAAACAGAGTTAACATTTCAATTCTGTGACCCTTCATCAGAGTAACCTTAATGTTGCAGTGCTCAGGCCACCTATCCACACAAGCCCAATTGAATGTATTGAGTTCTCCACGATTATATCTGAGGACACTCCCCACCTTAAAAAATATACTGCATGGGGAGCATCTCTGATCCCTTTATCAGCTCCTTGTGTCAAACTGTACTCCCTGTGGTGGGTGTAAAACCCTAGCTGAGTGTGTGAGACCTGTAAGGAAATGTTGGACAAGCAGCGTAATAAATCAAAGATCAGTGGAGGAGTTGAGCCCCAGGATCTGTTCGTATCTTCAGCATGAAATATCTGGGAATTAACAGGAACAGGGAGTTAACGCTTACAGGTAGATACATGGTATACATCTAGACAGCTTACACACCAGAGGATTGGACATCTCAGGTCACATGAAATAGGAGCAGGAGTTGACCATATGGCCCATCGAGGCTCCTCCGCCATTTAATGCCATCATGGCTGATCTTGGGCTTCAATTCCACTTTCCTGCCCGCTCCCCATATCCCTTGATTCCCTGCGAGACAAAAACTCTGTCTATCCCAGCCTTAAATGTATTCAATGATGGAGCATCCACAACCCTCTGGAGTAGAGAATTCCAAAGATTCACAACTCTTTGAGTGAAGTAATTTCTCCTCATCTCAGTCCTGAATGATTGATCTCTTATCCTGAAACTGTGTCCCCGAGTTCCAGATTCCCTGACCAGTGGGAACAATCTCTCAGCTTCTACCCTATCAAGACCTTTCAGAATCTTGTATGTCTCAATTAGATTACCTCTCATTCTTCTAAATTCCAGAGAATGTAGGCCAATTTACTCAGCCTCTCATCATAGGACAACGCCCTCATTCCAGGGACCAATTTAGTAAATCTTGGCTGCACTGCCTCCAGTGTAAGTATATCCTTTCTTAAATGTGGAGACCAAAATGGCACACAGTATTCCAGGTGCGGTCTCACCAAAGCTCTGTCCAGTTTTAGTAAGACTACTTTATTCCTAATGGGAACATGCCATTTGCCTTCCTAATAGCCTGCTACACTTGCATGTTAACTTTGTATGAGTACCCCCAGTCTCTCTGAACATCAACACTTATCAGTTTCACACCTTTTAAAAAATGTTCTGCTTTTCTATTTTTACAACCAAAGTGAACAACTTCACACTTCCCTACATTGTACTCCGTTTGCCATCTTGTTGCAGCCTCTCTACATCCTCCCCGCAGCTTATCTTTCTACCGAGCTTTGTATCATCAGCAAACTTAGATACATTACTCTCTGTCTCTTCATCCAAGTTATTAATATAGAGTGTAAATAGCTGAGACCCCAGCACTGATCCTTACGGCACCCCACTATTCACTGCCTGCCAACTTGAAAATGCTCCATTTATGTCCACTCTTTGCTTCTTGTCTGTTCACCAATCCTCTGTCCACACTAATATATTACCCCCAACACCATGAGCCCTTATCTTGCCTATTAATTTTTTATGTGGCACCTTATTGAATGCCTTTTGGAAATCCAGGTATACGACATCTACTGGTTCCCCTTTATCTATCCTACTAGTTACATCTTCAAAAAGCTATAATAAATTTGTCAAACAGGATCTCCCTTTAGTAAAACTATGCTGACTTGTTCTAATCATACTATGCTTTTCCAAGTGCAATGTTAATTCTTTAATAATAGTTTCCAGCATCTTCCCAATGAGTGATGTTAGGCTAACTGGCCTGTAGTTTCCTGTTTTCTCTTTATCTCCTTTCTTAAAAAGCTGTGCCAACTTCCAATCTGACGGGGCCATTCCTGAATCTAAGGAATTCTAGAAAACTGTAGGGCGGCACAGTGGTGCAGTGGTTAGCACTGCAGCCTCACAGCTCCAGTGACCTGGGTTCAGTTCTGGGTACTGCCTGTGCGGAGTTTGCAAGTTCTCCCTGTGACCGCATGGGTTTCCTCCTGCATGCAGAAGACTTGTGGGTTGATAGGTAAATTGGCCATTGTAAATTGCCCCTACTGTTGGCAGGGGAATTGAGGGAAGGTGGGGATGTGAGAGGGAAATGGGATTAATGTAGTATTAGTATAAAATGGGTGTTTGATGATCAGCATGGACTCAGTGGGCCTAAGGGCCTGTTTCAGTGCTGTTTCTCTCTATGACTCAACAATATTCATGGGCTACTTGTTTCAGATACAGAAATGCTATTCTCTGTCCCTGCCTGCAATGTTCCACATTTTGTAGAGTGCTGACATTGTTAAAACCAGTTTCGAGCCAGCCAGAATCCATTACTTACCATTTTACTGATAGTTATTTAGATTGTCAAGCGGTGCCTAAAATCACTCAGTAAGTTCCTGTCCCAACTGTCACACAACTGAACATGGGGTGAGACAATTGATTCACACTCGGCCCGCAGGGCTCCAACTTAAACAGTGGGAAATTGCTATCTGAAACTATGTACCAATTCAGAATAAAAACTCTGCAATACTCAGGGAATTAAAGAGAAGTGACATATTGGGGGGAATTTTATGCTCTCCCTTGCAGTGGGTTTGGAGGCAGGCAGAGCATAAAATTGGGTGGGATAGTGCCGGAGGGGTTTCCACCACCATCCCACCTCTGCCAAAGTTTAGTCCAAGGTGGGAAGGTCTGTGACACAAAGCTGGGGGAGTCTGTGAGCTGTGGGGAGGATGCAAAGAGGCTCCAATGTGATTTAGACAAGTTGGGTGAGTGGGCAAATGCATGGCAGATGCAGTATAATGTGGATAAATGTGAGGTTATCCATGTTATCCACTTTGGTTGTAAAAACAGAAAAACAGATTATTATCTGAATGGTGATAGATTGGGAAAGGGGGAGGTGCAACAAGACCTGGGTTCCTTGTACACCAGTCGCTGAAAGCAAGCATTCAGGTGCAGCAAGCAGAGGGGATCTCATAGAAACCTATAAAATTCTAGCAGGACTAGACAGGCTAGATACAGGGAAGATGATCCCGATGGCTTGGGAGTCCAGAACAAATCTCAGAGAGGTGTAAAAATGATAGGGTAATAATAGGAGGGGATTTGAACTTCCCCAATATCAACTGGGATACTCTTAGTGCAAAAGCTTAAAGGGGGTGGACTTCTTAAAATGCATACAGGAGAGCTTTTTGAGCCAGTATGTGGAAAGTCCTACAAGAGAAGGGGCGGTACTGGACCTAATTGTAGGGAATGAAGCTGGACAAGTGGTAGAAGTGTCAGTGGGGGAACATTTTGGGGATAGTGACCATAACTCTGTAAGAATTAGGGTAGTTATGGAAAAGGATAAAGATGGACCGAAAATAAAGAGGAAATAGTAAGAGTTCAGAGCCAACATGTACCCATTAAGGTGAAAGGTAGGACCAACAAGTCCAGGGAACCCTGGATGTCAAGGGATATAGAGGATTGCATCAGTTAAAAAAAGGAGGCTTGTGGCAGATTCAGCATGCTGAAAACAGTGGAGGCACTAGAGGAGTTTAGAAAGTGTAGGCGGGTACTTAAAAAAGTAATTAGGAGAGTGAAGAGGGGACATGAAAAAACACTGGCGGGCACAATAAAGGAAAATCCTAAGGCATTTTATAAGTATATTAAGGGCAAGAGGATAACCAGGGAAAGAGTAGGGCCCATTAGGGACCAAAGTGGCAATCTGTGTGTGGAGCCAGAGGTTTTTAAATGATTACTTTTCATCTGTGTTCACTATGGAGAAGGACAATAGTGGTGTAGAGATCAGGGAAGGGATTGTGATATACTTGAACAAATTAGCATTGAAAGGGAGGAAGTATTAGCTGTTTTAGCTGGCTTAAAAGTGGATAAACCCCCAGGCCCAGATGAAATGTATCCCAGGCTGTTATGTGAGGCAAAGGAGGAGATTGCAGGGGCTCTGACACAAATTTTTAAATCCTCTCTGGCCACAGGAGAGGTGCCAGAGGATTGGAGGACAGCGAATGTGGTACCATTATTTAAGAAGGGTAACAGGGATAAACCAGGTAATTACAGGCTGGTGAGTCTAACATTAGTGGCTGGGAAACTATTGGACAAAATTCTGAGGGACAGGATTAATCTCCACTTGGAGAGGCAGGGATTAATCAGGGATTGTCAGCATGGCTTTGTCGGGGGAGATCGTGTCTGAATAACTTGATTGAATTTTTTGAAGCGGTGATGAAATGTGTAGATGAGGGTTAAGCCGTTGATGTAGTCTATATGGACTTCAGTAAGGCTTTTGATAAGGTCCTGAATGGGAGATTGATTAGGAAGGTAAGAGCCCATGGGATCGAGGGCAATTTGGCAAATTGGATCCAAAATTGGCTTAGTAGCAGGAGGCAGAGGGTGATGGTCGAGGGCTGTTTTTGCGAGTGGAAGCCTGTGACCAGTGGTGTACCGCAGGGATCGGTGATGGGACCCTTGCTGTTTGTAGTGTACATTAATGATTTAGACGTGAATATAGGAGGTATGATCAGTAAGTTCACGGATGACACGAAATTTGGTGGTGTCGTAAATAGTGAGGAGGAAAGCATTAGATTACAGGACAATATGGATGGGCTGATAAGATGGGCAGAGCAGTGGCAAATGGAATTTAATCCTGAGAAACGCGAGGTGATACATTTTGGGAGGACTAACAAGGCAAGGGAATATACAATGGATGGTAGGACCCTAGGAAGTACAGAGGATCAGAGGGACCTTGGTGTACTTGTCCATAGATCACTGAAGGCAGCAGCACAGGCAGATAAGGTGGTTCGGAAGGCATCTGGGATACTTGCTTTTATTAGCCGAGGCATAGAATATAAGAGCAGGGAGGTTATGATGGAGTTGTATAAAACTCTAGTTAGGCCACAGCTGGAGTACTGTGTACAGTTCTGGTCACCACACTATAGGAAGGATGTGATTGCACTGGAGAGGGTGCAGAGGAGATTCACCAGGATGTTGCCTGGGCTGGAGCATTTCAGCTATGTAGAGAGACTTGGATAGGCTAGGGTTGTTTTCCTTAGAGCAGAGAAGGCTGAGGGGAGATATGATTGAGGTATACAAAATTACGAGGGCCATTGATAGGTTAGATAGAAAGAAACTTTTTCTCTTAGCGGAGGGATCAATAACCAGGGGGTATAGATTTAAGGTAAGGTGCAAGAGGTTTAGAGGAGTTTTGAGGAAAAAATTTTCACTCAGAGGGTGGTTGGAATCTGGAACGCACTGCCTGAAGAGATGGTAGAGGCAGGAACTTTCACAACATTTAAGAAGTATTTAGTCATAGCATACAAAGCTACTGGCCAAGTGCTGGAAAATGGGATTAGAATAGATAGGTGCTGATGGCAGGCACAGACACGATGGGCCAAAGGGCCTGTTTCTGTGCAGTATAACTCTATGACTCTATAAGGCAGAGCTAGCATTTACCCCAGTGAATAACCAAGCCTTGCTTTAATTGTAATGTGGAATGTAAACATTTCTTTTATCTCCTACCTGTTTCCAAATCGACTGCAGCATAAATGGATCCTGATCATATTGCTTTCCAGAGATTTAACGAAAATCCTCACTATGCTTCTGTTCAGCAGTAATGAACAATATATCTCAAACTGCTCAGGACACATACAATTCAGGCTCAGGTTCAATACACACTCATACCTTGTTTATACTATAAGACCCAAATAATTGCATTCAGTTTGGTCAGCATTGACTGAGCTCAATTCGATCTTTTTCGGGTTTATGCTGAGAGCTGCCCTGAATCAAAATGAATGATTTGACCAGACTGACTAAGCTGACTGACTTTTTTCAGTTAAACCTCTTCTGTGCTTATTTGAGACATTGATCCACAGGTGGGAAGGTTTGGTGTGAGCAAGTTCATGGAGTGAGTTGGGACTATTCACTCTGCGCTCTCGACTAGTATCAGCTCCACATTCAAAGCAGGGGTCAATTCACAAAACAACAAAAGGCATTTGTGTTACAGCAGCCACCATCTCAAGTTAAACATGATGATCATTTTATTGTTACACACATCACTTCAACAACATCGACCTGGAAATTCAACAGTGCTGTTAAATGGCAGGGGGAATGGGGTTACAAGGGGTTCACGGGGGGTAAGAGGGGCCACAGGGACTTAGGAGCAAGGGGGCATGGGGGCAAATTGGGGGACGGGGGATCACAGGCAGTTAGGTGGTACTGCAGAATAGGGCATATGGGAACACAGGGGGTGAAGGGGGCATGGGGAATGGAGGCACAGCAGGGCACAGAGGGCAGGGCAAATAATACTCATGCTGCCTGCTGATTGCACTGATTCAGGTCCGCCGCCTGTGCTACTCACTGGGGGGGGCTGGATATCGGCTCTCTATGATGCCATTTAAAGGCGCTAACAGCTCAAAGGGGAGGTGCACTCCGGCTGTTGAAAGAAGAGACATGTTTCCATGAAGCACAGAGTACATCGGGTTCACACAAACCGTGTCGGCGGCTTTGGTCAGGAGGAGGGAGGTCGTGCTCCCTCCCCGGGGAGTGCCAGGGATCTCTCCAGATAAAACCTCCATCGTCGTTGGGAAGAGGTTGCTGAGGAGATCAATGCCAGGAGCTGAGCTCCCAGGACATTGCTGCAATGAGAAAAAAATTCATGACCTGCAAGCCAGGCAGGTCAGGGGACCGCCAGATGCAATGCTGGATGAGTCCCGGCCTTTGCCTTTAACCAACAGGGTACGAGGTTCCTGCTGCCTTTGTGGGTGATGATAAAGCTTGCAGTCTGAATCAGCAAACTGGCCACTGCACAGTGGTACAGGAGGGCATTCAAATGGGAGAACTGAAAAAGAATGTGGTTAAGGTCGGAGGTGGTATAGTCGGGGGGTGGAAGGGAGCGATACTGTTCTCGGTAGCCGCGCTCAGGAGTTCCGAAGGTTATGTTGCCTGCCTGGTGCCAGGGCTAAGGACATCTCCTCGTGGCTGGAGAAGAACCTGGAGCAGGAGGGGGAGGATTCAGTTGTCGTGGTCCATGTATGAACCAATGACATAGATAGAACTAGGAATGATGTTTTGCTGAATAGTTTGAGGAGTTAGTGTTGAAAAAAAGCGAAACCTCAAATGTAATAATCTCTGGATTATTGCCTGAGTCAGATGCAAAATGGCACAGTGTCAAACAGACCAGAGAATGAATGCGTGGCTCAAAGAATGGTGAGAGAGACAGGGGTTTCAATTCATGGGGCATTGGCACCAATACTGGGGAAAGAGGGAGCTGTTCCATACGGGGTTGGACTCCACTTAAACTGAGCTGGGAGCTTGTGAATTGTATAACCAGCGCAGTGGATAGGGCTTTAAACTAAAATGAAGGAGGGAGAGTTCAAGTGAAGGGAAATTTATAAATCTAAAGAGAAAAGTCAAGGCCGCAGAGCAGTGTAGAGTTTCGGGTAAAGATAAATAGAGTGTGACAGGAAGGGGTGAAAAGTTTCATGGTAATAGCACATCAGTGAATATGGCCAAAGCAAGAAAAAAGGTAAAATGTTAAATTTTATGTGAACAGATGAAGCATTCATAACATGATAACTGAATTAATGGTACAAATAGAGATAAATGGGTTTGATCTAATGGCCATTACAAGAAGTCGTGCATGGTGACCAGGGTTGGTAACTAAATATTGACATTGTTACGGCCAGGTAAGGAAGAGGTCACTGCAGGGTTTATTCCTTTTTTTAAAACAGTGAATGTGCTTACCACTTCAGTGAGTGTTTTACCTTTTACCTTTGTTGTGATCATAAAAGAACCAATCAGGCAGGTTTTCTTGAATTTAAACAAGAAAGAGGTGATTTTATTATACTTAACAATCTCAACACGATCTAACTAAAAATAATTAAAAAAAATACATTACACATTCACGCACATACCCACACGAGAATCACACATACACAAATAGATTATAGAGTGAGAAGTAGATTTGTGATGGAATTAGAGTCCAGAATAAATAAAAAGTTAATACACAGACTGTGAGGTTGGATGATTCCGTGGTTTTCCGGCTGACGTTGTATTCTTGCGGTCTTTGGCTGGTCTAGGTGCACTTTATGGCTGGCTCACCTGGATCAGCATTTGCTTGGAGGCAGATTTGTAGATGGTTTTCTTCCCTGGTTCCTTGCCTTGGATCTAGCAACCAGCTGTTGGGCTTTGCACACCCCACCAGACTTTCAGGAGAGAGAGAGAAAGGGAGAGAGGGACACAGACCTCTGCTGCTGCACAGTGTTACGAGTGCTTCTATATTTTAAGTATTTTTTGAGGACTCATGTATTTTAGAGCTGGACATTGGTTTATTTTGGGAAAACGGAAAAGACACCATGGATGGGTTTTTACCAGGGTCACTGACAGGTCTGGCTTTGAAAACAAACAATTACTGGAAGGATCAAGGAGTGCGAAAAACAGTTACTGGAAGGCACCTGACTTCAAATAATTTCCCAGCAGGGGTTGTTGTTGACTGGGAAGATGTTTACAGAGAAGTGACAGGTCAAGATTTATAGGGGCCAACAGGCTTGACTGTTGTGACATTGTTTATGGTTGCACTTTGGACAGTGAATTGGGATATGAGCAATAGTTTGAAAAGAAAGTTGGAGAAAACTTACCGAGAAGAGCAAACCACCCCAACTCAGACTGTTCCAGCAGTTTGGAAAAAGCCTGCCAGTTTTCCATCTCTCAAGGAGCTGAAAAGCAAGTGTAAGAAGCAGACTGAAACTGTGGCTGCATTCCTCCTGTAAGGCCTGTGCTGAAACCTCTGTTGCTGCATTTATCCTGGAAGCCTACACAAACTGATCTTCAACATTGCCTGAAAAGAACTGTTCTCGGCAGATCCCAGTGATAGCCATCTATATGCATTTGGGAAGCCAAACCAAAACAAAGGACATCTTTCCATATCTTCACTTTCTTCTTCAAAAATTAGCAAGTATTTAATCCAAGTGTTTTTGTCTTTTTTTGTAATAGAGCTCTAAAACGCAAATCCCTTTATTTTTCCAATTAACCGGTGTATGTCTGTGTGTGTGTGAGAGAGAGAGGGGCTAGGGTAAAAAGGGAGCTTTAATATTTCAATCTGTGTGTTAAAGCTTTGCCTCACTACTGGTTAAGACTTGTTTTCAAATAAACTGATAATGCTGTTGTTCATTAAAGAAACTTGGTCAGTGTGTTTTATTCTGGGAAAAATAGAGTCTATGATTGACTGTATCAGTAAGTGGGAAAAAATAAATATATGTTGTGACCTGTGGAGAAGTGAAGCTAGAAAAACAGTGCATTCCTCTCACCTCGGTTATAACAACAGTTTGACTCTCTAACTTGTCTCTCTTTGTCCAAGGGACACTCCCAGCTTTCACAGAGATGGACAGACTGCCTCAGTGTATTTTATGGACCCTTCTAATGAGACTCAAGGTTAGGAATTTCCATCTCCCCAGGCCTCAGGATGCCAGTATTTACACTTGGAGGGGTTTGCTCTTTCAAAGTCAATGTGTCAGGATGGCCTTGAATGCTGCGCTAATGAAAGCCATTTTAGGTAATTCAATCACTAGAGCAAGTCATTGTTTAGGGTGCAGGCTAATCAGACATGTGACTCCTGTTGGAGGCCTTGGAATGTGAAAGGTGTTTCAGATGCAAATTGCAGCGGCCATCTTGGCTGGCAGTCTTTTGAAAGTTTACTGTAGGATTTTGTTTCCATTAAATGTTTAATGTAAGTTTGCCAACTGATGAATTAAAATTCCTCATTTGGCAAAGGCGGTTTTCTGGACAACATTTTGCAAATGTTGACACAGTGGAAAAGGAGGGGGACAGTGTTGCCTTGATAATAAAGGATGACATGAGGACAGTAGTGACAAAGGATCTTGACTTGGAAGAGCATGAAGTAGAATCAGTATGGGTGGAGATAAGAAATAACAAGGGTCAGAAGATCCTGGTGGGAATGGTTTACAGATCCCGTTATAGTACCTATACTGTTTGGCAGTGTATTAATTAGGAAATAAAAGGAACTTGTAACAAAGACAATGCAGTAATTATGAGGGACTTTAATCTTTGTATAAACTGGACAAAACAAATCAGAAAATATAGTTTGGAGGATGGTTTGAAGGCATGCATTTGGGTCCGTTTTCTAAAACAACACATTGTGGAACCATCCAGGGAAAAGGCTATTTTTGATTTTGTTGTGTGTAATGAGACAGGTTTAATTAGTAGTTTCATAGTAAGTGATCTTTTGGGAAAAAGTGATCAGAATATGATAGAATTTCACATTGAGTTTGAGAGTGCCGAAACTAGGGTGTTGATCTTAAATGAAGCATAGGTAAGAGGGGTGAGTTTGCGAAGGTAGATTGAAAGGAAGAGAGAAAGATTTGCATTTCTAAAGTGCCTTTCGCAATCTCAGGATGTACCAGGGTCCTTGATAGCCAATGACCTTCAGGGAAAGAAATCTGGCCTACACGTGACTCCAGACCCACAGCAAAGTCGTTGACAACTCTGAAATGGCCTAACAAGTCACTCAGCTGTATCAAACTGTTATGAAAAGGTCGAAAAAGAATAAAACTGAATGAACCACTCGGCATTGACACGGACACTGAAACGACAATGGCACACCCTGCCCAGTCAACCCTGCAAAGCACTCTGCATGGGGGTTTCAACATCCATCATCAAGAGTGCCCCAGTAGCACCACTGGCTGAGTCCTAAAGGATATAGCTGCCAGACTGAGTCTGTGGCAGGTGGTGAGGGAAAAACCTACTTGGCCTCATCCTCACAACCCTACCTGTCGTAGATGCATCTGTCTATGACAGTATTGGTAGGAGTGACCACCTCACAGTCCTTGTGGAGACGAAGTCCCATTTTCGAACACCATGCTAAATGGCTAAATGGGATAAATTCAGAACAGATCTAGCAGCTCAAAAGTGGGCATTCATCGGCCGTTGTGGGCTGTCAGTAGCAGCAGATTTGTACTCAACCACAATCTGTTATCTCATGGCCTAGCATATCCCCCACTCTACCATTAACATCAAGCCAGGGAATCAACCCTGGTTCAGTGAGGAGTGTAGGAGAGCATGCCAGCAGCAGCAACAGGCATACCTAAAAATGAGGTGTCAACCTGGTGAAACGACAACACAGGACCACTTGCATGTTAAACAGTGGAAGCAGCATGCAATAGACAGAGCAAGATGATCCCACAACCAATGGATCAGATCAAAGCTCTGCTGTCCCACCACATCCAGTCATGAATGGTGATCAACAATTAAACAACTAACCAGAGGAGGAGGTTCCACTACCGTCTCCATCCTCAATGATGGGGAGCCCAGCATGTCAGTGCAAGAGACAAGGCTGAAGCATTTGCAAGCATCTTCAATGTGGAAAGTTGCCCAGCTATTTCCTGTTTACAAATATTAGGACAAGTCCAACCTGACCAATTACCAGCCCATCAGTCAATTCTCAGTCATTGGCAAGGTTATGGATGGTGACGTCGACAGTGCTATCAACGGGCACTTACTCAGCAATAACCTGCTCAATGATGCTCAGTTCAGGTTCCAACAAGGTCACTCAGTGCCTGACCTCATTACAGCCTTGGACCAAACACGGAAGAAAGCATGAATTCCAGAGGTGAGGTGAGAGTGACTGCCCTTGACATCAAGGCAGCTTTTGACAGAGTGTGGCATCAGGGAGCCCCAGCTGCTTGGGAATCAGGGGGAAAACTCTCCATTGGTTGAAGCCAATGGTTGTGGTTGTTGGAGGTCAATCATCTCAGTGCCAGGACATCACTGCAGGAGTTCCTCAGGGTAGTGTCCTAGGCCCAACCATCCTCAGCTGCTTCATCAATAACCTTACCTCCATCATAAGGTCAGAAGTGGGGATGTTCGCTCATGATTGCACAATGTACCATTCATGACTCCTCAGATACTGGGCTAATAGCTGGCAAGTAACATTTGCGCCACACAAGTGCCAGGCAATGAACATCTCCAACAAGAGAGAATCTAACCATCTCCCCTTGATGTTCAATGGCATTACCATCGCTGAGCCCCACCCCCACCCACCCATTTCCCCATCAACATTCTGGGAGTTACTATTGACCAGAAACTAAACTGGATCAGCCATATAAGTACTAAATACTGTGGCTACATGAGCTGGTTAGAGGCTGGGAAGACTGTGGTGAGTAACTCACCTCCTGTCTCCCCAAAGCCTGTCCACCATCTACAAGACACAAGTCAGGAGTGTGATGGAATACTCTCCACTTGCCTGGATGAGTGCAACTCCAACAACACTCAAGAAGCTCGACACCATCTAGCACAAAGCAGCCCACTTTATTGGTGCCCCATCCACAAATATTCACTCCCTCCACTACTGATGCACAGTGACTGCAGTGTGTACCATCTACAAGATGCACTGCAGCAACTCACCAAGGCTCCTTCGACAGCACCTTCCAAACCCGCAACCTCTACCACCTAGAAGGACAAGGGCAGCAAATGCATGGGAACACCACCAACTGCAAGTTGCCCTCTAAGTCACACACCATCCTGACTTGGAACTATCCTAGGGGCTACCATTGACCAGAAACTGAACTGGAGTAGCCATATAGATACCTTGGCTACAAGAGAAAATCAGAGGCTAGGAATCCTGCGGCAAGTAAGTCACCTCCTGACTCCCCAAAGCTTAGTCACACACCATCCTGACTTGAAACTATATCGCTATTCCTTCACTGTCGCTGGGTCAAAATCCTGTAACTCCCTTCCTAACAGCACTGTGGGTGTACCTACCTCACATGGACTGCAGCAGTTCAAGAAGGCAGCTCACCACAACCTTCTCAAGGGCAATTAGGGATGGGCAATAAATGCTGGCATAGCCAGTGACGCCCACTTCCCATGAATGAATTTTTAAAAAACGATATCACTGTTCCTTCACTGTCACTGGGTTAACATCCTGGAACTCCCTTCCTAACAGCACTGTGGGTGTACCTACCGCACATTGACTGCAGTGGTTCAAGAAAGCAGCTCACCACCAACTTCCCAGGGGCAATTAGGGATGGGCAATAAATGCCAGCCTTGCCAGCGATGCCCACATCCCATGACCGAATTTTTAAAGATGTACTTTTTGTATTTTAATCACTGCTGTAATTCTGGGAATTTTAATTCAAACGTATGATGTTAAATGAGCAATGCCGAACATTTAAAGAAATAGTTCATAAATCTCAATGAATCGACATTCCAACAAGAAATGATAACTGCACAGGAAAAGTGGTCCATCTGTGCCTAACTGAAGATGTTAAGGATTAAATTGAAAAGAAAAGGGGCTTATAATGTTTCTTTTTGCAGTGGCGACAGGGAGAGCAAGGTGGCAGCTGGGTAAGTGAGTTTCAACTTATATAAACTTACCTTTTTGTTTCGGCAGTTTCTTTTCGTAGCGGCGACAGGGAGATCGAGGTGGCAGCTGGGTAAATAAGTCCTATATATTTGGGCAGCGGCTGAACCCGAGACACTACACCTGTAGTGTCTCCCACCCGCCCTCCTCCTCTAACCAAAAAAAAAGGACTCGGTGGTGTGTAGATAAGGTAAGGCTTTTTCTATTTCTTTTTTTTTTCCGTGTGATTGGTAAAAACTTTTCGTTCCTTTTTCATTTATCTAAGTTAAGACTAAGTTAAGCTTAAGATTAAAAATGGCAGAAGATGTCAGACCCGTGTTATGCTCCTCTTGCTCAATGTGGGAGCTCAGGGTCACGGCTGATGTCCCCGACTCCTTCACGTGCTGGAAGTGTGTCCAGCTGAAGCTCTTGTTAGACCGCATGACGGCTCTGGAGCTGCGGATGGATTCACTTTGGAGCATCCGTGATGCTGAGGAGGTCGTGGATAGCACGTTTAGCGAATTGGTCACACCGCAGATTAGGATTGCTGAGGGAGAAAGGAAATGGGTGACCAAAAGGCAGAGAAAGAGCAGGAAGGCAGCGCAAGTGTCCCCTGCGGTCATCTCCCTCCAAAACAGGTATACCGTTTTGGATACTGTTGGGGGAGATGGCTCACCAGGGGAAGGCAGCAGTAGCCAGGTTCATGGCACCGTGGCTGGCTCTGCTGTTCAGAAGGGCGGGAAAAAGAGTGGAAGGGCTATAGTCATAGGGGATTCGATTGTAAGGGGAGTAGATAGGCGGTTCTGTGGTCGAAAACGAGACTCCCGAATGGTATGTTGCCTCCCAGGTGCACTGGTCAGGGATGTCTCAGATCGGCTGCAGAACACTCTGAAGGGGGAGGGTGAACAGCCAGTTGTCGTTGTGCACATAGGCACTAATGATATAGGTAAAAAACGGGATGAGGTCCTACAAGCAGAATTTAGGGAGTTAGGAGCCAAGTTAAAAAGTAGGACCTCAGAGGTAGCAATCTCAGGATCGCTACCAGTGCCACGTGCTAGTCAGAGTAGAAATGAAAAAATAGTCAGGATGAATGCGTGGCTTGAGAGATGGTGCAGGAGGGAGGGGTTCAGATTTTTGGGACACTGGGACCAGTTCTGGGGGAGGTGGGACTATTACAAATTGGACGGACTGCACCTGGGTCGGACTGGATCCAATGTCCTTGGGGGTGCTTTTGCTAACGCTGTTGGGGAGGGTTTAAACTAATGTGGCAGGGGGATGGGAACCAAATGAGGAGGTCAGTGGGCAGTAAGGAGGTAGTAACTAAAGCCTGTAAGGAACTAGATAATGAAGTCAGCGTGACTAAGGGGAAGAGTGGGCAGGGAGCAGATGATGAACGCAAAGGGACTGGTGGTCTGAGGTGCATTTGTTTTAATGCAAGAAGTGTAGTAGGTAAGGCAGATGAACTTAGGGCTTGGATTAGTACCTGGGAGTATGATGTTATTGCTATTACTGAGACTTGGTTGAAGGAAGGGCATGATTGGCAACTAAATATCCCAGGATATCGATGCTTCAGGCGGGATAGAGAGGGAGGTAAAAGGGGTGGAGGAGTTGCATTACTGGTCAAAGAGGATATCACAGCTGTGCTGAAGGAGGGCACTATGGAGGACTCGAGCAGTGAGGCAATATGGGCAGAACTCAGAAATAGGAAGGGTGCGGTAACAATGTTGGGGCTGTACTACAGGCCTCCCAACAGCGAGCGTGAGATAGAGGTACAAATATGTAAACAGATTATGGAAAGATGTAGGAGCAACAGGGTGGTGGTGACAGGAGATTTTAATTTTCCCAACATTGACAGGGATTCACTTAGTGTTAGAGGTCTAGATGGAGCAGAATTTGTAAGGAGCATCCAGGAGGGTTTTCTAGAGCAGTATGTAAATAGTCCAACTCGGGAAGGGGCCATACTGGACCTGGTGTTGGGGAATGAGCCCGGCCAGGTGGTTGAAGTTTCAGTAGGGGACTACTTTGGGAATAGTGATCACAATTCCGTAAGTTTTAGAATACTCATGGACAAAGACGAGAGTGGTCCTAAAGGAAGAGTGCTAAATTGGGGGAAGGCTAACTATACCAAAATTCGGCAGGAGCTGGGGAATGTAGATTGGGAGCAGCTGTTTGAAGATAAATCCACATTTGATATGTGGGAGGCTTTTAAAGAGAGGTTGATTAGCGTGCAGGAGAGATATGTTCCTGTGAAAATGAGGGGTAGAAATGGCAAGATTAGGGAACCATGGATGACAGGTGAAATTGTGAAACTAGCTAAGAGGAAAAAGGAAGCATACATAAGGTCTAGGTGGCTGAAGAAAGACGAAGCTTTGGAAGAATATCGGGAATGTAGGACCAATCTGAAACTAGGAATTAAGAGGGCTAAAAGGGGTCATGAAATATCTTTAGCAAACAGGGTTAAGGAAAATCCCAAAGCCTTTTATTCACATATAAGGAGCAAGAGGGTAACTAGAGAAAGGATTGGCCCACTCAAGGACAAAGGAGGAAAGTTATGCATGGAGTCAGAGAAAATGGGTGAGATTCTAAACGAGTACTTTGCATCGGTATTCACCGAGGAGAGGGACATGACGGATGTTGAGGTTAGGGATAGATGTTTGATTACTCTAGGTCAAGTTGGCATAAGGAGGGAGGAAGTGTTGGGTATTCTAAAAGGCATTAAGGTGGACAAGTCCCCAGGTCTGGATGGGATCTTTCCCAGGTTACTGAGAGAAGCGAGAGAGGAAATAGCTGGGGCCTTAACAGATATCTTTGCAGCATCCTTAAACACGGGTGAGGTCCCGGAGGACTGGAGAATTGCTAATGTTGTCCCCTTGTTTAAGAAGGCTAGCAGGGATAATCCAGGTAATTATAGACCGGTGAGCCTGACGTCAGTGGTAGGGAAGCTGCTGGAGAAGATACTGAGGGATAGGATCTATTCCCATTTGGAAGAAAATGAGCTTATCAGTGATAGGCAACATGGTTTTGTGCAGGGAAGGTCATGCCTTATCAACTTAATAGAATTCTTTGAGGAAGTGACAAAGTTGATTGATGAGGGAAGGGCTGTAGATGTCATATACATGGACTTCAGTAAGGCGTTTGATAAGGTTCCCCATGGTAGGTTGATGGAGAAAGTGAAGTCGCATGGGGTCCAGGGTGTACTAGCTAGATGGATAAAGAACTGGCTGGGCAACAGGAGACAGAGAGTAGCAGTGGAAGGGAGTTTCTCAAAATGGAGACGTGTGACCAGTGGTGTTCCACAGGGATCCGTGCTGGGACCACTGTTGTTTGTGATATACATAAATGATTTGGAGGAAAGTATAGGTGGTCTGATTAACAAGTTTGCAGATGACACGAAGATTGGTGGAGTAGCAGATAGTGAAGGGGACTGTCAGAGAATACAGCAGAATATAGATAGATTGGAGAGTTGGGCAGAGAAATGGCAGATGGAGTTCAATCCGGGCAAATGCGAGGTGATGCATTTTGGAAGATCCAATTCAAGAGTGAACTATACAGTAAATGGAAAAGTCCTGGGGAAAATTGATGTCCAGAGAGATTTGGGTGTTCAGGTCCATTGTTCCCTGAAGGTGACAAAGCAGGTCAATGGAGTGGTCAAGAAGGCATACGGCATGCTTTCCTTCATCGGACGGGGTATTGAGTACAAGAGTTGGCAGGTCATGTTACAGTTGTATAAGACTTTGGTTCGGCCACATTTGGAATACTGCGTGCAGTTCTGGTCGCCACATTACCAAAAGGATGTAGATGCTTTGGAGAGGGTGCAGAGGAGGTTCACCAGGATGTTGCCTGGTATGGAGGGCGCTAGCTATGAAGAGAGTTTGAGTAGATTAGGATTATTTTCATTAGAAAGACGGAGGTTGAGGGGGGACCTGATTGAGGTGTACAAAATCATGAGAGGTATAGACAGGGTGGATAGCAAGAAGCTTTTTCCCAGAATGGGGGATTCAATTACTAGGGGTCACGAGTTCAAAGTGAGAGGGGAAAAGTTTAGGGGGTATATGCGTGGAAAGTTCTTTACGCAGAGAGTGGTGGGTGCCTGGAATGCGTTGCCAGCGGAGGTGGTAGACGCGGGCACGATAGCATCTTTTAAGATGTATCCAGACAGATACATGAATGGGCAGGAAGCAAAGAGATACAGACCCTTAGAAAATAGGCGACAGGTTTAGATAGAGGATCTGGATCGGCGCAGGCTTGGAGGGCCGAAGGGCCTGTTCCTGTGCTGTAATTTTCTTTGTTCTTTGTTCTTTGTACACCCACAGTGCTGTTAAGAAGGGAGTTCCAGGATTTTGACCCAGCGACAGTGAAGGAACGGTGACATAGTTCCAAGTCAGGATGGTGTGTGATTTGGAGGGGAACTTGCAGGTGGTGGCGTTCCCCTGCATCTGCTGCCCTTGTTGTTCTAGGTGGTAGAGGTCGCGGGTTTGGAAGGTGCTGTCTAAGGAGCCTTGGTGTGTTGCTGCAGTACATCTTTTAGATGGTACACACTGCTGTCACTGTGCGTCGGTGGTGGAGGGAGTGAATGTTAGTCGATGGGATGCCAAACAAGCGAGCTGCTTTGTCCTGGATGGTGTCGAGCTTGAGTGTTGTTGGAGCTGCACCCATCCAGGCAACTGGAGAGTTTTGCATCACACTCCTGACTTCTGCTTTGTAGATGGTGGACAGACTTTGGGGAGTCAGGAGGTGAGTTACTCGCTGCATGATTCCTAGCCTCTGACCTGCTCTTGTAACCACAGTATTTATATGACTACTCCAGTTCAGTTTCTGGTCAATGGTAACCCCCCAGGATGTGATAGTGAGGGATTCAGTGATCGTAATGCGATTGAACGTCAAGGGGAGATGGTTAGATTCTCTCTCGTTGGAGATGGTCATTGCCTGACACTTGGGTGACGTGAATGTTCCTTGCCACTTATCAGCCTAAGCCTGCATGTTGTCCAGGTCTTGCTGCATTTCTACACAGACTGCTTCAGTATCTAAGGAGCAAATGGTGCTGAACATTGTGCAATCATCAGCGAACATCCCCACTGCTAACCTTATGATTGGAGGAAGGTCATTGATGAAGCAGCTGAAGATGATTGAGCCTAAGACACAACCCTGAGGAACTCCCGCAGTGATATCCTGGAGCTCAGATGATTGACCTCCAAATACCATCTTCCTTTGTGCTAGGTATGACTCCAACCAGCAGAGAGTTTTCTCCCTGATTCCCATTGACTCCAGTTTTGCTGGGGCTCCTTGATGCCATACTCGGTCAAATGCTACCTTGATGTCAGGGGCAGTCACTCTCACCTCACCAACATCAAAAAAAAATCTATCCCTCTTAGGCTCAGGGTGGGCGACCTCAAACTTAGAATCACCGAATCATGGAATGATACAGCACAAATAGAGGCCATTCAGCCCATCATGCCTGTG
The DNA here is from genome assembly GCF_036365525.1 of Heterodontus francisci. Classification (NCBI taxonomy): domain Eukaryota; kingdom Metazoa; phylum Chordata; class Chondrichthyes; order Heterodontiformes; family Heterodontidae; genus Heterodontus; species Heterodontus francisci. The sequence continues at coordinate 28,524,354 of NC_090405.1, read as the reverse complement.
CCAGCTCTTTGAAACAGTAATCCAATTAATTTCACTCCCCTAATTTTTCCCATAGCCCTGTATTATTTCCTTCAAGAAATTGTCCAATTCAATGTTACTAGAGAATTTGCTTCCCCACGCTGAACTCCAGCCGCCACAGTTTTACCCACTCACTTAATCTATCAATGTCCCTTTACAACTTTCTACTCCCTTACTGAGCCACCTAACACAGTGTCAACAGCAAACCCAGGTACATGGCTCACTATTCCTTCATCCAAGTCACTGATAAACGCAATGAAATGCTGAGGTGTCCAGTACGGATCCTTGGGGAACACTGGTCACATCCTGTCAATTTGAATACTCGCCCATTCTCCCTACTCTCTGTCTCCTGCCTCCTAACCAGTTTCCTACCTATGCCAATATATTGCCTCCAATACCACGTGCTTCCATTTTTCCTAATGTGGAACCTCATCCAATGAAGTCTATATAAATAACATGCATGGACATTCCCTATCTATATGTTAGTTACCCGCTCAAAAATTTCAACTAGGTTAATGAGACATGACTCACCTTTGACAACTCCATGCTGGCTCTTCCTAGTCAGCTTATGTCTGTCCAAGTTCTCAATCACATTGTCCCTGATAATAGATTCTAGTGACATCGTCACAACAGATGTTAGACTAATACACCTATAGTTTCCTCATTTATCTTCTCCAATCTGCTAATATAATGTAATGCCATGTAAGATCTGGGGTTTGCTTTAACTTAATTGTAAGAGCTCGGTCAAATCCAATTACAGACTAAGTTGGAAGAGCAGATCTAAAAGGGACTTAGAGGTCAGACTAGCTACAAACCACATGGGTATGAGAGTGCTTTCACAAGTCTCACAGACTTTATTAAGTTTTCCACAATAAACACAAAATGGTGATACTTAGCAAAGGGCAGTGTTCAGCAGTTGTGTTCACGATGGAACACCAGTCCTCAGTCTCCGGTTAACTGCAGCACCGTGTCTCTTGAGTGAAGACTATCTTCTGTCTTCTTCTTGATGATAATGCGCGCTTTTGGGGTCTTAAAAGTTCTTACTTTATACACCTTTCCCAGGTTGGTTCTGTGCCGTATTAGGTAAAACCCCGTTTCTGTTCATCTGATTGGTCAGTCATTATCTAACTGCCCTTCCATGATGGTACTTTGAGCCTGGTTTAAGTCAGTGTCATTCAGTGGGAGTGGGCTCCAGATTCGAGCTTCCTTGACTCTGTGAATTCCTTTACAAAAGGTCATTTCTTTATCCTGAGCCATCTTGCTGTGGCTATTCAATGACAGTGACCACTTAATGGGATTGTTAGGTTTGTGACCAGATGGGGATTGTTTACAGATTTGTTTACCAGTTAAAAAGCTAACTGTCTCCCTGGGGTAATCCACAGTCTAATGACCTTTAAATAAAGGGTCTCAACATGTCATGACTTCTCCAGAATTTTAGCTAACATCATGCTTTGTGGTTATGTTACATACAGAATACAATTGTTACCATAATACCTAAGGACGTGACAACTAAGTTCTAACAGTCCTATACTAAAATAAACTCAATCCTATGGCCATTGGCAATTTTCCAATTCAAGGGGATAATTCCTGAACCAAAAGAGTATTGGAAGATAATGAATAAAGCATCAACAATGTGGGGAGGATGAAGAGAGAGGGGAGGAGAAGGAGGAGGGAAGGTGGAAAGGAAGGGTGAGGGGAAGGAGAGGAAGGGTGTGAGGGAGATGGAGGGTTTCGAGGATGGGGAGGTGTGGCAGGGGGATGGGGAGAGCAAGGGTGTGAAGTCAGATGGGGAGCAAAAGGGGAAGGAGGAGGGAGTGAGAGGGGAAGAGGAGATAGGGTGCAAGCTCAGAAGGGGAGTGGAATGGACGGTGAGGGAGGGGGAAGGGGGAATGAGGAAGGAAGGGAGTAGGTGGAGGGAGTGAGAGGGGAGGGTTCCCCAGTGGTCATTTTAAAAGCCTTTTTAAAAATATTTTTTTAATTGGCCTGTAGTCTTTCTCGAACCACGAGTTCGGCTGCTCGACACAGTGTGAGCAGCTCTGTCATGTATCATAATCTTAGCAATCTATCGTGAGCATTGTGATTTGGAGATCAGAGAGGGAGGACCTGTTCCCAGTCTCTCAGTCGGGGAGCTGGCTAAGCAGCTGGTGCCCTGAACACTGGCCCTGTATGTCAACCTGGTTGCGGAAACTTCGCCTTCTCCACTTTATTCTTGCACCTGCAGTGTTTCTGAGGATATTTCAGTATTCAGTGTTCAAGGACTGAGCTGAGCACAGCCGCAGAGTTCTGAGTGAGCAGCTGGAACTGAATTTACCAGTTTCCCCTCAACCAGCCCATTGGTTCTTCAGCAACAATTCTTGTGAAAAATCATTGAATAATAGTCCGGATTGGAATACTGCCAGTTGCTTAAATGTTACCTCTGGGTGTATGCTTACCTTAAAGTATGACAGTGCTGGGTTCAAATCCTGCTCTATGAAATTTGAGTCTGGAATTGAGGGAGTGCTGCACTGTCAGAGATGCCAACTATTGTACCAGATGTTAAAACAAGGTCCTGTCTGTGCTCTCAGGTGGATGTAAAACTGGCCAATGATCATTGTCCAACCAACATTAGTGAAACAGATGATCTGGTGTTCATCTTATTGCTCCGTGTGGGAGCTTGCTGTGCACAAATTGGCTGCTGTGTCGCCTACATTACAACAGTGATCATTAAAAAGAACTAGTTTATCACCTCTGAAATGCTTTGGCATGTTTCTGAGGTTGTAAAAAGCACGATCAAAATGCAAATTTCTCTTTTGTTTCTCCTCAGCACAATAAACAATTAATATCAAAATCCAAATGATATCACTGTGGCTATCACAACTGATCAGATGCAGGAGCCCAGGAAGCAATGAGGATATGATCAGATGTTGTGTGGAACTAGAAATTGAAGAATTGAAGTACTGTATTTCGAGGTTGTTAAACAGATTGTACATTCCACAAACCTTGTTATAGTGACATGGTCAATTACACATGTTTGCTTGTTGGAGAAATAATACAATATCTCAACATGGCCTGAGACTGAATAAACATAAAAGCTACAGGAATGAGGGTTGCAAGCATGTCCCACATCAATATAGTTATTGTTCCGTAAACTGTTCCTTATAAAGTTAACACACTAAATCTCTGTACAATATTAACAGTATGGGGCCTGATAATTACCATTGGTGTCTTAAACAGGGACAGTCATGTGACTTTATGCTCAAAGCCTGACTATTTGTTTCAGTCTCTCAGTAAACTGTAGTGATAGCAACTTGCTAAGAGCATGTAACATTGTCTTGAACACAGCCCGGGAGGAACTGGGATGGGGGGGTACAGCTGCTCAGATAGAGTGAAGCAAGGATCAGCCATAATGCTATGGAAACCCAACTGCAAGGATTCAGAGGCAGGAAGGGTGGGCTGTGTGGGGCTGAATGGCACCCACCCGAACACCGTCACCCAGACCCCTCCTATGCCTAACTTCCTGCAACCCCCCTGAAACCCACCCACCTCTGTCACACCTCAGGCTGAAATGAATCACATTTGAAATCACAGCTGTAACTGTAACAAGGATTTCACAAGTGTTTTATTCAAGATTTCTGTTCACTGTTCTCACTGTGACTACAAAGGCTATATGACCTTAAATAACCCCCAGGTCAGATGTTTTCCCCAAAGCACAAAGCTACTTTCAGTTTCCCTTCCAATTCCCATATACTCTGTAATACTCTATCCCACACATACAATCATGACATTCCTCCCTTATCAACCTAAAACATGTCTGTGAGTTTTGAACATAATCACAACACATAATCTTCATATTGTTTTGGTGCTCTCCTCTTGCGCCGTGGTCTTCCTGTTATCTCAGGAACTCTGGTCACCACATCAGGATCAGGAAGTGTCGTCAGCCCCTCTGAAACCAATGTTTCTCCCTCTATCTGCCTGCCAACATCATCACTGGCTTGGACATCTAGATTGCTGGATGTCAGCTTCGCCTCAGCTCCTACATCTGGTTCCTCTGCGATTGTGTCTTTGTCACCATGATACTTTTTAATGCATGAAGTATTTCTGTCACACCATACTCCTTCTTGCGACTGCACAGGCACACTGTTTCCCTTCTCGACAATAACAGCGTACGGCTTGGGATAATATGGTATATCCATCTTACTCGGACTCTCCAGTCTCAGCAATACTTTATCACCTGGTATCACATCAGACTGTCTAGCTCTCCTTCTGTGATCTGCATAAAACTTTGCAGCACCCTTTTTCTCAGCATCATGATCTCAAACCTCCTGATCAACTCTAATGTCCCTCAACTCTGCTACCTTGGTGCATATTTTGCGTCCAAATAATAACTCAGCTGGGCTCTTTCCCATCGTAGTGTGTGTAGTTGCTCTACACACGGCCACATATGACAACAACATCTCCTTCCAGTCTTTACCCTCAACCTGAGAAATCATCATCCGTTTATTTAAGGATTGGTTTTGTCTTTCCACTTCCCCATTTTCCTGTGGCCATTTAGGTATTACTCTGTGACGGTGAATACCTGTGACTTGCATGTAATCTGCAAAGGTCTGTGAATTGAATTGTGGTCCACTGTCTAAACACAAAGTGACTGGTAAATATTTCAGTCAATGCAAACACTGTTTTCTCTGCCATTGTAGACTTCATTACTCATAATAATGGCTGTAATAGTCAGTCACCACTAGTATGGACTCTCCTAATGAAAATGGACCTAAGTCAACTGTTACATTCTCCCGTGATCCAGCCGGTAACAGTGTACTGCGTACTGGTTCTGGTGGATTGGGTCTACTGACAAGTTGACATCCATGGCCACCATACTTCAGTTCGTAAGTTTTACCTAGTCCCAACCACTCCCAAGTGACCCTCATGAGTGAGCATTACTAGTCTAGGCCGAAGCTTTTGTGGCACTAGAAGTCTGTTAACTCTAAGAATACACTTCCCAATTGTGCACAGTTCATCTCGTATAATAATGTATGTCTTGAATGGACAATTCTCCCAATTTCCAGCTTGGATTCTCTGTCTGATGTTATTCAATTCTGGATCTTTGTCTGACTCTCCTTGAATCTCTGTAGTTGTAATTGCTCTCGGTGTAGCATGAACTGCCACAAACCACACAAATGATTCAGCTTCCTCCCGTAGTGAAGATCTATGTGTTTGATCCTCTCTCAGTAGTCCTGACACAAGCCAGCAATGATTCTCGGGCCCTCAGCATGCATTTGCATCAGCACTGCTCCTAATCCAATTGGATTAGCATCTGCAATGAATTTCACTGGTGAATTTGAATCATAGTATCCCAGCATTCGAGCACTTGTCAAGCTATCTTTCAAAGCTTTGAACACAGCTTTCTGTTTTTCGTCAAATCTGAACCATTCATTCTTTCTGGTTAACTTCCTCAATGGATCAGCCAGGTTAGTGAAGTTTGGGATAAACCTCGCACAATAGTTCACAAGTCCCAGAAAACTTCTCACTTCACTCACGTTTTGTGGTTCACATGCCTCTTCAATTGCTTCTATTTTGTCTTTGGCAGGATTGATTCCACTGCTTGTGAGTTTATGCCCCATGAACTTTAGCTCTGTCACATCCAGCAGGCACTTGTCTGCATTTACTGTGAGTTCTGCTGACTGCAATCTAGCCAATACTAATCTCAGCCTCTCGTCGTGTTCCTCTCTATCGGCTCTATGAATGATGACGTCATCTGAGATATTGGCTGTTCCCGGGATCCCTTGTATCACCTTATGAATTTTGTGTTGGTAAATCTCTGGTGCCGCTTTGATGCCAAATAGCAATCTCTTGTATCAGTAAAGTCCACAATGAGTGACAAAAGTTGTCACCTTCCTTGAATCAGCATGAAGCTCCAGCTGGTGGTATCCCCATTTTAAGTCTAAGTTGGAGAATACCTTGATTGTTGACAACTCTTGAAAGATTCCATCCACAGTGGGAATTGGGTGACATTCTCTCACTACTGCTTCATTTACCTGTTGCATATCAACACAGAGTCTGGTGTCACCATTTGGTTTAGGCACTTCCACAACAGGGCTCACCCACGGTGTTGCTCTTTCAACTGGGTCTATGATGTTTTGGTCAATTAGTTCCTTGATATTTGCCTCAAATTTCCCTCTCAGAGCAAAAGGTGTTCTGCGTTTTGGCTGAACTACAGGCTTCATGCGCTTATCAGTTGTTAATCTCACTTGGTGGTTGTGCAACTTCCCAATGCCTTGAAACATTGGTCCAAACTCCTCTCAAAGCTCCAAATGTGAATTCACAAAATTCACTTTCAACCCAGTGTGTAGCTGGTTTGGCCAGCTGCTCTACTCAGAAGAGGCTCACCATCCTCCTCAATCACTACGAATTCTGCCTCCACACTCCGATCTCCGGCTCTTACATTCATTGTTTCTCCCACCACAATCAGAATCGTATATTATGATTGGGGGCTTTGACTGGAGCGGTTGGTCGTAACATCCCGGACAAGAAACCCAATTAATGTGTTACAACCGACCGCTCCAGTCAAAGCCCCCAAACAAAAGATATGATTCTGATTGTGGTGGGAGAAATGCACTGTTAATTCAATCCTGTCCCTCCACAGATCACCTCATATATCATTTTAAACTTTCCAAATTAAAGAAAGACCCAGCCAAATTGTACCATCTATTAACCTCCGAATGAGGCTAACCAAACCAGGGTCCTTAAATCAACAAATTAACTGTTTAATTGGAAAAACTAAATTCTTAAACACTACTAAGATATAAACAACCTTTCAAACAGAAAAAAAATAGAGTCCTTGCAGATTTACACTCCTGCCGGATGTGGAACAGTCCAAGGTTGCTTGAAGTCCTCACAGTCGTCCGATGAGGAAAAAAAGGTTCTTCAACAGTAGAACAGTCCGTAGTCTATTTCAGAAGTAGAAATTGTTACTCCTTCTCCAGCGATGAATTTCAACAATTAACAACTTGCAAACACTTCTTAATGAATCAATTTGGCTTTAGAATTTTTTGAGCGATAAAAGATTGTCACAGTCTAATTTCCCTTCCTTCAGTTTAATTTATCAGAGATCTCTATTCTGTTCCTGCTGGTCCAGCTGTCTGTCTGTGCCTCTGAGTTAGAACAGTCTGTTTCCACTATAAGCCAGTTTGAAATTAAATTGTAACAATGTATCACTCGACCTCTGGTCCTGAATGGCTGTATCCCAGGCAACAAGAATGCTCTCTTTGAATCGCATTCTCTGAATGGCTGTATTCTGGGCAACGAGAATGCAGTCTTTGACTCAGTCTTTAGAGCTTGCTGCCTTAAAGCAGTGTGGCTCTTTTTCCAGCCTTAAAGGCATATTGCATTCTTCCTGAATAAAAACTACAGGATCATAACACTACCTCTAGCATTACTTGCTCCTGTGCTCTTCAATGAGCCTTCAGATTCACTCACACTCCACATCTGTCACTGAATCCCTATTCCCCGTTTATACCAGGACATGTTTATGTTATGAAAGTGATTTTTTTTGTTAAAAAATATTTTTAAAGAAATACACTACATCTACTGGTTCCTCTTGATCCATCCTGTTTGCTACAATCTCAAAGATCTCTGATAAATTTGTAAAAAAACAATTTCCCTTTCGCAAAACTATGTTGACTCTGCTGTCCTGCTATGACTTCTTTAATATGGGATTCCAGCATTTGCACAATGACAGATGATAGGTTAACTGGCCTATAGTCTCTTGCTTTCTGTCTTACTCCTTTCTTGAATAGAGGCATTACATTTGCGATTTTCCAATCTGCAAGAACCTTACCAGAATCTAGGGAATTTTGGAAGATTACAATCAATACTTCCACTATCTCTGCAGCCACTTCTTTTAAGACCCTAGGATGCAGACCATCAACTTCAGGGGATTTGTCTGCCTTTAGTCTCATTAGTTTTTCTACTACTTTTTCTCTAGTGATACTGATTTTTAAAGTTCCTCCCTCCATTTTGCCCCATGAATTTCTACTATTCTTGGGATTTTTTTTGTGCCTTCTTCCATGAAGACAAATACAAAATACTTGTTCAAAGTCTCTACCATTTCCTTTTTTCTCCATTATTAATTCCCCATTCTCATCCTCGATGCTTACTTTAGCTACTCCCTTTTTATATACTTATTGAGGCTCTCATTGTCTGTTTTTATATGTCTTGCTAGCTTGCTCTCATATTATAATTTCTCCCTTTTTTTTAGTCATCCTTTGCTGGTTTCTAAAAATTTTCCCAATCTTCTTGCTTACCACTAATCTTTGTAGCAATGTATGCCTTTTCTTTCAATTTGATACCATCCTTAACTTCCTTAGTTTGCCATGGATGATGCATATTACTCATAGGGTCGATCTTTCTCAATTGTGTATATCTTTGTTGAGAGTTATGAAATATCTCCTCAAATGTCTGCCACTGGTTATCTACCACGTTACCTTTTAACCTATTTTCCCAGTCTACTGTAGCCAATTCTGTGTTCATATTTTTGTAATTGCCTTTATTTAAGTTTAGGACACTAGTTTTAGACCGAAATTTCTCACCCTCAAACTGAATGTGAAATTCTATTATGCTATGATCCCTCTTGCCTAGAGGATCCGTTACTATGAGATCATTAATTAATCCTGGCTCATCACACATTGCAGGTCTAAAACAGTCTGCTCTTAGCTTGGTTCCAGGATGTATTATTCTAAGAAACTGTCCCAAATCCACACCGTGAACTGATCCTCAAAGGTACCTTTACCAATTTGATTTGTCTAATTTATATGAAGATTAAAATCGTCCACAATTACTGCAGTTCCTTTCTTACAAGCCCCAATTATTTCTTGATTTATACTCTGTCCGACAACGTAGCTACTGTTTGGTGGCCTATAAACTAATCCCACCAGTGACTTCTTTCCTTTGCTATTTCTTATCTCCAACTAAACTGATTCTACATCTTGATCTTCAGAGACAAGATCATTTTGCGCTACTGTATTGATCTCATCCTTTATTAACAGAGCTACCCCATCTCCTTTTCGTTTTTCCTATCCTTCCGAAATGTCAAATACACTTGAATATTCAGTTCCCAGCCTTGGTCACTCTGCAACCACATCTCTGTAATGGCTATCATACCATACCCAGTTATTTCTATTTGTGCTATCAATTCATCCATCTTGTCATGAATGCTGCATGCATTCAGATAAAGAGCCTTTAATTCTGTCTTTTTACCATTTGTCCTTAGTCTGACCCTCTTTGCTGGTGCACTCTTATCTTTGTATGCTCTCTCCCTTCCTACCACACTCTGGTTAGCATTACACATATCACTACCCTGGACTATTGCCTTTTCCTTTCTCTTTAACTTTCCAAATCTCCCCCCACGTGAACCCTGCCCCACATTATTTAGTTTAAAGCCCTCTCTACAGCCCCAGTTACAGGATTCACCAGGACACTGATCCCAGCATGGTTCAAGTGAAGCTTCCTCTTTCCCCAGTACTGGTGCCAGTGCCCCATGAATAAAAAGCCATTTCTCCCACATCAATCTTTGAGCCATTCATTCAACTCTCTGATCTTATCTACTATATGCCAATTTGCTCGTGGCTCAGGTAATAAAACAGAGATTATTACCTTTGTGGTGCAACTTTCTAATTTAGCCCCTAGCTGCTTATATTCCCTTAGCAGAACCTCTTTCTTAGTCCTACCTATATTGTTGGTACCCACATGAACTCCAATAACTGGATCCTTCCCCTCCCACTGCAATTCCTCTCCATCCCAAGGAGATGTCCTTAACCCTGGCACTGGGCAGGCAACACAGCCTTCAGGGCTCACGCTCCCAACTATAGAGAACAGTATCTCTCTTCCCCTAACTATCATGTCCTTACTACAGCTACATTCCTTTTTACTCCCCCCACTTGAACAGACCCCTGGACCACAGTGCTGCGGTCAGTTTGCTCATACTCCCTGCAGTCCCTGCTCTCGTCCACACAGGCTGCAAGAACCTCAAGCATTTTGGACAAGTGCAAGTGTTGAGGCTCCTCCATTGCTACCTTCTGGATCCCCATACCTGCCTCATTCATAGTCACACCCACCTGTCCCTGAGAATGGATCAAATCTAAAGTACCGAGCCAACGGGGTGTGACTACCTCCTGGAACAAAGTGTGGTAACTCTACTATTTAAGAAAAGAGGGAGAGAGAAAATGGGGAACTACTGACCTGTTAGTCTAACATCAGTCATAGGGAAAATGCTAGAATCTATGATAAAGAATGTGATAACTGGACAGTTAGAAAATAATGGTAGGATTGGGCAGAGTCAACATGGATTTATGAAAGGAAATCATGTTTGAGAAACCTGTTGGAGTTTTTTGAGGCTGTAACTAGCAGAATAGATAAGGGGGAACTGATTGATGTGGCATATTTAGATTTTCAGAAAGCTTTTGCTGAGGTCCCACACAAGAGTTTCATCAATAAAATTTAAAGCACATGGGATTGAGAACTGGTTAACAGGCAGAAAATAGAGAGTAGGAATAAATGGGTCATTTTCAGGTTGGCAGGCTGTGACTTATGGGGCCCAGATTTTCACAATCTATATCAATGATTTGGTGGTGGGGATTAAATGTAATATTTCCAAGTTTGCCAATGACACAAAACTCGGTGGAAGTGTGAGTTGTGATTAGGATGAAAAGACGCTTCAAGGGGATTTGGAGAGGCTAAGCGAGTGGGCAAAAATTTGGCAAATGGAATACAATGTGGAGAAGTGTGAGGTTATCCACTTTGATAGGAAAAGCAGGAATACAGGGTATTTCTTAAATGGTGAGAGGCTGAGAAGTGTTAAATTTCAAAGGGGCTTGGGTATCCTTGTTCATGAGTCACTGAAAGCTGACATGTAGGTACAGCAAGCAATTAAGAAGGCAAATGGTATGTTGGCCTTCATTGCAAGAGGATTTGAGTCCTTGGTGAGACCATACCTGGAATATTGTGTGCAGTTTTGGTCTCTTACCTAAGAAATGATATACTTGCCATAGAGGGATTGCAACAAATTTTCATCAAACTAATTCCTGGGATGAAGGGATTGTCCTATGAGGGAAGATTAAATAGACTGGGCCTTTATCCTCTGGGGTTTAGAAGAATGAGAAGTGATCTCATTCAAACATACAAAATTCTTACAAAGCTCGACAGGGAAGATGTAGGATGTTTCCCCTGGCTGGTGAATCTAAAACTAGGGGACACAGTCTCGGAATAAGAGGTGGGCCATTTAGGATTGTGATCAGGAAGAATTTCTTCACTCAGAGGGTGGCGAACCTGAGGAATTCTCTGTCCCAGAGGCTGTGTAGGCTCAGTTGTCGAGCATGTTCAGGACTGAGATCGATATATTTCTACATGTTAAAAACATCAAAGGATTCAGGGATAATGCAGGAAAATGGTGTTGCAGTAGATGATCAATCATGATCTGAATGATGGAGTGAGCTCGAAGGGCTGAATAGCCTACTCCAGCTGCTATTTCTTATGTTCTTATGTTATGTTCTTCCCCCTCCCTGATGCATCGCAGCATCCGAAGGTCGAACTCCAACTCATCAACTCTGAGCCAAACTTCTTCGAACTTCAGGCACTGGGCAGGATTTAGTGGAGCTGGCAGAGCTCCAGGCCGTGTGCCACAATGGCGGTGGGAACCCCACCTTGGCCATTGAGTGCCCCCCAGTTCCATCTAACGGAGACAGGCCAATTAACTGCCTTGCACCGGGATCCCCGTCCCTTTAAAGACAGGGATCCCGCCTCCAAGAGCTGCTGGCCAATCAGAGGGCTGGCAGCTCAGTAGGATCAACAACACCACCGGGAGTGGTGGCCACTTCTGGTATGACAAATGGTCTTGGAACCAGGCCCAGCACTGGAGACCCAGATCCAAGGTAAGTGAGGTGGGGGTCACTGGGGCCAGACAGGCAGGCCCCGGCAAAGGCGGTGGAGGAGGGTGGGCATTGAATGTCGGTGGGGTGGGGGAGGGGGGTCAGGAAGGTGGGTGGTTTTCTGCTAGGTGCCCTCCTTGTGCTACAGATTTCCAGGAAGGAGGGCCCCCCCAAGCCCACAGGGAGGACACCTGGTTTTACTGGGTGACTTCCCCACGTGGCAGAGGCATTCCCCCCCTCACCCACCTCTGCCATGATTCCACTGGGGCAGGAAGAGGCCCTTAAGTGGCTGATAATAGGCCTCTGAAGGTCTCAATTGGTCTTTGGTGGGAAGGCCATATTCGGCCTATCCTGCCAATAACAAAATTCCGGTGCGACAGGAAAGCGGCGGGCCCTCCACCCCCACCACCCACCCACCCACCCCCCCCCCCCCCACCACACCCCCCGGCCTCCCATTGTAATTCTAATTCTTCCTCATAGCCCGTCTCGGAGGGGGGGGGACCCATTAAATTCAGCCCTAGATTTTAGAACAAGACCAACCTTTAAACAAAACCTTTAAAAATCTGTGCACTCATCAAATTCACAACTTAAGCACTCTTGAACCAGAACTCCACCAAACTGGACATCGTGCTTCTTCCTCACCTCCATGTAATACCCGCAGCATTAAATATCTCTCAGTTAAATATCCTCAGTTTAATACCCACAGTATAATGGTCTCAGTGTAATGCTCTCAATGTAATACCTTCAGTGAATTACTTTCAGTGTAATACTCTCAGTGTATTACCCTCAGTGTAATACTCTCAGTGTATTACCCTCAGTGTAATACTCTCAGGCAATACCCTCCATGTAATAACTTCAGTGTAATACACACATTATAATATGCTTTCAGTGTAATACCCTCATTATAACAGTGTTATTATCCCCGCAGAGATCAAACAAATCAAAAGAATAAAATCCACTGACTGACTGACCCCAGTTTAGGAAAGAAAAACAAAATGGATACGATTTCACTTTTATAAACAGCTGGAGCTGTGAGGCTGCGGTGCTAACCACTGCGCCACTGTGCCGCCCTTATGAAATCCCCTTAGTGTGATACCATCTGTGCCATGCTGTCCGCTTAATACCCTCAGTGAATGACCCTCAGTGTAATACCCTCAGTCTAATTCACTCAGAGTACATTCTCATAGTAATTCTCTCACTGTAATAGCCTGAGTCTAATACCCTCAGTGCACTTCCCTCAGTTTAATATACTCAGTGAAACACCATCTGTGTAATACCATCAGTGTAATACTCCAAGTGTAATTCCCTCAGAGTAATACCTTCAATGCAATAATTTCATCATAATATCCTCAATCTAATACACTCAGTGTTATACTCTAATGTAATATCCTCAGTGTAATGCTCTTGTTTTAATACAGTGTATTATGCTCTGTATAATACCCTGAGTGCAATAGAATAAGTATAAGCCTCTCAGTGCAATACTCTCATTTTAATACTTACAGTGTAATACTCACAGTCTGATCTCCTCAGTGTAATAGTCTCATTGTAATACTCACAGTGTAATACTCTCTGTAATAATCACAGCATAATACTCTCAAATGTAATAACCTCAGTGTAATACCCTCAGTGTAATACTCACAATATAATACTCTCAGTGTAATACTTTCAGTGCAATACTCCTATTGTGATACCCTTAGTGTAATAATCTCATTGTAACTCCCTCAGCAGAATACCCTCAATGTAATACATTTAGTGTAATACTCTTGATGCAATACTCTCATTGTAACACCCTCACTCTAATACCCTCAGTTTAATACTCGCAGTGAAATTCCCTCAGTGTAATACCCAGAGTACAAAACTCTCATTGTAATACTCTCAGTGTAATATCCTCAATGTAATGCTCTGTGTAATACTAATATCCTCATTGCAATACTCTCATTATAATACACTCAGTGTAGTACTTTGAATGTAATACTCTGAGTGTCATATCCTCAGTGTAATATTCTCAGTTTAATTTCCTCAGTGCAATACTCTCGATGCAGTGCTCTCAGTGTAATACTCTAATTGTAATACCCTCATTGTAATACCCTCAGTGTAATATTCTCAGTGCAATATCGTCATTGTAATCTCAGTCTAGTACTCTCAGTGTAGTACACTCAGTGTAATCTTAAGGTTTACACTCACAAATCTGAAAAGCAAGGAAGAATATAAAGTAGAATAGTCAGATTGGAAGAGGGCTAATGTCAATACGATGAGAAGGAACCTAGCCAGGATAAAATGGAACAAAAAACTAATAGGAGAAACTTTTATGGATTAAGAGGTTATCTTTAAGGAAGGGATGATTCAGGTAGAGGCTAGGTAGAGTCCAACAAGAGCAAAAGGTAGGGGAACCAAAAACTGGTCTCCTTGGATGACAAGGGAGATAGAGATTATGATGATACAAAAAAAGAGGGTATATCATGCCAGGTGAATTCTTCAAGTGAGAACCAGGCCAAATACAATAAATTGAGAAGGGAGGTTAAGAGGAAAATATGACTGGCAAAGAGATAATATAAGAATGGAATGGCAGTCAACATAAAAGGGAACCCAAAATTTTCTACTGGCAAGTAAATAATAAGCAGGTAATAAGAGGCAGGTAGCACCGACTATCACCCTGACCCATGATACTGAGAAGGCATAAGGAATGCAACAAGCAGTCTGGAATAAAGCTAACAGGCACATGAAGTCTGCCTTCCATCACTGTGCACCCCTCATCTTGTGCAGACATCGCCTTGCATACCCCTGCCCTCTATGCACCCACTATCCCCAAGCATGCACTGACCCCATGTGCACCCACTTTCAAGTGTTGGCACAGCCTGAATGGGACAAATGGGCTTATCTGTTCTGTATGATTATATAATTTTGTGATACTCACAACACTCCCATCCCCGACTCCCCCTCACCCTCCTACAATCACTGCATCACAAGTCACTATACCTCCTTCAGCTCACACGCACACTTCACCACACCTTACATCTGACACGCTGCATAGCAGCTATTCTACCATGAAAGGCATATTCTCTAAACACCTCACAGTCTGTCACTGACACATTCCCCTTCCTCTTGCAGGAGAGGTTCACTCATAACCTGTGCTAGGAGGAGACCGAACCAGCTGTCCCCCTCAATGGTTACGAGCTGGGCATCATGGGTAGGGAGAGAGTCATAGCTGTGGAGAGGGGTGAGGCTGGAGGAGACGTCACACAGGCTTTCTTCACACCTTATCCTCTCACCCCACACACTCTGTGTAACAAACTACAGCTGCATTCAGCAGCTTCTTCTCTCTCAGTTCTCCTTTCACACTGAAACCTAACCATTGTCTCTCTTTCACTTAAGCTGCTGAAACAAAGTGAGATAGGATGCCATAGGTGCCAGCTCATCAAAGGGTGAGATCACAAACTAGCTCTGCTACAGGGGACTCAGATGCTGACTTCGAGAGCCCAGGTACTGAAAAAAGCTAATGGGCATCTATCAGGAAATGTTGGGGTCACTGGGAAGCCTGCCAGAGAGCTTGTATACAGAGGTTCAGAGCACAGAGGAGTCCAGCTCCAACTTGTGCCATGCACGGAGCATGGAGACCATTCTTTCCCCATAGCCCTAATTTGTTTCCTTGTTAGCTTTATATTCAATTCCCTTCTGACAACTATTATTGAATCAGCTTCCACTGCCCTCTCTGGCAGTGCAGATCATGACAATTCACTGAGAAAAAAAATTCTCTTCACCTCCCTTCCTTATTTACTCTATCAAAACTCTTCATAATTGTGAACACCTTTATTAAATCTCCCTTTAGGTTTCTCAGCTCTAAGAAGACCAATACCAGATTCTGTCATCTCTCCACATAACTGAAGTCCCTAGTCCCTGGTATAGTTCTGGCAAATCTCCTCTGCACCCTCTCCAAAGCCTTGATATCCTTCCTAAAGTGTGGTGCCCAGAACTGGACACAATATGAGGTTAACCAATCTTTTATAAAGGTTTCGCATGACTTCCTTGCCACTGCATTCTATGACTGTATTTCTGAAATCAGGCATCTCATATGGTTTTTAAAAAACTTTATGCACTTGTCCTGCCACCTTCTAGGATCTTTATATATGAACCATCAGGTCTCTGTATTCTTTGCACTCCCTTTAAAATTGTGCCATTTAGCTTATAGTGAGCACCTCATTTTTCCTACCAAAATATATCACCTCACGCTTCTCTGAGTTGCATTCCATTTCCTGTGCATCTGCCCATTTCATCAGTTTTACAATATTCTCCTGAAGGCTGTTATTATTATTCTCATTGTTTATTACATTTCTGAGTTTCGTGTCATCTACAGACTTGGAAATGATGCCCTACATACGCAAGTCCAGGTCATTAATATGTATCAAAAAAGAGCAGTGGTTCCAACACTGAGTCTTGTGAACCACTGTCCACTCCCCTCAGTCTGAAAAACAACCACTCACCACTACTCCCTGTTTTCCAACCCTTAGCCAATTTCATATCCACATAGTCATTGCCCCTTTAACCCCAGGGCCATTAATTTTGCTAACAAGGCTAACATGTGGCACTTTATTAAGCAAATTTTTGAAACTGTATATGCACAACATCAACAGCATTATCCATATCAAAGAAGTCAATCAATTTGACAGACATGATTTACCTTTAACAAATTTATGTTGGCTTTCATTTATTACCTCATGTTTTGCCAAAAGGCAATTAATTTTGTCCCAGATTAGTGTCTCTGGGTTTTAATGTTTCCCCACCAACCTCCAGATTTGTCCAGGCAGTGGAAGCATTGCTTGAGGACGCGTTTGTTTGCTTGAAGATGTTCCTTGAGGCAGTATGGATCACAGTGTAGGACTGCTCTGCATCTGTGCCCAGCTTCCTGATGGGAGCTATGGGCCATGTTCGAAGGGTCTAGCCCTTGTCTCCAGTAGCCAGCCTCTAACCTGCTGGCTTGTTGGGAATAAAGGCAACACAGAGGACTGGTACAAAATTACCTTTGCTGGGATATGGGGCACAGATTACATCCAGTGCTGTCCATGGTCACAAACCAGCTGGGCATTTCAATTGATAAAGATGACAAGCTGATGATAGAAAGCACACAAGGCAATGTGAATGAAGTCTATGGCACCTTGAGCCCCAGAAATGTCTACCATGTGGGCAAAGCCTAGTGCTCTCTTTCCCTCCTTCATTCTGCCCAAGGGGAAGGAGAGCTAGGTATTCCTTTTAGTGTAGAGAGCCTCGGTGATCTCCCTGATGTATGGGGGGATGCAAACTGTGTGATGTTGCTAATGTCACCTACTGCAGTCTGAAAGGAGCCCCTGGCATTAAGGTTAAGGGCCACAGTTATTACCCTGCAAGCAAATGGTGACCTGAATATTGAGCTTGGATCTCATTACTATTTCACTGCTGTCAACAGTGACCCATAAGTAAGTGGTCGGAGGCCCCGGGCTTGGTGTTGTGGGGGTCAGGGAGGGATCTGGAGTCTGGAGGTAGCAGGTCAGGGAAGGAAATTGGGGGCCAGGGTTAGGGCCTGGAAGTTGGTGATCAAAGATAGGGAGGTGGCAATCAGGAGTGATACCAATCGGGTTATTATGATAAATACTTACCTTATTTGATTGATATGAAGTTAAGGTTGGTTTTCTAAATGAATGTTGTGGTAAAGACCTGAAGCAGGCTTTAGGCCCCTTATTTACATAAGCAAAGAATCAAATGCCTGCTTCAGGCATGGGTGCCTCTTATTGTCCTTACAAATACCATGCACATACTGTCCGCCATTGTTTAGGTTGCATAGCACCTGCAAAATGGGCGCTACATGGTCCAGTTTAACCCCTAGTATTGCACTTACTTACCAGTGGCATGTTCACAGAAAAGAATTCCATTCTGTTCATGTTGCCCTCTGCAGTGTGCCTTGGGGACATGGCTGACCACAGTGGTAACTGTCATTGGGCAGTTGGTACTTGCTGTTGTTGTTTGATGGGAAAACTATCAATCCTGTTGAACAGTGCACCAGTCACCTGGGTGATACACCTGTGGACAGTCGATTGACTGACACTGCAGATGTTCCCTGTGCGAGTTGGAAGGCGCAAGAGGTATGAACACTGTGGGCTGTGGTGACTGTGACTGCCACTGGTGGTGACGTCCGTATGGTGGATTTTAGCTTGAAACCAGGCGGCTCAACACCACCTTCTCAAGGGCAATTAAGGATGGGCAATAAATTCTGGCCTTGCCAGCATGGCTCACATCCCATGAATGAATTTTTTAAAAAGCACAGCTTATACCTGCCTCCCTGCTAAACTGAGTAATTATCAGGTTCCCGTCCTGGGCCTGGAGATTATGGTTACAGTTCATTATGGGGAGGGTCTCGGAACTCTTCTGACATCCTCCCTTTTTCATCCTCCATTAATCCAGGGAGAGTATGATCCTGAGACCGATCCCACAGCGTATAAGGGAGCAGAACAGGGATGTATTAAACTATCCATCTCAAATGGGCAAAACTAGCACATTGTTTAACAGCAGCACTATTACACGTTGCCCCATTAGGCAATATTTAGAGTAAGCTGGTAATAAAACTCTCACACAATTGGGTAAACGGCTCAGGGACCCACAGGGCGACATCGGGCTCAGGATTTCCAGCTTCGAAGCAGACACACTGAGAATGTTACTGGCAGAACAGCTCGTCTCTTGACAGAGGCGTCATCTTTGTCATGATTAATATATTAAAATACAAACTACTTAGCCATGCTGACAAAGAGAGGGGTTGATGATGGTGGAGAAGGGGGGAGGCGGTGTGGGGAGGGTAGAGATACAACCTTATTCTACCCTGGGGGAGATTTTTGTGAGGACAAGCAGAGAAGCTGATAGCCAACCATCCCAGACTCTACTACTTAATCGCTGGAAGGAAACTTCTAACCATCCATGGAGGTCACCTTAAGAGCCTTTGTTTCTGATGTTAGCGGTTTGCTTGAAGATACTCTGACTTATCTGCAGTAGTTACTTCTTTAAACTGCTGAAGCAAATTAGGCTCTGTTTCATTTTGGGAATTAACTGCTAGTGTGCAGAGGGATTCTGAAGATGTGGGCATCTTATATAACAACGGGGGATCACGGGGAGATGCAACTAACTGTAACCAACACCCTGAATCAAAAGGGGATTTTAACGGTGTATTTCTGATCAGGTCCAACAGTTCTCCCAGAATAGTCAAAGCCTTAACCAACCATCCATCAGCTAAATAATATGCTGACACTCTCAGCTGATTTATGGTCAGTCTTTCCGTTGCTGATTGCTCACCGCAGACACTGCGCTTCAGTGTTGGAAAACGGCGTTTGAGATATTAGAAAATAAGACAGGAAAAATCTGTTAAAGAAAACGTAGGATACACACAAAAATAAGCGGCTTTGATTGCGGCTGCGATCATTAATCCCTTTCTTTGTGCCCTGTCCCTGTTCCTGTCCTCTTCGCTGTAGCTTCCTGAAGGCTAAGCAGAGGGCTCATTTACACTGTCATTTCATATCCCATGGCGTGCGTCAAGGACTGAAATATTAATCAGATTTTTTAAAATACTAATCGGAATATTTAAATAATCTTTTGCGTTGGTCCCTAATTATTTGCGCTGTCTTTGTTCTCCGTCAATTTAATTAGAAATTGTTTTCTCTAATATTTGATTTGCAAACCTATTGCTCCCGCTGCTATATTCAAAGTGATTCTTCTTATCTTTTTAATCGATGTTTACTGTGTAAAATCACAGGCATCTTGTTGTTAAACAATCTCCCTGTGTGGCTTTAAATTACGCCTTTACCTCTCTGACTAAATTGTTGATGAAATATATGCCTTCACCTCCCAGCATTTGTTGTACGTATTAAACCAGGCGGGTTGTGCAGGTTTTGTTCCGGGGCTAGTCCGGGCTATTTGCTGGAGCTATAAGCGTGCTGAGTTCCAATGGCACATTGTGGAATTGAATTCGACACAAATTTGTGCCAACTGGTTCACTTTGCCCTTCAGAGAAGCCTGGTACCCGGCCTACCTGTGATTGGAGTCCCACGTTGTAATATGTGGCACAATACCCTCAGGGAGACTAGGATGAGCAAGTGAACCCCAAGAAGGAAAAAAAAGAATTCAAATAGGCAAATTGAAATTCCCCTGCACCATTTATACAGACTAAAGCCATCTCTCTCCAGTCCTCCCTCTCTCCCGCGCACACACTGAGTTACCAGCAGCTATAACTCCTCTTCCCTTCCACCCCCTTGTCATGTGGCTAATGGATTCACTGGAGATTCCACGGGTCCAGTGTTCACACTGTGACACCACCATCCACCCCTCTCTCGCACAACTTGGCCACAGTTGAGCAATGCCCAGTTCCACAAAGCTTGGTAACATTTCCAACCCAAGCCCCAGGCTGCAGACATCACGCTAGGCCGACAAGGAAGGGACCCTTTTTTTGCGCATGTTGGCACTTCAAATATTAAACGATCCGTTCTCGAGATGAGTCTCGCCGTTAATTTTGCATGTGCTTCTTATTCTGTGAACTTTGTTGGATGCATGCACGTAATCTGACGCAATAAGGAAAGTGATTTGATGGTTTCATTGCTTGGCGATTCAGGAATGTTAACTTTGGAGACGGATTGAGGGATTTTTTTTTAACTGATTGCTGATTGATTGTGTTTTTTGATATTTTCATTTGTTCGTATTTGGATTTTCCCATATTTGTTAATTTAACAACAGAGCCTGACAGAGATCAATGAGATTATGAAAGGGGTTTAGACCGAAGACGTAGAGAAAAGGTCTTTCCACTTGTGGGGGAGACCAGAACTAGGGGGCATGCAGATAAGATAATCGCAAAACCCAATAGAAAATTTAAAAGCAACTTCTTTACCCAGAGAGTGGTGAGAATGTGGAACACAGGGATTGTAGAGGCAAAATAAAATAGATGCATTTAAGATAATACATGATGGAGAAAGGAATGGGACTTTATCCTAACGGGGTTTGATGAAGAGGGTGGGAGGAGTCTCGAGTGGAGAATTGACACCAGTATGGACCAGGTGGGCCGAACGGCCTGTTTCTGTGCTATACTTTCTATCTCGTTCTATATAAATAGTTGAGACGCGACCCTGTGATGGTATCGCCTATTTGTAAGGTTTGAGGCCCAGTACTGCAGCCAAAACTCTCAGTGCAGTTTGGGATGTCCCGTCAACACAGAATGACCAACTAAACACAGGTTTCACTGTCACCAGATCTGGAGGTTGCGGTAGATTGAAGGCAAGCGAACTAAGGGGATCTGGATTGCTTAAGCGCTCTGCAAATGGAAGAAGGAAATGCAACTCTGGGAATCTGGGAATATTCCTCAGTTCATCATTATCGTTTAGTCTGTAAAATAAAATTAATTCATTGCATAAGATGTCAGAGTCTCAGCAAAAGAATTGGACATCACTCAGGCACAGCGATCTGCCCGAGTCAACCGTATGCAGTTACTGCATTTTAATTACATATAACCAAAATGTATGAGGACATTTTCAGCTACATGTTTGATAACAGTTATCATCGGAATGATAGGTTATTGTGTCTGTTTTCATTCATCAGCCAAGTCAGCAGTTCTGTCAAGTCACTGCAGGGGTTAGTATCAGAGCGGTTTCTGCACTCGAGGCATCTAATGAGCAGTGAGGCGACAGAATGTGAAAGGGAAAAACTACTGATCATCGGCCAGTTTTTGTTTATTGTATCTTTGCATTTATCACATTCCGGAAGACTGAGTATTTATTTTATTCCCCCCCCCCCCCCCTCCACCACCACCCCAAAACAAAAATAAGTCTGGGAGTATTATGTGTGCACCTTATCAGAACTCGGAGAGATATTAGGAAAAATAATTTTGTTAGGAAACTTTATATCAGCAGAGGAAGGACTGAGACAAGGGCAAGTGTGTGATGTGCGGAAAGCTAACTCGTTAAAAAAAATACTGTGACATTTCAAAACTAGCTGAGGCATCTGCGCCTTTTATTTATGTCGTTGCACATGATCTTAATGTTTCATTAATTTATTAATAATAATAGCGAATTATTGAAACCGGCCTGTGTGGTTTGCTTACCGGAGAAGGGGGGCGATGAGGAAACCGCAACATTATCAGAGCTCCAGAATGTTAGCTGAAGCAGGGGAGGGCTGGAAGTGCAGGAGTTCCTCTGGCAGTTTAAGTTTCCCTCACCACAGCAGCTCAAGATCCCGCTTCCAAACGGACATTTTTATGTTGCTCGCACTTGTCACTTAGCAACCCCGTGAAAGCCCTTATATGCATTGATTACAAACAATTGTCTTTATTTGGTGCAAGTGTTAAGTGAAGCAGGACCAAATGGTTGACCGCTAGTCTTTAGGCGAAATCTTTGTTTGCAAGCATCTTTTAAAGGCATCAGCCGGCAGAATTAAAAGCTGCAGTGTATATGATAATAAATCTGTTGTTTGCTCCAGTACTTTATCCAGTGGCAGCCAATTTGGCAGAACCCAACCCTCTCTTACAGTGATCTTGACATATTAATCTGGAACGTAGAAGCCTTCAGACTGGGTCCTCCTTTGCTATATGTTATCTGCTTAGACTAATATTGCAATTGCCACCCACTGACATAATTTGTTTCACAGTCACAGCCTTGCAGCATGAATCAAGTGTTGACATTCTAATTTCATGCACACATGGGTGTTTGGCTGAGCTCCGGATAATTTCTAAGTAATACAGTCAATACTGTATGACATAAAGTAATGCTTACCCTTTTGTACTTCAGGTTGGGTTTACTGACACACTGATGTATTTCCCCACTGTTGACTTTCAGCTGTCCAAACTACAAGGTGTATTTCCAGGAACATGGAAATCGTGAGATTTCATTGACTGAAGTTGTTACTTCTTTAAATGTCAGTGCCTGAGAAGTAACACTTTCCCTTTTGCCTGCAGCTTTGTTCCTCAGTTAACTTCTGTAGTTATTGTTCTTAAATCTTGGAGTTTCCTCAAATTCGAAGTCTGCAAGTGAATGGTTTAGGTTTCCTATGTTATCATGCAAAATTCCTGAAAAAATACAAAACGTTTTAAACGCATAATTTCAGGTAAACCTCCCACCGCTTTCTTCAAGATACCACAGTGAAATGTTATGAGGGTTGGGTGTTGGGTTGACTGTTGAGTATTGACATGAGTGTGTAGCGTTCAGTGTTGGGTTGATTGTTGCGTTTGTGTTGAGTTTGTGGGTGTTGAGTGTTGGGTTAATTGTTGTGTTGAGTTTTGAGTTTGTGGGTGTTGAGTGTTGGGTTAATTGTTGTGTTGAGTTTTGAGTTTGTGGGTGTTGAGTATTGGGTTGATTGTTGTGTTGAGTGTTGAGTTTGTGGGTGTTGAGTATTGGGTTGATTGTTGTGTTGAGTGTTGAGTTTGTGGGTATTGAGTATTGGGTTGATTGTTGTGTTGAGTGTTGAGTTTCTGGGTGTTGAGTATGGAGTATTTTGAGTGTTGGCTTGAGTGTGTAGTGTTGGGTGTTGAATTTTGGGTGTTGAGTCTTCGGTTGAGTGTTGGACTGACGGAATAACTTCTTTCCTGTTTTCACGTTTGTGAGCACAAAGCCATACACTTCCCGTGCACCAGTAACGTTTAGTATTTAATAGCTCGGCTAGTTTGTGTTTATATTTTGCAACTACCTTTATTGTACTAAATACTTTTTTGTGAGCTATGGTGGCGAAATGTGAAAAAGAACTTACCTTCGCCACTAGAATCGATTAGCCGAACAAACTCAACTTATCAATTGGAAATATTGTCAACGTTTAATTTACCAAGCTTTTGGAATTCTCAGCAACAGAAAATGTGGCATTAGGTGAACTGGGTCTGCCCCAGTTACATACAAATACTTGCACCGCATTTGTAAACTGGATTGCGGTAGATGTTCCCACGCCGATTCAAAGCACGGGACGTATGAGAGAGGTAATATTTAATAACAGCACAGTATGTTTACAACACACACATTATTCAGGTTACCTGGCCTGAACATTTATTTCGCCCACCTCCCTCGCTCAACAGGGCGGTCTGGCCTCGGTAGAACCTCGGGAAGCAAACGAGCTCCAGAGAGCTGGCATCTCCTTGTCCTTAATCTTGATTTGTTCACGTAGGTCAGTGTTGTAGGGAACCAGGCTGAAAAATGACTGCATCAGCGCATTTGCTCATTAATGCTGCTGTCCTTAGCGCCAGTAAATTGATTACCAGCTTTATGCAACTGTTGATTTTGTTAAGAATTATAGTCCCTATTTATTTTTGAAGACCTGCTGCGTCTCAAAGTAAATATAAAATTTTAACAATAAACACTACAAGTAATTGGCTGATGTATGTATTTGACATTCTGCTTCGTGGTTCCTTTTGATGTGCGCTCATATTTTCTGCTGATAAAATCGCTGGCGTTATTTGTGCTGAATTAAAAAAAGAAGCGGCTCTGATTGAGACCGTTTACATCCTTCAGATGGAAACGTTTAAGGGCGAGTTGTGTGTCTCCAGGTACAATTAGAACCTGGTATTTCAAAAGGATACAGTATCCCACTCCCGCCGCTCCCCCCCCCCCCCACCTTCCCCTCAAACCTTCAGCCCCTCTCTTCCCATTTCTGAGAGGAAGTGTTAAACAAGACTGACAAATAAAGGGTGAATCAGCTGAGGGTTGGTATAGGGATAGTGTCTGGTTTTTGGACGCCGATTATTTTTCCCAGCTGCCAGAATCCTTTAAAGAATCGGTTCACCTAGAAATATTTCTTGAAAATAGATTTATTCTCCCCCCGTTTTAAGGACGTGATTTCATTATACAGTTTACACAGGCCTATTGTTAGAATTTCCCCAGATCTGACCACCTTCTTTCAAAAATAAAGCCTGGATGTAAACTATTGATCTGTTCGCACCTTAACTGATCCTGTTCACAAGACCGGCTGAGATGTCTCTGAGCTGTGAGGGCAAAATAACTGGAGAATGAGCCAGTCCTATTAGCCTGTCCTAGTAAGCTACATGGGTTTTGGATTTTACCTGGTCAAGTCTTCTGGGGTTTTTTGTTTGTATCATTATTTTGTCATTTCGGAGCTTTCCCATTCCTGTACCGGAGTCAGACAAGCTCAAATCAGAGCCTATTCAGAATGTTCCCCTTTGACATTCGTCATAGTATGATCTTAAACTAAATAATAAACGTCTGTCCGTTCAATTTCTTTTCCTAAGGTTAAGTTGGTTTATTATTCAGGCTACTGCCCTTGTGTATTAGGCAAAACATAAATTATGCATACTAATTACCTTGGATGGGCTACCAGTTTAATGAATTCTTTTAATTAAACTGCAACACAGGGTTTTGCAAAGGCCGGCCAATATTTCATCGTTACTGGTCTAACCATCCTTTTTTTTTACCCATGTGTGGCAGACTTGCCGAGTCCACATCTGAAATCCTGCATCACATTTGCCGCAATCCGTTTTGCGACGAGTTAATATAGTGATGCTCACAGTAAACAGAGCTGATGGCCCCTCCATCTGGATTATGACACACGATGATGGCTGCAGGTTAAAGATTTGATGTATAGATCTGCATTTCATTGGCCCTGAATAGTATTAAAGTTTCCGGATGAGTAGGCCGGCAATAAACAGATTGGACAGTCAGTGTGTATATCTAACTATTTTGCATAATAATGAGATATAGGTTTATAATGTACCAGGCTGTCCCCAGTTTGTCTAAATTACCATTATGATTGTTAAAAATGTATATGATAAAGCTACAACACATATCCTGTAGTATCAACCTTGCCATCGCCGCAGTGCATTTTAGCAATGCAATAACATAGAAAAAAAGCAGATTGGCATTGTGCCGATTATTTCCTGAGCTCTTTCCCTGGCTGTTTTGAAATGTAGTCTTTGAAAAAAAAAACTCCTGCTGCCTTAATATTCTGACCGTCCTTTTAGAAGTTCTCTGAACTTTTTTGCCCCGGTGCGTCTGACGCGGTGCAAATTGTTCGCCTTTTGACTTTAAATTAAAACTCCTCATTTGGGAAGGAAGGAATTCGGGATCTTGAGCTGATCAGTTATGGGCTCCAGCTTATTAAAGATGTGCTGCGGATATTCGTATTTAAACCGTCCGCAGTCTGTGCAGAACTGCGGCGTTCCTGTCCAGCGGAGAGAACAGTGTGACGAATGGCAGTGGGTTTTCAGTATGAATGAAAAGTTCCATTAATATACAGCACTCACACTCTCCGCCAGTTAGTACATTGGAACCAAGACCCGCCAAGGTGCTGGGTTCATTCACTGTTCTTTTATTTGTTAACAACTTATGTCTGCATTCAATTGCAAAAATAAACATTTATTCACAGTCTGAAAGTTTATACAAGCCGTCCCCTGATGTATTATACCCCATTAATATGCAAAGTCAGTGCAGTTTAAAGTCGCCTTATTCAGTAAACCGCAGCTATTTGACAAATGTTTTGTCAGACACTTCAGAATGACGCAGTTGGATATATTTAACAAACACTGCAGAATTGGTATGTGTTTGATGGCAAATTATCTCAAACTTACCCTTTGTTTAACCAGCTCTCAATGGTAGAAGGTCGAAAACCTGTCATGTATGGGTGACGCCTAAGAGAGAAAACTGCGGGCTCCTTGAGCGTGTAACTTCATTGAGTGTGTAAATTCACTCTGAGAATATAAGTTCAAACTCAGTGTGTAAACTCACTCTGAGTGTGTCAATTCACGCGAATGTGTAAATTCTTTTTTGTGTGTTGTAAATTCACGCGAATGTGTAAATTCACGCTGGGCGTTAACATTCACTCTGCGCGTGTAAGTTCACGCGAATGTGCAAATTCTTTTGTGTGTGTGAATTCACGCGAATGTGTAAATTCATTTTTGTGTGTGTAAATTCACGCTGGGCGTTAAAATTCACTGAGTGTGTAAATTCATGGGAATGTGTAAATTCATTTTGTGTGTGTGTAAATCACGCGAATGTGTAAATTCACGCTGCGTGTTTAAATTCACTCTGAGTGTGCAAATCATGCGAATGGGTAAATTCGCGCTGATTATTGATATTTATTCTGAGTGTGTAAATTCCCTCGGAAGACAATTTGAGTTAAATCCGATACTCTTTATTCTTAGATTCTGAGGATTTACTCACCATAATATTGCCCAAACTCTCTTTCCATCTGACCTCAGTGTTAAATTAAGTCTATTCAGCTGACAAATTGTTTTGTTTAAAAACTTGTGCTTATGTTTCGGGCCCGGGATTGTATAGTTTGGAGACCTGTGCTGGAGGTTGTCCTCGCTGTGTCGGTATCGCGGCCAAATGAAAGGGTTAAGATGAATTCAAATTCCTCGCGACTTCTGAGGCCGGTCTCTTAGTACCGCTTTGAGAAATGTGTTTGTGAGAATCCAGGGTTTTGTCTCATAAAAAGGCTAAATCTATATCGGTGGCCCAGTGTAGGTTGGCCATTCTTCAGCGTTTCTATTGAACTGAATGAGGCTCAATGAAGTTCCCGGGAACCTGTATTTGATGTACTCAATTGCGTAAACTGACTGAATTCTAATATATTTGTTTAATAGTATGCAGTGGACTACCTTTTTTCAACTGCATATCCCCCTCGCAATAGCCAACTTTCTCCTCCGTTCAACTACAAAACTACTTAGCCTCGTCAGGGGTATGAACTGGTCTGACTTTCAGATTGTTTGCAGCGACAGAAAATGTGAAATTAGAAAACAGATGGAACGTGATTGTGGATTCCAGAAGTGGCATCCTGGAGGTTATTGTCAAATCGCTACAGGCGACCAGCCGCCTCTCTCTTTCTTCCTCTCTGAAGTTGGAACTGAAACATATTAATTAGATAATTTGTTGTTAGTTTTAAAAGAAGATAACGGCAGCTAATGTTTCCTAAAGAACAAAAAAAAAGTCCTTTCACTCTGTTAGCGATCAGTAAATGTGCTGAGAAGGGATGGGGGGGTGGGTGGGGAAGAGAGTTGTTGGTGGGGGCGAGCTTTGGGCGTACAATTGATTTGCATTGCGCTGTAATTGTTCAGTCTCCATAGTTTTTCTCTCTCTCGTGGAACGGATATAATGATGAGCTTTTAAGTAGGTGGTATTCTTCGACAAAGCTTGTTGATATAATTGTGCTCGATGTGTGATGAATGGTCCCGGTTGTCCCTTGTGTGACGGGCCGGCGGCTTTCATGCATTTTAATCAGCGGCTACTGAGAGGGGCTCGGCCGGTTTTCTGCCCCCTTTCTTGTTTGTGTGTGGGATTCACACAATTGTCGATAAATAAAGCTCACACACAGGTCCTGTATGAAGGTTCATTATCTGACATCAAAAACCCTCGGTTCCTCCTTTTTTTTGTTCAGTTTCTGCTGGCTGCCTGTAGCTGGTGCAAACCCCGAGGAGACCGTGTTAACCTGCGGATTAAAAGCTGCCTGAAAGGGCGAGTTGCGATTACTGGACCGTTTGGGAACTAATAACTTGACGCTGATGGTTTGTAACAGTTCTGAAGCTGTCGGCAGCCTCAGCGCGGTTCCTTGCAAAGTAGGAAACTGGAGAATCGTTAAATCATGCATTTTAAATCGGGAGCTCACAGTAATTGTTTAAGTCAACAGATACAAATTTGTAAACAAGGTCCCAAATGCCAAATGTGTTCGCGGCTGAAGGGAACAAACACTGTCGCCGCTCCTGTTATAGAGCAACTGGACTCAAAATGTTCACGAAATGAAACCTGCAACAAAGTCATGCAGAGAGAGAGAGAGAGAGAGAGGTCTTCCTGTAAAATATATGAAGCTTCTTTCTAAATATATTTCCGTGACAGAATGAAATACTGGCCTAGTCAGGGAAGAACGTTTACTCCGAATTGTGCTTGGTTTTGTCCCGGTACAGAACGAAGTCTTTAAAAAAAAACAGAACCGTGGGCAGCATTTATATTTACTTCAAATAAAAATAGAATTGAACAAGCGGGAGGCGAAATCAATTGGGGAACATTTCACTCTCTGAATGTGCACTTTAATTGGATATTTATCTAGAATATATTGCCATCACGTTCCGGTTTTGCTATCATTTCGTCATCCAAAACCTGTTCGAAAGATGTCCTTCAGTCGGTTTATTTGCTTTGAACTTTTACCTGCGTTCTCGGTCGCCGAATATGTGGTTCTGTCTGTGCAGTTAACACCGTCTCCCTTGTCTCTCGCTCACCGAATTCTGCGCGTTATCTTTTCAGAGCAACACACAGACATTTCTGGTATTGTAGGTCTTTTAATGAGAAAATATTTTTTGGATAACCTAGTCCATAATTTAAATCAGACAGTCGTTTTGTTTTTGTATGTGTAGAACATGCATGCAGCAAAGTAACAAATCTTTACACTCAACATGCCGCGCTGTACAGAAACCAAAGTCAACTTTTTTTTACAGGCTTGACAATTTTTTTTTGTAGGTTTGCACGACACTCTTAGAAAACACAAGACAGAATGATGAGCAGTTTGCGGGTCACACTCTAGCTGAAGCGAATGGGAAGGGGGTGGGGGAAAGTGCATTTAGTCACAGACTGGCCGCCTGCCCCTTAATTCATTCACACCGATCACTTACATTGACATCGTTAAACTGCAGCCAAAGGAAAGGAGTTGATCGCACGTGGGCAGTTTTTCCTCTGCTGTTCTGTAAACTCTGGAGTGGACCAGGTCCTGCTCTCGGTGGTGGTGGTTGGGGGGGGGGGGTGTGGGTGGTGGGTAGGGTTGCTGATGTGTGATCCGGGTGTCAGTGCACCGCCACCGACTGCAGAGCGGCGCCGGCACTCGTTAACGTCTCGCTCGGGCTCGGGCTCCCCTGCGGAGAGGTGGGGCTCAGGGTCGGGGGACTGTTGGACAGGATAGCAGCCGAGATGGGGGCGGGCAAAGCCGGCAAGGCGGGCACGGTGCCCGGGGTGGGTTTAATGGGCACCGGGATGGCCGGTAAAGTCTGCCCGCCGTGGCACAGGGGCTTAATGGGGACGCCGTAGGCGCTGTACTCGCCGCTGGGCACCGAGAGCGGGGGCGCCGTGTCCATAACGCTGGTGCTGTACATGTGAGGCCAGGCGGTGCCAATGGTGCTGCCAACAGATGTCAGTTGGTTGTGCATGGGGTAGCCGGCGTGCATGGGCTGAACGGCCGAGAAGGCCAGTCCGCTCGCCATCACGTTTTTATACTCTCTGGCGATGATATTCTCGATGGCGAAGGGGTGTTTGAAACTTGTGCTTTGAGTCGCTGCTATGTTGTAGCTGGGTAACTGGGGCAGGTGAGTCCCCGAGACGGCCAAGGCACTCAGTCTGAGTTTGGCCTGTTGTTGGAGGTAGTGAGCGGCGTCTGACTGCTTGCTCACCGCCAAGTGGTCGGCTTTCAGCACCTTGAAGCGCTTGCGGCGTCTCAGGAAGCTGCCGTTCTCGAACATGTCTCCGCAGTTGGGGTGCAGAGCCCAGAAGCTGCCCTTGCCCGGCTGGTCGGGTCTGCGGGGGATCTTAATGAAGCAGTCGTTAAAGGAGAGGTTGTGCCTGAGGGAGTTCTGCCACCTCTGCGTGTTCTCCCTGTAATAAGGGAAACGGTCCATGATGAACTTGTAGATCTCGCTGAGAGGGAGCATCTTCTCGGGAGAGCTCTGAATGGCCATCGCCGTTAAAGAGATGTAGGAGTAGGGCGGCTTTTGGTCGCTGTACGTGTTTCTGCCCGGACGAGGCATCTTGGAGCATTAAAGTCTCAACAGAATGGTCCCAGAACTGTAGCAAGTCAAAACAAAAAGAGCACCAACCCGCTCCACCTCCAACTTAGCCGAACTTCCCAAACTGTCGAGTCGGGAGTTGCGTCTCCTGGCTTGTTATCTCCCCGTCTGTTCGCCCCAGTCACCCAAATCCCGCCACGCTGTTTTCTGTTCAAGAGCGAAAAAGAACTGATCACTACCAGTCAAATCAAGCGCTTCCCTCCACACACACACACACACACAGCAGTGAATGGGCTGAGGGCATGTGTCTCCCTTCACTCAGAGTCGCCAAGTGTCTCCATGTCCTCCGCTGCTGCCTCTGATAGTTTTATGTCGGGCCATGTGTTATCGCTCTGTTAATGTAGCACTCTCGGAGTCACATGACTGGCGCATTGGGGGGGGGGGGAAGCAGATTCTGCTTTCAATTTACACCTATTTACATGGACACCTCTGGCCAATAGAAATCATTTACATTTCCACACTGTTGGGGGTCAAATACCGAATTGTGGGAAAAAAAAGGCAGAAGCTAGAATTGGAGTGTTAACAGTGCCCAGTAACAGCAAGGCACCCACTAACCTTCTCGTCTACTATACAGGGAGCTACTACCGTATTCCAATTTTACAAATGGAAGTACCACGAGTGTTTTTTTTTCCCCAAATGGAAACGTGTTTGAAACTGCGTTTAATCTGCTGGTTTGTGGGTTAGAATTAACCAGGCACACAGTTAGAAATAAACTCATGTTTTGTGTGTTGAGCACGGCGTGTCAAATAGAGAGCAGTCAGGGCGCGGGATCCGGGCGGATTTGGATTCGTACATTGAGATGCGAGTTTTAAAAGTGTGACAGAAAAATTTCCAAACTCAGGAATGATTTCACCGCGGCAGACACGCGCTCGTTGGCACCAATACTAAATTCCTTCATCTGCTCCAGGTCCAAGCCAAGAGCATATGTAAAAAAAAATAAAGTGTGGGGTCAGTGCAAAATCAGTAACTCGCCAAATCGTAACTTAAACACGGTTATTTCCAGAGATTAAATAATGTCATTAATATTAAAATGCCAGCAGAGTCCACTCGCCTTGGTTTGAATGCAGGCGCACGTCTCTCTGTATTAATCAGGCCTCTTGAATCAATCAATGTCGAATTCTCCCCTCGCGAAAAAAAAATGGAAGCGAAAATAGCTTTGCAAAAACTTTTTAAATGCTTTATGTAGGAAATTAGACTTTAATATGCGTGCAGACTCCAGACGAACGGGGTCGATCTGTTGATAAAATTGCATGCAAATGAAGGGGAAGGACAACGTTAGAAAACCTCATAAAACGTACAGGAGTCAATTATATTAATATGTTCAAAAAAAGACACACACACACAAATGGAAACCTACTCGCTATAATAACCATTTAGTCTTCAGCCCAGCCGACTACCCTGTTTCTGCATGGAGGGGTTTGTATTCAGCTCTCTTCCCACAAGCAAGACCACACACGTTCCAAGTTAGTAATAATTTATGGTAATTTCTTCCATAAATCCACAGTCTGCTCTATCCGTATTCAGGCAGTCCCAAACCAACCAGACAAATGACAAACACAATATTGGTTTTGATCAAGTTCTGTTTACATGCCTTGAACACGCAGGTGCAGTTCATTTCGAGTTTTGGATGGAAAAACACACAAGGAGAAAAAGAAATCCCGCAAAAACGAGCAAAGCCCTTAATATTTACAAACCAGAGTGAGAATCGACCCATTCAGCTTCTCCCCGTTTCCTAGGCTGCTAAACAAAGCCGGGGGTGAAAACATAGTTTCCTATGTGCAAAGTCAGCTCCACGCTGAGTCCGCGCACGGTCCGGACAAAAACTCTCATCTTAAGAGATTTTTCGGGAGGCGAATGATTTTTTTTCTTTTTTTAAAAAATTGACAACCGAGGATATTGGTTTTAAGCGGCCAGTCTTTCAGCCCACTTTTTCGGTCCGCGGGACGGGAACGAATGAGGGGAGAGGAGAGTTTTGTGCAAAGTGCCTCGTCTTTTCCACAAAATCTGCCACTGCTGTGATCTCGTAGTACTTCAGAGTTGCTTTCAAAAATAAATTCTCCATTATTGGGAAGGCATGCTAAACAACCTACATCAGCGCACGGTATTTTGTCACCGGGCAAATAGCATTTCAAATTGGCAAACTCGGAAATCGGTCACCAATCTTTATTTCGAAGAAATCTGATTTTAAGCGACTCTGTGATGAATTTTTCACACCGTGCAGATTTCCTGTTGAAATGCAAGCAGAGTTAACCTGATATTCCCAGCAATATTAAATAGGTGTTAGGGTAGCGGTAGATCAGCCGTATAATGTGTATATTGCTTGCTCATTTGTACAATGAAGAACAAAAGTTCTCTAAACCAAATTACATTGCACTTCTGAACCGAGATGCAATTTGAAGTATCTTTTACAGAGAGGGACTGTGAACAATCCTCTGTGTGTCTGAAATTGAATAACAAAGCAACTTTCTGAAGCCTTTCTAACTGAAGTACTCAGCCGTGACATTCCCAGGGTGACGAGAGACAAAGGCGAGGGTCAGCGAGATGAAAAAAGAATCAAACAGCCACTTTCACACGTCGCCCTCAATTGCTGCATCGCGGAAACAATAGGCAACAAATGTAAGGGAAGAGAGAAAGGATTGTGGCATTGGATCTAACATACGATAGTGGGACAACATTGTCAGAGCTGAATCAATATCAGAGAATATTGTTTGTTGAATTCGACCGCGCTAACAATTTATTCCATTTGTTTACTTTGCTTTCAATCTCTCCACCTCCCTTGACTCTTTTCCTTGGACTCCCTGTCGCTGACACTCAAACCACATTCGATAGTATCAGGGCTACTGGTATACTTTCTGCTAACTTTGATGTTGGTCTTTCTGTGATTCAGGGAGCAGTCCCGGAGTAAGCTGCTCCTGCCGCCACCCACACAGTCGGCAGGGAGGGAAGGGGGAGGCCTCCAGATAGAAAGTTACAATGAACCAGGGACGGGGTCCCCCGCCCCCCCCCCCCCCCCCCAAAAAAAAAACAAGCGATTCTTAAAACAGTAAGTCAGACTCCCAGCGGCTCTTCCACTCCTTGGCGCGGTAAGAATTGGGACAAAGATATCGCCTCTTAACATTTCACTGCTTGTTTCTCCCTGTTTATAGAGCGTTAATGCTGTTGCTATTCGGGCCAAGCGGCGCGGGAATGGGTCCAACGGAGAGTACCTGCAAACACAGTCACACAGCACTTGGCAAGCACGCCTTATCAATCCGTGCTACAGGGAGTTCCGATGAAGGGTCACTGACCCGAAACGTTAACTCTGCTTCTCTTTCCACAGATGCTGCCAGACCTGCTGAGTGATTCCAGCATTTCTTGTTTTTATTTCAGATTTACAGCATCCGCAGTATTTTGCTTTTATATTAGTTTGATTTCTTTACCGGCTTCACTGGAGGGCGATTCCTTAATAGCGTGAAATTAATACTTCTGTTGTATTGATATGTCCTGTCTTCCACACATTTGCTCATGGACAAATGCAGACTTGAAAAGTTCAGGCCCCAAAAAACTTATAATATTTCTGGAGTGAGGTGTGAGGGAATAAGGCTGGAGGCCCCTCTTTGTTAGGTGAGGGCACGTTACTGAGGTGGGGAGGGAGGGTAATTTTCGGGGGCAGGAATGGACGGGGCAGCGGCTTCCACCCTGGAAGCAGGGTGCGTGAGGTGGAGTGCCGGCTGTTAAACCGCTGCTTATTTCGGTGGTAGATTATTGGCGTATCTTCAGGCGATGTAGATTTTCACAGTTAATGAATAAACAAGCAGCAACCGCTGGCGGTGTGAATCGCAGTTAATGCAAACATTTGGATTAATACACCCAACAGTGTAAATTAACCAACATGTACGGTGTGTGGCGGGCAAAAGAAAAAGGGAGCGGCGGCGTTAATCACATCATGGACAGTGGAAAGTGAATGTGATCAATAAAGAGACAGGGCAGTTCTGGAGTACACGGGCTGCAGTTAAAGGCACACGGTACCGGGTTACACATCGAAGTGTCACACTCTTAATACGTGACGGTAAATGTCTCACCTTCAGCATGATATATCTGGAATACATTATTTTAATTAAGTCTATGGCGATTTACTTTCCTCAGAGATCCATCCTACAGCGCAATTAGGAACGTATTGCTGCTCGTTCATATGAATATTCAGGGACTGTCAATTAATTAGCAGACAGGGTATCTCATTATCAAGCTCAAAGCCCTTTATAGTGTTGAGCAGAATTAAGGGCTGTGGCAGTGTGCAGGATTAGTGAATATTTTACAACACTCTCATTTAACTTCATTATCATCGTGGTTACAATGCTGCCGTTTTATTAATTAAAATGTTCATTAATTTACCTGTTATACAATCGGGTCTCCGTGTGATCTGGGGCGGGGGCACGAACCAGATACTGGTTTAATAATGCTAATTGAAAGTCATCCTCTTCCAAGGATTGCCTTTGCTTGTGAGATTCTCCTCCCCCCCCCCCCCCCACAAAAAAAAAAAGCTAGAAAGATAAATATTAAATCTGGGATCACAAAGGGAGCTGTTAAATAGATACTAAATTAATATGCATGTAAAATTAATTAGGTGCTTTACGTGACATCAAAACGGCCGACAAATAAGTACCTGTGCAGAACACCTTCTGGGCATTTTGAACATATGCTGGAATTACAGTTAATTGACTAATTACATAAATTAGGCATTAACTTTACAACACATCCAGTATAAAAGATATCTCAATTAATTTTGCATAAATTAAAATTGGAAGGAGGGATGAATAAGAGCAACTGCCCACAAGGTTTGAACGGTTCTATTTTTAAACAGAAATGCGATGATCGGGTTTTAGGAACAAGAAATTAACAGGAGTAGCCGATTAAAACCAACTCAAAGTGCGAGTGTGGTCACAGTCCCCTAGCGCCGTGCCCCTCCCGGCTCTCATTAACAGAGAAAAAAAACTTCATTAAAATCAATTACTGAGCGCACGATGGATTAGCTTTTGTCAAAAAAAACGGTCCCTTCCTCCTGCTTTAAGCGGTAATATAGTGACGGTAAAATGAAATACCTTTATATTCAGGTCGTTACAACAGTCTTTATTAACCATTGATACGCCGCAGAGCTTTGAATAAGCGGTATTATGGGGTGGGATGGGAATTTTCCTACTGGTGAAAGTGGTGCTTCTCATCCCATCCCCTGACACCGAGTAAACCACACTTAAACGGGGGGCTGGATGAAGGGTCAACCACACATTCATTCCCGGGAGTGATTCCCCGAACATCTCGGAGATCGGCCGTTTTACAAGCTCCGCCCGGCGCTCTCTCAATCTTGACCCAGATCGAAGTTCATTCATTCGCTACCGGTATTCGGAGGGTTAAAGTTGCGACGTGCCCACCTGCTGCCGACCCTTTGCTCGCCGACTTCCCATTTATCTTGTCTTTTTCTCCCCCCGCTGCCGGTAATTGCGAGAAAGATGGGGAATTGCCAGTCGGATTCACAGAGACACTGTTTACAGTTTATTGTGATTAATTGAGAGTAAACTAAACTCCTCGGGTCCTGACGGAACTCTGGCGTCTCCAATTTTTTGAGATCCTGGGGTATGAATTCCCAGTTTCAATCCCACTCGTCATTTCCCCCTTTCCACAAACAATACTTGGGACTTTACCCGTTCCCTGTCATACCTCACTTCTAGCGAGAGTGGAAAAGGTTTGCTCGCGAAAGTATTTCAAACTGCGATTTCCGCGTTAAACCTGTCAACTCAATAACAGTCAGACCGAGCATTGTGCGCCTTTATCCGGCGGAATGTGTTCCCCCATGAGGCTTATTATGGGACCCTTTTAGAATTTCATCTGGGAATATTATTGATGCAGACCTTGGCAGTGAGAGGTCAGACGTACAACCAAACCCCAAGCTCCATGAAGTAGTTTATTTGTTCCGGAGGTAAGGCTGCAGTGGTGCGCCTCTTTTCCATTTCAGCTCACGGAGAGGCGAATGACAGAGCGACAGAGAGAAGTATGCCGAGGCAGAGAAACAGAGATAAGGAGACAGAGAGAGACATAGAGAGACAAAGAGAGAAAGAAAGAGAATGAGACAGACTGATGGAAAGAGAGAGAGAGAGAGAGAGAGACATTGAGAGAGAATGGGACAGAGGCAGAATCTTGCAGGACTATGAGGAAAATGCGCGGGAATGGGACTAGGTGAGTTGCACTTGCGGAGAGCCGGCACGGGCACGACGGGACGAATGGCCTCCTTCTGTGCTGTAACCATTCTACGATTGTATGAGTCGGAGGAAGACAGAGCGTGAGACAGAGTCAAAAAGAGACAGAAGCTGAGAGAAAGAGACGAGGGCGAGGGAGCGAGAGACTGAGACTGACAGAGATTGAAACTGGGAGTCAAAGACAGAGAAGGGGGGGGGGGGGGGGGGTGGGGGGGGTGGTACAGAGAGAGAGATGAAAACAGAGAGAGACATAGAAAGACAAAGAGAGAAAGAAAGAGAATGAGACAGACTGATGGAAAGAGAGAGAGAGAGAGACATTGAGAGAGAATGGGACAGAGGCATAGAAAGAGAGGCAGAAACATAGATGCTAGATACAGATTAATACAGATGGAAAATAAGACAGACTGGAAGAGAATGTGAGACTGAGACTGTATTAGAAAGAGAGAGAAAGATGAGATAGGAAATGAGGAAGGAAACAATACTCTATTTGACTTATTGAGAATGTGTGCATTGCCTAATTGAACTGTTCTTGCAGACGAGTGGATATTGGCTGGAAGATTTTACAAGCAGCTGGAAAGTGGTCGCTCCTCTCAGTGCCCTCGCCAAGTGGGGCATCAAAAGATTGAATAATTTAACAGGACACTATTATAGTCCAAGGGGTTGAAAGTTCTGAAATATTAGAGATTAAAGCTGCTGCAGAGATGATAATAAACATATATTACACTTCCGGTTCTCAGCTCATTCACTGTTAAGTGCCACATCTGTAATCTGTAAATTTACACATTCTACTGTTGGTGCTGGAACAAGGTTCTCGTTAATAAACCGAGAGCGAATTACTAACGGAGCAGAGGTTAAGGTGTAAATTCCCTGGAATTGGACGGGAATAGGTCTAGTCATATTATTAACGTGGATTCATTTTAAAGGAAAATGGAGAGTTTGGAACCCAAGCTTGGAGGGTGTAAATACGGCATAAATCCAAATACATCCGGAAGAATTCTTTTAAAGATGTGCTCACGGTCCTGTTTTCTAGTTTCGGTTTGTTTTACTCTGTACTGTGTTTGGACATTGTTTTTAAAAAGGAATATGACAATGCGGCAAGAGGTAATGGAACGGCGCCGGTTTAACCTCAGGGAATTCACATTGTTTAGGGGTTCCGCTTACAGGATTCCTCATTTATTGTCTCGTTCAATAAGTAAGTGGGATTTAGAGCAAGCGATGTTGTTGCAATTGATACTGTCTCCAAACAGCAACAGACTGCATCCCCACAATGAAAGAATCCAGGCTTCACTCGAAAATTGGCAGTCGCGACAGGTCGAAGCTCTCGGCTTGTGCATACTTTCCTCACACATACAGTCACTTTTGCGGACTTGTTTGATAAAGTTTGTCAAAGGCAGACTTCGGCTGCCGCACTCGCCAGGAAGGTCGTTTTGTCCATTACAGTTTCCGGTTTACTTCACTCAGTTTGCAATTGTTACATCGATGATTTTCTTTTACCTTCGAAATGATCGATCTCATTCCTCAAGGGCTGACATGGCTCTGGGTCACAGCCCATGTCTGATGGGCTCAGACCTGGGAGTCCCACACGAACTTGCCCAATGCTGAACACCAGACCTGTGTGTAAATTGGACAGCATTAGAGACAGAGAATGTATTGCAGTGTTGCTCACAAATCCACACATCACCTTTCAAATGTAATAGAAATTACACCGCCTGGAACTATCAGAGCCACTCCAGGTTTTGTGGCTTGTACTTGCCAATTGGGAAGGGAACAAAAACAAGTATTGGACTGTGCAGCCGCCTATCGGCAACGGTACAAGCGACTCTCCGTCAAGACACAACGGAAGCGAAATCCTAGCTGCACGAACAGGCAAAACGTGGAGCTCGAATAGCATGTACTGTGAAGTATAAAAAGGACAGAGTCCAGTCAGTTACTGTCAAATGTGGGAGGGAGGGAGTCCAGTCAGTTACTGTACATTGTGGGAGGGACAGGCTCCAGTCAGTAACTGTACACTGTGGGAGAGACTTCCCGTCAGTTACTGTACACTGTGGGAGGGACAGAGTCCAGTTAGTTACTGTACACGGTAGGAGGGACAGGCTCCAGTCAGTTACTGTACACGGTAGGAGGGACAGGCTCCAGTCAGTTACTGTACACTCTGCGAGGGATAGGGTCCCGTCAGTTACTGTACACTGTGGGACGGTCAGAATCCAGTCATTTACTGTGCACAGTGGAAGGGACAGAGTCCAGTCAGATACTGGACAATGTGGGAGGGACAGAGTCCAGTCAGTTGCTGTGCACTGTGGAAGGGATTGAGCCCAGTTAGTTACGGTACACTGTGGGCAGGAGAGAGTACATTCAGATACTGTATACAGTGGGAGGGACAGAATCTAGTCAGTCACTGTACCAAGTGAGAGGGTCAGAATCCAGTCAGTCACTGTACACAGTGAGAGGGACAGAATCCAGTCAGTCACTGCACACTGCGAGGGACAGAATTCAGTCAGTCATTGTACACAGTGAGAGGGACAGAATCCAGTCAGTCACTATACACTGTGGGAGGGACAGAATCCAGTCAGTCACTATACACTGTGGGAGGGACAGAATCCAGTCAGTCACTGTACACAGTGAGAGGGACAGAATCCAGTCAGTCACTGTACACTGTGGGAGGGACAGAATTCAGTCAGTCGCTGTACACAGTGAGAGGGACAGAATCCAGTCAGTCACTATACACTGTGGGAGGGACAGAATCCAGTCAGTCACTGCACACAGTGAGAGGGACAGAATCCAGTCAGTCACTGTACACACTGCGAGGGACAGAATTCAGTCAGTCATTGTACACTGTGGGAGGGACAGAATCCAGTCAGATACTGTGCACTGTGGCAGGGACAGAATCCCGTCAGTTACTGTACACTGTGGGAGGGACAGACTCCAGTCAGTTAATGTGCACAATGGGAGGCAGAGAGTGCAGTCAGTCTCTGCGTACTTTGGGAGGGATGGAATCCATTCAGTCACTGTACACTGTGGGAGGGACAGATTCCAGTCAGCTACTGTACACTGTGGGAGGGACAGAGTCCAGTCAGATACTGTACACTGTGGGTGGGACAGAGTCCAGTCAGTTACTGTGCACTGTGGCAGGGACAGAATCCCGTCAGTTACTGTACACTGTGGGAGGGACAGATTCCAGTGAGTTACTGTGCCCAATGGGAGGCAGAGAGTCCAGTCAGTCTCTGCGTACTTTGGGAGGGATGGAATCCAGTCAGTCACTGTACACTGTGGGAGGGACAAGGTCCAGCAAGTTACTGTGCACTGTGGGAGGAACAGATTCCAGTCAGTGACTGTACACTGTGGGAGGGACAGAGTCCTGTCAATTGCTATGCAAAGTGGAAGGGTTTGAGCCCAATTAGTTACGGTACACTGTGGGCAGGAGATAATACGTTCAGATACTGTATTCAGTGGGAGGGACAGCATCCAGTCAGTCACTGTACACTGTGGGAGGGACAGAGTCCAGTCAGTTACTGTACACTGTGGGAGGGACATGCTCCAGGCAGTTACTGTGCACTGTGGGAGGGACAGAATCCAGTCAGTTACTGTGCACTGTGGGAGGGACAGAATCCCGTCAGTTACTGTGCACAATGGGAGGCACAGAATCCCGTCAGTGACTGTGCACTGTGGGAGGGACAGACTCCAGTCAGTTACTGTGCACTGTGGGAGGGACAGAATCCCGTCAGTGACTGTGCACTGTGGGAGGGACAGACTCCAGTCAGTTACTGTGCACAATGGGAGGCACAGAATCCAGTCAGTCTCTGCGTACCTTGGGAGGGATGGAATCCAGTCAGTCACTGTACACTGTGGGAGGGACAAAGTCCAGCCAGTTACTGTGCACTGTGGGAGGGACAGATTCCAGTCAGTTACTGTACACTGTGGGAGGGACAGATTCCAGTCAGTCACTGAACTCTGTGTGAGGGTCAGAATCCAGTCACTCACTGTACACTGTGGCAGGGACAGTATACAGTCAGTCACTGTACACTGTGAGAGGGACAGAATCCAGTCAGTCACTGTACACTGTGAGAGGGACAGAATCCAGTCAGTCACTGTACACAGTGAGAGGGACAGAATACAGTCACTCACTGTACACTGTGAGAGGGACAGAATCCAGTCAGTCACTGTACACTGTGAGAGGGACAGAATCCAGTC
This sequence comes from Heterodontus francisci, assembly GCF_036365525.1. Taxonomy (NCBI): domain Eukaryota; kingdom Metazoa; phylum Chordata; class Chondrichthyes; order Heterodontiformes; family Heterodontidae; genus Heterodontus; species Heterodontus francisci. The sequence continues at coordinate 28,483,282 of NC_090405.1, read as the reverse complement.
AGTCACTGTACACTGTGAGAGGGACAGAATCCAGTCAGTCACTGTACACAGTGAGAGGGACAGAATCCTGTCATCACTGTACAGTGTTGGAGGGACAGAATCCAGTCAGTCACTGTACACTGTGAAAGGGAGAGGCTCCAGTCAGACACTGTACACTGTTGGAGGGACAGAATCCAGCCTGTCACTGTACACTGTGAAAGGGAGAGGGTCCAGTCAGATATTGTACACAGTGGAAGGGACAGATTCCAGTCATCACTGTACAGTGTGGGAGGGACAGAACCTAGTCAGTCACTGAACAGTGTGGGAGGGACAGAATCCAGTCAGTCACTGTACACTGTGAAAGGGAGAGGGTCCAGTCAGACAATGTACACTGTGGGAAGGACAGAATCCAGCCAGTCACTGTACACTGTGAAAGGGAGAGGGCCCATTCAGACACTGCACACTGTGGAAGGAGAGAATCCAGTCCTTCACTGAGCACTGTGGGAGGGACAGATTCCAGTCAGTGACTGCAGAATGTGGGATGGTCAGAATCCACTCAGTCACTGAACTCTGTGTGAGGGTCAGAATCCAGTCAATCACTGTACACTGTGGCAGGGACAGTATACAGTCAGTTACTGTACACTGTGGGAGGGACAGTGTCCAGACAGATACTACACTGTGGGAGGGAGAGATTCCAGTCAGTCACTGTACAGTATGGGAGGGACAGAGTCCAGTCAGTTAATGCACGCTGTGGAAGAGATAGAATGCAGTCAGTCACTGTACACTGTTGCAGGGACAGAGACATGTTGGTGACTGTAAACTGTGGTGGGGACAGAGTCCAGTAAGTTACTGTACATTGTGGGAGGGGCAAAAGCCAGTCAGTCACTGTTCACTGTGGGAGCGGCAGATTCCAGTCAGTTACTGTACACTGTGGGAGGGACAGAATCCAGTCAGTCACTGTACACTGTGGGAGGGGCAGACTCCAGTCAGTGAATGCACACTGTGGGAGGTACAGAGTCCATTTCGGCACTGCACAATGTGGGAGGAACAGAATCCAGTCAATCACTGTACATTGTGGAAGGGATAAGGTCCAGTCAGATATTGCACACAGTGGAGGGCACAGAATCCTGTCATCACTGTGCAGTGTGGGAGGGACAGAGACCAGTTAGTCACTGTACACTGTGAAAGGGAGAGGGTCCAGTCAGACACTGTACACTGTGGGAGGGACAGATTCCAGCCAGTCACTGAACACTGTGAAAGGGAGAGGGTCCATTAAGACACTGCACACTGCAGAAGGGCAGAATCCAGTCAGTCACTGAACTCTGTGTGACGGTCAGAATCCAGTCAATCACTGTACACTGTGGCAGGGACAGTATACAGTCAGTTACTGTACACTGTGGGAGGGACAGAGTCCAGTCATTTGCTGTGCACTGTGGAAGGGATTGAGCCCAGTTAGTTACGGTACACTGTGGGCAGGAGAGAGTACGTTCAGATACTGGATACAGCGGGAGGGACAGAATCCAGTCAGTCACTGTACACAGTGAGAGGGACAGAATCCAGTCAGTCACTGTACACTGTGAGAGGGACAGAATCCAGTCAGTCACTGTACACTGTGAGAGGGACAGAATCCAGTCAGTCACTGTACACTGTGAGAGGGACAGAATCCAGTCAGTCACTGTACACTGTGAGAGGGACAGAATCCAGTCAGTCACTGCGCACATTGGGAGGGATGGAATCCAGTCAGTCTCTGTACACTGTGAAAGTGAGAGGTTCCAGTCAGATATTGTACACTGTGGGAGGGAGAGAATCCAGTCAGTCACTGTACAGTGTGGGAGGGACAGAGGTATGTCAGACACTGCACACTGTGGCAGTATCAGAATCCAGTCAGTCACTGTACACTGTGGGAGGCTCAGAATCCAGTCAGTAACTGTACACTGTGGGAGGGACCGAGACCAGGCAGTTACCGTACATTGTGGGAGGGACAGAATCCAGTCAGTCACTGTACACTGTGGGAGGGACAGAGACCAGTCAGTCACTGTACACTGTGAGAGGGACAGAATCCAGTCAGTAACTGTACACTGTGAGAGGGACAGAATCCAGTCAGTCACTGTACACTGTGAGAGGGACAGAATCCAGTCAGTCACTGCGCACATTGGGAGGGATGGAATCCAGCCAGTCTCTGTACACTGTGAAAGTGAGAGGTTCCAGTCAGATATTGTACACTGTGGGAGGGAGAGAATCCAGTCAGTCACTGTACAGTGTGGGAGGGACAGAGACCAGTCAGTCACTGTACACTGTGAGAGGGACAGAATCCAGTCAGTCACCGTACACTGTGGGAGGGACAGAGACCAGTCAGTCACTGTACACTGTGGGAGGGACAGAGACCAGTCAGTCACTGTACACTGTGAGAGGGACAGAATCCAGTCAGTCACTGTACACTGTGAGAGGGACAGAATCCAGTCAGTCACAGTACACTGTGAGAGGGACAGAATCCAGTCAGTCACTGTACACTGTGGGAGGGACAGAGACCAGTCAGTCACTGTACACTGTGAGAGGGACAGAATCCAGTCAGTCACTGTACACTGTGAGAGGGACAGAATCCAGTCAGTCACTGTACACTGTGAGAGGGACAGAATCCAGTCAGTCACTGTACACTATGAGAGGGACAGAATCCAGTCAGTGAATGCACACTGTGGGAGGGACAGAATCCAGTCAGTCACTGTACACAGTGAGAGGGACAGAGACCAGTCAGTCACTGTACACTGTGAGAGGGACAGAATCCAGTCAGTAACTGTACACTGTGAGAGGGACAGAATCCAGTCAGTCACTGTACACTGTGAGAGGGACAGAATCCAGTCAGTCACTGCGCACATTGGGAGGGATGGAATCCAGCCAGTCTCTGTACACTGTGAAAGTGAGAGGTTCCAGCCAGATATTGTACACTGTGGGAGGGAGAGAATCCAGTCAGTCACTGTACAGTGTGTGAGGGACAGAGGTATGTCAGACACTGCACACTGTGGCAGTATCAGAATCCAGTCAGTCACTGTACACTGTGGGAGGCTCAGAATCCAGTCAGTAACTGTACACTGTGGGAGGGACAGAGACCAGGCAGTTACCGTACATTGTGGGAGGGACAGAATCCAGTCAGTCACTGTACACTGTGGGAGGGACAGAATCCAGTCAGTCACTGTACACTATGGGAGGCTCAGAATCCATTCAGTAACTGCACACTGTGGGAGGGACAGAGACCAGGCAGTTACCATACATTGTGGGAGGGACAGAATCCAGTCAGTCACTGTACACTGTGGGAGGGACAGAATCCAGTCAGTCACTGTACACTGTGGGAGGCTCAGAATCCAGTCAGGAACTGTACACTGTGGGAGGGACAGAGACCAGGCAGTTACCGTACATTGTGGGAGGGACAGAATCCAGTCAGTCACTGTACACTGTGAGAGGGACAGAATCCAGTCAGTCACTGTACACTGTGGGAGGGACAGAGACCAGTCAGTCACTGTACACTGTGAGAGGGACAGAATCTAGTCAGTCACTGTACACTGTGAGAGGGACAGAATCCAGTCAGTCACTGTACACTGTGAGAGGGACAGAATCCAGTCAGTCACTGTACACAGTGAGAGGGAGAGAATCCTGTCATCACTGTACAGTGTTGGAGGGACAGAATCCAGTCAGTCACTGTACACTGTGAAAGGGAGAGGCTCCAGTCAGACACTGTACACTGTTGGAGGGACAGAATCCAGCCTGTCACTGTACACTGTGAAAGGGAGAGGGTCCAGTCAGATATTGTACACAGTGGAAGGGACAGATTCCAGTCATCACTGTACACTGTGGGAGGGACAGAATCCAGTCAGTCACTGTACACTATGGGAGGCTCAGAATCCATTCAGTAACTGCACACTGTGGGAGGGACAGAGACCAGGCAGTTACCATACATTGTGGGAGGGACAGAATCCAGTCAGTCACTGAACACTGTGGGAGGGACAGAATCCAGTCAGTCACTGTACACTGTGGGAGGCTCAGAATCCAGTCAGTAACTGTACACTGTGGGCGGAACAGAGACCAGGCAGTTACCGTACATTGTGGGAGGGACAGAATCCAGTCAGTCACTGTACACTGTGAGAGGGACAGAATCCAGTCAGTCACTGTACACTGTGGGAGGGACAGAGACCAGTCAGTCACTGTACACTGTGAGAGGGACAGAATCCAGTCAGTCACTGTACACTGTGAGAGGGACAGAATCCAGTCAGTCACTGTACACTGTGAGAGGGACAGAATCCAGTCAGTCACTGTACACAGTGAGAGGGACAGAATCCTGTCATCACTGTACAGTGTTGGAGGGACAGAATCCAGTCAGTCACTGTACACTGTGAAAGGGAGAGGCTCCAGTCAGACACTGTACACTGTTGGAGGGACAGAATCCAGCCTGTCACTGTACACTGTGAAAGGGAGAGGGTCCAGTCAGATATTGTACACAGTGGAAGGGACAGATTCCAGTCATCACTGTACAGTGTGGGAGGGACAGAACCTAATCAGTCACTGAACAGTGTGGGAGGGACAGAATCCAGTCAGTCACTATACACTGTGAAAGGGAGAGGGTCCAGTCAGACAATGTACACTGTGGGAAGGACAGAATCCAGCCAGTCACTGTACACTGTGAAAGGGAGAGGGCCCATTCAGACACTGCACACTGTGGAAGGAGAGAATCCAGTCCTTCACTGAGCACTGTGGGAGGGACAGATTCCAGTCAGTGACTGCAGAATGTGGGATGGTCAGAATCCACTCAGTCACTGAACTCTGTGTGAGGGACAGAATCCAGTCAGTCACTGTACACTGTGAGAGGGACAGAATCCAGTCAGTCACTGTACACAGTGAGAGGGAGAGAATCCTGTCATCACTGTACAGTGTTGGAGGGACAGAATCCAGTCAGTCACTGTACACTGTGAAAGGGAGAGGCTCCAGTCAGACACTGTACACTGTTGGAGGGACAGAATCCAGCCTGTCACTGTACACTGTGAAAGGGAGAGGGTCCAGTCAGATATTGTACACAGTGGAAGGGACAGATTCCAGTCATCACTGTACACTGTGGGAGGGACAGAATCCAGTCAGTCACTGTACACTATGGGAGGCTCAGAATCCATTCAGTAACTGCACACTGTGGGAGGGACAGAGACCAGGCAGTTACCATACATTGTGGGAGGGACAGAATCCAGTCAGTCACTGAACACTGTGGGAGGGACAGAATCCAGTCAGTCACTGTACACTGTGGGAGGCTCAGAATCCAGTCAGTAACTGTACACTGTGGGCGGAACAGAGACCAGGCAGTTACCGTACATTGTGGGAGGGACAGAATCCAGTCAGTCACTGTACACTGTGAGAGGGACAGAATCCAGTCAGTCACTGTACACTGTGGGAGGGACAGAGACCAGTCAGTCACTGTACACTGTGAGAGGGACAGAATCCAGTCAGTCACTGTACACTGTGAGAGGGACAGAATCCAGTCAGTCACTGTACACTGTGAGAGGGACAGAATCCAGTCAGTCACTGTACACAGTGAGAGGGACAGAATCCTGTCATCACTGTACAGTGTTGGAGGGACAGAATCCAGTCAGTCACTGTACACTGTGAAAGGGAGAGGCTCCAGTCAGACACTGTACACTGTTGGAGGGACAGAATCCAGCCTGTCACTGTACACTGTGAAAGGGAGAGGGTCCAGTCAGATATTGTACACAGTGGAAGGGACAGATTCCAGTCATCACTGTACAGTGTGGGAGGGACAGAACCTAATCAGTCACTGAACAGTGTGGGAGGGACAGAATCCAGTCAGTCACTATACACTGTGAAAGGGAGAGGGTCCAGTCAGACAATGTACACTGTGGGAAGGACAGAATCCAGCCAGTCACTGTACACTGTGAAAGGGAGAGGGCCCATTCAGACACTGCACACTGTGGAAGGAGAGAATCCAGTCCTTCACTGAGCACTGTGGGAGGGACAGATTCCAGTCAGTGACTGCAGAATGTGGGATGGTCAGAATCCACTCAGTCACTGAACTCTGTGTGAGGGTCAGAATCCAGTCAATCACTGTACACTGTGGCAGGGACAGTATACAGTCAGTTACTGTACACTGTGGGAGGGACAGTGTCCAGACAGATACTACACTGTGGGAGGGAGAGATTCCAGTCAGTCACTGTACAGTATGGGAGGGACAGAGTCCAGTCAGTTAATGCACGCTGTGGAAGAGATAGAATGCAGTCAGTCACTGTACACTGTTGCAGGGACAGAGACATGTTGGTGACTGTAAACTGTGGTGGGGACAGAGTCCAGTAAGTTACTGTACATTGTGGGAGGGGCAAAAGCCAGTCAGTCACTGTTCACTGTGGGAGCGGCAGATTCCAGTCAGTTACTGTACACTGTGGGAGGGACAGAATCCAGTCAGTCACTGTACACTGTGGGAGGGGCAGACTCCAGTCAGTGAATGCACACTGTGGGAGGTACAGAGTCCATTTCGGCACTGCACAATGTGGGAGGAACAGAATCCAGTCAATCACTGTACATTGTGGAAGGGATAAGGTCCAGTCAGATATTGCACACAGTGGAGGGGACAGAATCCTGTCATCACTGTGCAGTGTGGGAGGGACAGAGACCAGTTAGTCACTGTACACTGTGAAAGGGAGAGGGTCCAGTCAGACACTGTACACTGTGGGAGGGACAGATTCCAGCCAGTCACTGAACACTGTGAAAGGGAGAGGGTCCATTCAGACACTGCACACTGCAGAAGGGCAGAATCCAGTCCTTCACTGAGCACTGTCAGAGGGACAGATTCCAGTCAGTCACTGAACTCTGTGTGACGGTCAGAATCCAGTCAATCACTGTACACTGTGGCAGGGACAGTATACAGTCAGTTACTGTACACTGTGGGAGGGACAGAGTCCAGTCATTTGCTGTGCACTGTGGAAGGGATTGAGCCCAGTTAGTTACGGTACACTGTGGGCAGGAGAGAGTACGTTCAGATACTGGATACAGCGGGAGGGACAGAATCCAGTCAGTCACTGTACACAGTGAGAGGGACAGAATCCAGTCAGTCACTGTACACTGTGAAAGGGACAGAATCCAGTCAGTCACTGTACACTGTGAGAGGGACAGAATCCAGTCAGTCACTGTACACTGTGAGAAGGACAGAATCCAGTCAGTCACTGTACACTGTGAGAGGGACAGAATCCAGTCAGTCACTGCGCACATTGGGAGGGACAGAATCCAGTCAGTCACTGTACACTGTGGGAGGGACAGAATCCAGTCAGTCACTGTACACTATGGGAGGCTCAGAATCCATTCAGTAACTGCACACTGTGGGAGGGACAGAGACCAGGCAGTTACCATAAATTGTGGGAGGGACAGAATCCAGTCAGTCACTGTACACTGTGGGAGGGACAGAATCCAGTCAGTCACTGTACACTGTGGGAGGCTCAGAATCCAGTCAGTAACTGTACACTGTGGGAGGGACAGAATCCAGTCAGTCACTGTACACTGTGAGAGGGACAGAATCCAGTCAGTCACTGTACACTGTGGGAGGGACAGAGACCAGTCAGTCACTGTACACTGTGAGAGGGACAGAATCCAGTCAGTCACTGTACACTGTGAGAGGGACAGAATCCAGTCAGTCACTGTACACAGTGAGAGGGACAGAATCCTGTCATCACTGTACAGTGTTGGAGGGACAGAATCCAGTCAGTCACTGTACACTGTGAAAGGGAGAGGCTCCAGTCAGACACTGTACACTGTTGGAGGGACAGAATCCAGCCTGTCACTGTACACTGTGAAAGGGAGAGGGTCCAGTCAGATATTGTACACAGTGGAAGGGACAGATTCCAGTCATCACTGTCCAGTGTGGGAGGGACAAAACCTAGTCAGTCACTGAACAGTGTGGGAGGGACAGAATCCAGACAGTCACTGTACACTGTGAAAGGGAGAGGGTCCAGTCAGACAATGTACACTGTGGGAAGGACAGAATCCAGCCAGTCACTGTACACTGTGAAAGGGAGAGGGCCCATTCAGACACTGCACACTGTGGAAGGAGAGAATCCAGTCCTTCACTGAGCACTGTGGGAGGGACAGATTCCAGTCAGTGACTGCAGAATGTGGGATGGTCAGAATCCACTCAGTCACTGAACTCTGTGTGAGGGTCAGAATCCAGTCAATCACTGTACACTGTGGCAGGGACAGTATACAGTCAGTTACTGTACACTGTGGGAGGGACAGTGTCCAGACAGATACTACACTGTGGGAGGGAGAGATTCCAGTCAGTCACTGTACAGTATGGGAGGGACAGAGTCCAGTCAGTTAATGCACGCTGTGGAAGAGATAGAATGCAGTCAGTCACTGTACACTGTTGCAGGGACAGAGACATGTTGGTGACTGTAAACTGTGGTGGGGACAGAGTCCAGTAAGTTACTGTACATTGTGGGAGGGGCAAAAGCCAGTCAGTCACTGTACACTGTGGGAGGGGCAGACTCCAGTCAGTGAATGCACACTCTGGGAGGTACAGAGTCAATTTCGGCACTGCACAATGTGGGAGGAACAGAATCCAGTCAATCACTGTACATTGTGGAAGGGATAAGGTCCAGTCAGATATTGCACACAGTGGAGGGGACAGAATCCTGTCATCACTGTGCAGTGTGGGAGGGACAGAGACCAGTTAGTCACTGTACACTGTGAAAGGGAGAGGGTCCAGTCAGACACTGTACACTGTGGGAGGGACAGATTCCAGCCAGTCACTGAACACTGTGAAAGGGAGAGGGTCCATTAAGACACTGCACACTGCAGAAGGGCAGAATCCAGTCCTTCACTGAACTCTGTGTGACGGTCAGAATCCAGTCAATCACTGTACACTGTGGCAGGGACAGTATACAGTCAGTTACTGTACACTGTGGGAGGGACAGAGTCCAGTCATTTGCTGTGCACTGTGGAAGGGATTGAGCCCAGTTAGTTACGGTACACTGTGGGCAGGAGAGAGTACGTTCAGATACTGGATACAGCGGGAGGGACAGAATCCAGTCAGTCACTGTACACAGTGAGAGGGACAGAATCCAGTCAGTCACTGTACACTGTGAGAGGGACAGAATCCAGTCAGTCACTGTACACTGTGAGAGGGACAGAATCCAGTCAGTCACTGTACACTGTGAGAGGGACAGAATCCAGTCAGTCACTGTACACTGTGAGAGGGACAGAATCCAGTCAGTCACTGCGCACATTGGGAGGGATGGAATCCAGTCAGTCTCTGTACACTGTGAAAGTGAGAGGTTCCAGTCAGATATTGTACACTGTGGGAGGGAGAGAATCCAGTCAGTCACTGTACAGTGTGGGAGGGACAGAGGTATGTCAGACACTGCACACTGTGGCAGTATCAGAATCCAGTCAGTCACTGTACACTGTGGGAGGCTCAGAATCCAGTCAGTAACTGTACACTGTGGGAGGGACCGAGACCAGGCAGTTACCGTACATTGTGGGAGGGACAGAATCCAGTCAGTCACTGTACACTGTGGGAGGGACAGAGACCAGTCAGTCACTGTACACTGTGAGAGGGACAGAATCCAGTCAGTAACTGTACACTGTGAGAGGGACAGAATCCAGTCAGTCACTGTACACTGTGAGAGGGACAGAATCCAGTCAGTCACTGCGCACATTGGGAGGGATGGAATCCAGCCAGTCTCTGTACACTGTGAAAGTGAGAGGTTCCAGTCAGATATTGTACACTGTGGGAGGGAGAGAATCCAGTCAGTCACTGTACAGTGTGGGAGGGACAGAGACCAGTCAGTCACTGTACACTGTGAGAGGGACAGAATCCAGTCAGTCACTGTACACTGTGGGAGGGACAGAGACCAGTCAGTCACTGTACACTGTGGGAGGGACAGAGACCAGTCAGTCACTGTACACTGTGAGAGGGACAGAATCCAGTTAGTAACTGTGCACTGTGAGAGGGACAGAATCCAGTCAGTCACAGTACACTGTGAGAGGGACAGAATCCAGTCAGTAACTGTACACTGTGAGAGCGACAGAATCCAGTCAGTCACTGTACACTGTGGGAGGGACAGAGACCAGTCAGTCACTGTACACTGTGAGAGGGACAGAATCCAGTCAGTCACTGTACACTGTGAGAGGGACAGAATCCAGTCAGTCACTGTACACTGTGAGAGGGACAGAATCCAGTCAGTCACTGTACACAGTGAGAGGGACAGAGACCAGTCAGTCACTGTACACTGTGAGAGGGACAGAATCCAGTCAGTCACTGTACACTGTGAGAGGGACAGAATCCAGTCAGTCACTGTACACTGTGAGAGGGACAGAATCCAGTCAGTCACTGCGCACATTGGGAGGGATGGAATCCAGCCAGTCTCTGTACACTGTGAAAGTGAGAGGTTCCAGCCAGATATTGTACACTGTGGGAGGGAGAGAATCCAGTCAGTCACTGTACAGTGTGTGAGGGACAGAGGTATGTCAGACACTGCACACTGTGGCAGTATCAGAATCCAGTCAGTCACTGTACACTGTGGGAGGCTCAGAATCCAGTCAGTAACTGTACACTGTGGGAGGGACAGAGACCAGGCAGTTACCGTACATTGTGGGAGGGACAGAATCCAGTCAGTCACTGTACACTGTGGGAGGGACAGAATCCAGTCAGTCACTGTACACTATGGGAGGCTCAGAATCCATTCAGTAACTGCACACTGTGGGAGGGACAGAGACCAGGCAGTTACCATACATTGTGGGAGGGACAGAATCCAGTCAGTCACTGTACACTGTGGGAGGGACAGAATCCAGTCAGTCACTGTACACTGTGGGAGGCTCAGAATCCAGTCAGTAACTGTACACTGTGGGAGGGACAGAGACCAGGCAGTTACCGTACATTGTGGGAGGGACAGAATCCAGTCAGTCACTGTACACTGTGAGAGGGACAGAATCCAGTCAGTCACTGTACACTGTGGGAGGGACAGAGACCAGTCAGTCACTGTACACTGTGAGAGGGACAGAATCCAGTCAGTCACTGTACACTGTGAGAGGGACAGAATCCAGTCAGTCACTGTACACTGTGAGAGGGACAGAATCCAGTCAGTCACTGTACACAGTGAGAGGGACAGAATCCTGTCATCACTGTACAGTGTTGGAGGGACAGAATCCAGTCAGTCACTGTACACTGTGAAAGGGAGAGGCTCCAGTCAGACACTGTACACTGTTGGAGGGACAGAATCCAGCCTGTCACTGTACACTGTGAAAGGGAGAGGGTCCAGTCAGATATTGTACACAGTGGAAGGGACAGATTCCAGTCATCACTGTACAGTGTGGGAGGGACAGAACCTAGTCAGTCACTGAACAGTGTGGGAGGGACAGAATCCAGTCAGTCACTGTACACTGTGAAAGGGAGAGGGTCCAGTCAGACAATGTACACTGTGGGAAGGACAGAATCCAGCCAGTCACTGTACACTGTGAAAGGGAGAGGGCCCATTCAGACACTGCACACTGTGGAAGGAGAGAATCCAGTCCTTCACTGAGCACTGTGGGAGGGACAGATTCCAGTCAGTGACTGCAGAATGTGGGATGGTCAGAATCCACTCAGTCACTGAACTCTGTGTGAGGGTCAGAATCCAGTCAATCACTGTACACTGTGGCAGGGACAGTATACAGTCAGTTACTGTACACTGTGGGAGGGACAGTGTCCAGACAGATACTACACTGTGGGAGGGAGAGATTCCAGTCAGTCACTGTACAGTATGGGAGGGACAGAGTCCAGTCAGTTAATGCACGCTGTGGAAGAGATAGAATGCAGTCAGTCACTGTACACTGTTGCAGGGACAGAGACATGTTGGTGACTGTAAACTGTGGTGGGGACAGAGTCCAGTAAGTTACTGTACATTGTGGGAGGGGAAAAAGCCAGTCAGTCACTGTTCACTGTGGGAGCGGCAGATTCCAGTCAGTTACTGTACACTGTGGGAGGGACAGAATCCAGTCAGTCACTGTACACTGTGGGAGGGGCAGACTCCAGTCAGTGAATGCACACTGTGGGAGGTACAGAGTCCATTTCGGCACTGCACAATGTGGGAGGAACAGAATCCAGTCAATCACTGTACATTGTGGAAGGGATAAGGTCCAGTCAGATATTGCACACAGTGGAGGGGACAGAATCCTGTCATCACTGTGCAGTGTGGGAGGGACAGAGACCAGTTAGTCACTGTACACTGTGAAAGGGAGAGGGTCCAGTCAGACACTGTACACTGTGGGAGGGACAGATTCCAGCCAGTCACTGAACACTGTGAAAGGGAGAGGGTCCATTCAGACACTGCACACTGCAGAAGGGCAGAATCCAGTCCTTCACTGAGCACTGTCAGAGGGACAGATTCCAGTCAGTCACTGAACTCTGTGTGACGGTCAGAATCCAGTCAATCACTGTACACTGTGGCAGGGACAGTATACAGTCAGTTACTGTACACTGTGGGAGGGACAGAGTCCAGTCATTTGCTGTGCACTGTGGAAGGGATTGAGCCCAGTTAGTTACGGTACACTGTGGGCAGGAGAGAGTACGTTCAGATACTGGATACAGCGGGAGGGACAGAATCCAGTCAGTCACTGTACACAGTGAGAGGGACAGAATCCAGTCAGTCACTGTACACTGTGAGAGGGACAGAATCCAGTCAGTCACTGTACACTGTGAGAGGGACAGAATCCAGTCAGTCACTGTACACTGTGAGAGGGACAGAATCCAGTCAGTCACTGTACACTGTGAGAGGGACAGAATCCAGTCAGTCACTGCGCACATTGGGAGGGATGGAATCCAGTCAGTCTCTGTACACTGTGAAAGTGAGAGGTTCCAGTCAGATATTGTACACTGTGGGAGGGAGAGAATCCAGTCAGTCACTGTACAGTGTGGGAGGGACAGAGGTATGTCAGACACTGCACACTGTGGCAGTATCAGAATCCAGTCAGTCACTGTACACTGTGGGAGGCTCAGAATCCAGTCAGTAACTGTACACTGTGGGAGGGACCGAGACCAGGCAGTTACCGTACATTGTGGGAGGGACAGAATCCAGTCAGTCACTGTACACTGTGGGAGGGACAGAGACCAGTCAGTCACTGTACACTGTGAGAGGGACAGAATCCAGTCAGTAACTGTACACTGTGAGAGGGACAGAATCCAGTCAGTAACTGTACACTGTGAGAGGGACAGAATCCAGTCAGTCACTGTACACTGTGAGAGGGACAGAATCCAGTCAGTCACTGCGCACATTGGGAGGGATGGAATCCAGCCAGTCTCTGTACACTCTGAAAGTGAGAGGTTCCAGTCAGATATTGTACACTGTGGGAGGGAGAGAAACCAGTCAGTCACTGTACAGTGTGGGAGGGACAGAGACCAGTCAGTCACTGTACACTGTGAGAGGGACAGAATCCAGTCAGTCACTGTACACTGTGGGAGGGACAGAGACCAGTCAGTCACTGTACACTGTGGGAGGGACAGAGACCAGTCAGTCACTGTACACTGTGAGAGGGACAGAATCCAGTCAGTAACTGTACACTGTGAGAGGGACAGAATCCAGTCAGTCACTGTACACTGTGAGAGGGACAGAATCCAGTCAGTAACTGTACACTGTGAGAGCGACAGAATCCAGTCAGTCACTGTACAGTGTGGGAGGGACAGAGGTATGTCAGACACTGCACACTGTGGCAGTATCAGAATCCAGTCAGTCACTGTACACTGTGGGAGGCTCAGAATCCAGTCAGTAACTGTACACTGTGGGAGGGACCGAGACCAGGCAGTTACCGTATATTGTGGGAGGGACAGAATCCAGTCAGTCACTGTACACTGTGGGAGGGACAGAGACCAGTCAGTCACTGTACACTGTGAGAGGGACAGAATCCAGTCAGTAACTGTACACTGTGAGAGGGACAGAATCCAGTCAGTAACTGTACACTGTGAGAGGGACAGAATCCAGTCAGTCACTGTACACTGTGAGAGGGACAGAATCCAGTCAGTCACTGCGCACATTGGGAGGGATGGAATCCAGCCAGTCTCTGTACACTGTGAAAGTGAGAGGTTCCAGTCAGATATTGTACACTGTGGGAGGGAGAGAATCCAGTCAGTCACTGTACAGTGTGGGAGGGACAGAGACCAGTCAGTCACTGTACACTGTGAGAGGGACAGAATCCAGTCAGTCACTGTACACTGTGGGAGGGACAGAGACCAGTCAGTCACTGTACACTGTGGGAGGGACAGAGACCAGTCAGTCACTGTACACTGTGAGAGGGACAGAATCCAGTCAGTAACTGTACACTGTGAGAGGGACAGAATCCAGTCAGTCACTGTACACTGTGAAAGGGACAGAATCCAGTCAGTAACTGTACACTGTGAGAGCGACAGAATCCAGTCAGTCACTGTACACTGTGGGAGGGACAGAGACCAGTCAGTCACTGTACACTGTGAGAGGGACAGAATCCAGTCAGTCACTGTACACTGTGAGAGGGACAGAATCCAGTCAGTCACTGTACACTGTGAGAGGGACAGAATCCAGTCAGTCACTGTACACTATGAGAGGGACAGGATCCAGTCAGTGAATGCACACTGTGGGAGGGACAGAATCCAGTCAGTCACTCTACACAGTGAGAGGGACAGAGACCAGTCAGTCACTGTACACTGTGAGAGGGACAGAATCCAGTCAGACACTGTTCACTGTGAGAGGGACAGAATCCAGTCAGTCACTGTACACTGTGAGAGGGACAGAATCCAGTCAGTCACTGCGCACATTGGGAGGGATGGAATCCAGCCAGTCTCTGTACACTGTGAAAGTGAGAGGTTCCAGCCAGATATTGTACACTGTGGGAGGGAGAGAATCCAGTCAGTCACTGTACAGTGTGTGAGGGACAGAGGTATGTCAGACACTGCACACTGTGGCAGTATCAGAATCCAGTCAGTCACTGTACACTGTGGGAGGCTCAGAATCCAGTCAGTAACTGTACACTGTGGGAGGGACAGAGACCAGGCAGTTACCGTACATTGTGGGAGGGACAGAATCCAGTCAGTCACTGTACACTGTGGGAGGGACAGAATCCAGTCAGTCACTGTACACTATGGGAGGCTCAGAATCCATTCAGTAACTGCACACTGTGGGAGGGACAGAGACCAGGCAGTTACCATACATTGTGGGAGGGACAGAATCCAGTCAGTCACTGTACACTGTGGGAGGGACAGAATCCAGTCAGTCACTGTACACTGTGGGAGGCTCAGAATCCAGTCAGGAACTGTACACTGTGGGAGGGACAGAGACCAGGCAGTTACCGTACATTGTGGGAGGGACAGAATCCAGTCAGTCACTGTACACTGTGAGAGGGACAGAATCCAGTCAGTCACTGTACACTGTGGGAGGGACAGAGACCAGTCAGTCACTGTACACTGTGAGAGGGACAGAATCCAGTCAGTCACTGTACACTGTGAGAGGGACAGAATCCAGTCAGTCACTGTACACTGTGAGAGGGACAGAATCCAGTCAGTCACTGTACACAGTGAGAGGGACAGAATCCTGTCATCACTGTACAGTGTTGGAGGGACAGAATCCAGTCAGTCACTGTACACTGTGAAAGGGAGAGGCTCCAGTCAGACACTGTACACTGTTGGAGGGACAGAATCCAGCCTGTCACTGTACACTGTGAAAGGGAGAGGGTCCAGTCAGATATTGTACACAGTGGAAGGGACAGATTCCAGTCATCACTGTACAGTGTGGGAGGGACAGAACCTAGTCAGTCACTGAACAGTGTGGGAGGGACAGAATCCAGTCAGTCACTGTACACTGTGAAAGGGAGAGGGTCCAGTCAGACAATGTACACTGTGGGAAGGACAGAATCCAGCCAGTCACTGTACACTGTGAAAGGGAGAGGGCCCATTCAGACACTGCACACTGTGGAAGGAGAGAATCCAGTCCTTCACTGAGCACTGTGGGAGGGACAGATTCCAGTCAGTGACTGCAGAATGTGGGATGGTCAGAATCCACTCAGTCACTGAACTCTGTGTGAGGGTCAGAATCCAGTCAATCACTGTACACTGTGGCAGGGACAGTATACAGTCAGTTACTGTACACTGTGGGAGGGACAGTGTCCAGACAGATACTACACTGTGGGAGGGAGAGATTCCAGTCAGTCACTGTACAGTATGGGAGGGACAGAGTCCAGTCAGTTAATGCACGCTGTGGAAGAGATAGAATGCAGTCAGTCACTGTACACTGTTGCAGGGACAGAGACATGTTGGTGACTGTAAACTGTGGTGGGGACAGAGTCCAGTAAGTTACTGTACATTGTGGGAGGGGCAAAAGCCAGTCAGTCACTGTTCACTGTGGGAGCGGCAGATTCCAGTCAGTTACTGTACACTGTGGGAGGGACAGAATCCAGTCAGTCACTGTACACTGTGGGAGGGGCAAAGTCCATTTTGGCACTGCACAATGTGGGAGGAACAGAATCCAGTCAATCACTGTACATTGTGGAAGGGATAAGGTCCAGTCAGATATTGCACACAGTGGAGGGGACAGAATCCTGTCATCACTAACAGTGTGGGAGGGAGAGTGACCAGTTAGTCACTGTAGACTTTGGGAGGGACAGAATCCAGCCAGTCACTGTACACTGTGAAAGGGAGAGGGTCCAGTCAGACACTGTACACTGTGAGAGGGACAGAATCCAGCCAGTCACTGTACACTGTGAAAGGGAGAGGGTCCATTCAGACACTGCACACTGCAGAAGGACAGAATCCAGTCCTTCACTGAGCACTGTCAGAGGGACAGATTCCAGTCAGTGACTGCAGACTGTGCGATGGACAGAATCCACTCAGTCACTGAACTCTGTGTGACGGTCAGAATCCAGTCAATCACTGTACACTGTGGCAGGGACAGTATACAGTCAGTTACTGTACACTGTGGGAGGGACAGAGTCCAGTCATTTGCTGTGCACTATGGAAGGGATTGAGCCCAGTTAGTTACGGTACACTGTGGGCAGGAGAGAGTACGTTCAGATACTGTATAAAGCGGGAGGGACAGAATCCAGTCAGTCACTGCACACAGTGAGAGGGACAGAATCCAGTCAGTCACTGTACACTGTGAGAGGGACAGAATCCAGTCAGTCACTGTACACTGTGAGAGGGACAGAATCCAGTCAGTCACTGTACACTGTGAGAGGGACAGAATCCAGTCAGTCACTGTACACTGTGAGAGGGACAAAATCCAGTCAGTCACTGTACACTGTGAGAGGGACAGAATCCAGTCAGTCACTGTACACTGTGAGAGGGACAGAATCCAGTCAGTCACTGTACACTGTGAGAGGGACAGAATCCAGTCAGTCACTGTACACTGTGAGAGGGACAGAATCCAGTCAGTCACTGTACACTGTGAGAGGGACAGAATCCAGTCAGTCACTGTACACTGTGAGAGGGACAGAATCCAGTCAGTCACTGTACACTGTGGGAGGGACAGAATCCAGTCAGTCACTGTACACTGTGAGAGGGACAGAATCCAGTCAGTCACTGTACACTGTGAGAGGGACAGAATCCATTCAGTCACTGCGCGCATTGGGAGGGATGGAATCCAGCCAGTCTCTGTACACTGTGAAAGTGAGAGGTTCCAGTCAGATATTGTACACTGTGGGAGGGAGAGAATCCAGTCAGTCATTGTACAGTGTGGGAGGGACAGAGGTATGTCAGACACTGCACACTGTGGCAGGATCAGAATCCAATCAGTCACTGTACACTGTGGGAGGCTCAGAATCCAGTCAGTCACTGTACACTGTGGGAGGCTCAGAATCCAGTCAGTAACTGTACACTGTGGGAGGGACTGTGACCAGGCAGTGACCGTACACTGTGGGAGGGACAGAATCCAGTAATTTTCTGTACACAGTAGAGCGACCGGGTCTAGTCAGTTACTGTACACTGTGAGAGGGAGAGAGACCAGTCAGTCACTGCGCACTTTCAGAGGGATGGGATCCAGCCAGTCACTGTACACTGTAAAAGGGAGAGGGTCCAGTCAGATATTGCACACAGTGGGAGGGACAGAATCCAGTCAGTGACAGTGCACTGTGGGAGGGACAGAGTTGATTCAGTCACTGCACACTGTGGGAGGGACAGAGTCCAGTCAGTTACTGTGCACTGTGGAAGGGACAGAGTTAATTCAGTCACTGTACACTGTAAGAGGGACAGAGTCCAGTCAGTTACTGTACACTGTGGGAGGGACAGAGTCCAGTCAGTGACAGTGCACTGTGGGAGGGACTGAGTTGATTCAGTCACTGCACACTGTGGGAGGGACAGAGTCCAGTCAATCACTGTACACTCTGGGAGGGACAGAGACCAGGCAGTGACCATACACTGTGGGAGGGACAGAATCCAGTAATTTTCTGTACACTGTGGGAGTGAAAGAGTCCAGTCCATTACTTGGCACTGTGGGAGGGACGGAGTCCAGTCAGTCACTTAATACTGTATACTATGGGAGGGACAGAATCCAGTCAGTTACTGCACACTGAGGAAGGGACAGAATCCTGTCCATCACTTAATACTGTACACTATGGGAGGGACAGAATCCAGTCAGTCACTGTACACTGTGGGAGGGGCAGAGACCAGTCAGTGACAGTGCACTGTGGGAGGGACAGAGTTAATTCAGTCACTGTATGCTGGAAGAGGGGCAGAGTCCAGTCAATCACCGTACACTGTGGGAGGGACAGAATCCAGTAATTTTCTGTACACAGTAGAGCGACCGAGTCTAGTCAGTTATTGTACACTTTAGGAGGGACAGAGTCCAGTCAGTTACTGTACACTATGGGAGGGACAGTGTCCGTTCAGTTACTGTACACTGTGGGAGGGACATTGTCCAGGAAGTTAGTGTACACTGTGGGAGGGACAGTGTCCAGTCAGTTAATGCAGACTGTGGGCGAGATAGAATGCAGTCAGTCACTGTACACTGTGGCAGGAACAGAGTCCAGTCAGTCGCTGTACACTGCGGGAGGGACAGTGTCCCTTCAGTTCCTGTACACTTTGGGAGGGACAGAGTCCAGTCAGTTACTCTACCCTACGGGAGGAGCAGAAACCAGTCAGTTCCTGTACACAGTGGGAGGTACAGTGTCCAGGAAGTTAGAGTACACTGTGGGAGGGACAGTGCCCAGTCAGTTACTGTACACTCTGGGAGGGCAAGAGTCCTGTCAGTTACTGTACACTGTAGAAGGGACAGAATCCAGTCAGTCACTGTTCATTGTGGGAGGGGCCGATTCCAGTCAGTCACTGTACACTGTGGGAGGGACAGAATCCAGTCAGTCACGGCAGTGAGGGAGGGACAGTGTCCAGACAGAGACTACTCGGTGGGAGAGAAAGAGTCCAGTCAGTGACTGTACACTGTGGGAAGGACAGGATCCAGTTATTCACTGTACACCGTGGGAGGGGCAGAGTCCACTCAGTCACTATACACTGAGGGAGGGACAGAAGCCAGTCAGTCACTGCACAATGAGGGAGGGACAGAGTCCAGTCAGTCAATGCATACTGTGGCATGTTCAGAATCCTGTCAGTCACTGTACACTGTGGGAGACCAGAATCCATTCAGTCACTGTACACTGTGGCAGGTTCAGAAACCTGTCAGTCACTGTACATGGTAGGAGGGACAGAATCCATTCATTCACTGTACACTGTGGCAGGTTCAGAATCCTGTCAGTCACTGTACACGGTGGGAGGGACAGAGTCCATTCAGTCACTGTACACTGTGGCAGGTTCAGAATCCTGTCAGTCACTGTACACGGTGGGAGGGACAGAGTCCATTCAGTCACTGTACACTGTGGCTGGTTCAGAATCCTGTCAGTTACTGCACACTGTAGGAGGGAGAGAAACCATTCAGTCACAATACATTTTGGGAGGGACAGAGTCCAGTCAGGTACTGTTCACTGTGTGAGGGAGAGTGTCCAGACAGAGACTACACTGTGGGAGGGAGAGAGTTCAGTAAGTCACTGTACAGTGTGGCAGGGACAGAGACCAGTCAGTGACTGTAAACTATGGTAGGAACAGAGTCCAGTCAGTCACTGTACACTGCAGGAGGGACAGTGTCCAGTCAGTCACTGCGCACATTGGGAGGAGTGGAATCCAGCCCGTCTCTGTGCACTGTGAAAGGGAGAGGGTCCAGTCAGATATTGTACACTGTGGGAGGGAGAGAATCCAGTCAGTCACTGTACACTGTGGCAGGGACAGAGACCAGTCAGTGACTGTACACTGTGGTAGGGACAGAGTCCAGTCAGTTACTGTACACTGTGGGAGGGACAGTGTCCCTTCAGTTCCTGTACACTGTCGGAGGGAAAGTGTCCAGGAAGTTAGTGTACACCCTGGGAGGGACAGTGTCCAGTCCGTTACTCTACCCCGTGGGAGGAGCAGAATCCAGTAAGTCACTGTACACTGGGTGAGGGAAAGTGTCCAGTAAGCGACTGTACACTGTGGGAGTGACAGAGTCCGGTCAGTTACTGTACACTCTGGGAGTTACAGAGTCCTGTCAGTTACTGCACACTGTAGGAAGGACAGTGTCAAGTCAGTTACTGCACATTGAGGGAGGGACAGAATCCAGTCGGTCACTGCACAGTGAGGGAGGGACAGAGTCCAGTCAGTCACTGCGCACTGTGGCAGGTTCAAAATCCTGTCAGTCACTGTACACTGTGGCAGGTTCAGAATCCTGTCAGTTACTGCAAACTGTGGGAGGGAGAGAAACCAGTCAGTCGCAATACACTGTGTGAGGGACAGTGCCCAGACAGAGACTACTCTGTGCGAGGGAAAGAGTCCAGTCAGTCACTGTACAGTATGGGAGGGACAGAGACCAGTCAGTGACTGCACACTGGGAGAGATCGAATGTAGTAAGTCACTGTACACTGTGGCAGGGACAGAGACCAGTCAGTCACTGTACACTGAGGGAAGGACAGGATCCAGTCATTCACTGTACACCGTGGGATGGGCAGAATAGTGTCAGACACTGTACACTGAGGGAGGGACAGAATCCTGTTAGTCAATGCCTACTGTGGCATGTTCAGAATCCTGTCAGTCACTGTACACTGTGGCAGGTTCAGAATCCTGTCAGTCACTGTACACGGTGGGAGGGACAGAGTCCAGTCAGTGACTGTACACTGTGGCAGGGACAGAGACCAGTCAGTGACTGTGCACTGTGGCAGGGACAGAGACCAGTCAGTCACTGTACACTGTGGTAGGGACAGAGTCCAGTCAGTGACTGTACAGTGTGGCAGGGACAGAGACCAGTCAGTGACTGTACACTGTGGTAGGGACAGAGTCCAGTCAGTGACTGTACACTGTGGTAGGGACAGAGACCAGTCAGTGACTGTACACTGTGGCAGGGACAGAGACCAGTCAGTGACTGTACACTGTGGTAGGGACAGAGTCCAGTCAGTCACTGTACACTGTAGGAGGGAAAGAAACCTGACATTTTCTGTGCACTTTAGGAGGGAAAGAGTCCAGTCAGTCACTGTACACTATGGGAGGGACAGAGTCCAGTCAGTTACTGTACCCTGTGGGAGCGACAGTGTCCAGTCAGTTACTGTGCACTGTGGGCAGGACTGTGTCCAGTCTGTTACTGTACACTGCGGGGAGCGACAGTGTCCAGTCAGTTACTGTGCACTGTGGGCAGGACTGTGTCCAGTCTGTTACTGTACACTGCGGGGAGCGACAGTGTCCAGTCAGTTACTGTGCACTGTGGGCGGGACTGTGCCCAGTCAGTTACTGCACACTCTGGGAGGGACAGAGTCCAGTCTGTTACTGCAGCCTGCAGGAGGAGCAGAATCCAGTCAGTCACCGTACACTGTGTGAGAGTAAGTGTCCAGTACGTTACTGTAGACTGTGGGAGGGACAGTGTCCAGTCAGTTACTGTACACTCTGGGCGGGCTTGAGTCCTGTCAGTTATGGTACACTGTGGGACGGACAGTGTCCAGTCAGTTATTGTACCCTGTGGGAGCGACAGTGTCCAGTCAGTTACTGTACACTCTGGACAGGCTTGAGTCCTGTCAGTTACTGTACCCTGTGGGAGCAACAGTGTCCAGTCAGTTACTGTACACTCTGGACGGGCTAGCGTCCTGTCAGTTACTGTACACTGTGGGAGGGACTGTGTCAAGTCAATTACTGTGCACTGTGGGAGTGACAGAATCCAGTCAGTCACTGTTCATTGTGGGAGGGGCCGATTCCCGTCAGTTACTGTACCCTATGTGAGGGATGGAGTCCTGACAGTCACTGTTCACTGTGAGAGGAAGAGTGTCCAGTTAGATACTGAGCACAGTGGGAGGGACAGAGTCCAGTCTGTCATTTACACTGTGGGAGGGACAGAATCCAATCAGTTAATGAATACTGTGGGAGGGACAGAATCTGGTCAGTCACTGTACACTGTGGGAGGGACAGAATCTGGTCAGTCACTGAACACAGTGGGAGGGACATAATCTGGTCAGTCACTGAACACAGTGGGAGGGACAGAATCTGGTCAGTCACTGAACACAGTGGGAGGGACAGAGTCCAATCAGTCACTGAACACAGTGAGGGAGGGTTAGAGTCCAGTCAGTCACTGCGCACCGTGGCAGATTCAAATTCCTGTCAACCACTGCACACTGCCGCAGGTTCTGAATCCTGTCAGTAACTGTACACAGTGGGAGGGAGAGAATCCATTCAGTCACTGTACACTATGGGAGGTACAGATTCCAGTCAGTTACTGCACACTGTGGTAGAGATAGAATGCAGTCAGTCACTGTAGATTTTAGGAGGGACAGAGTCCAGTCAGTTACTGTGCCCTGTGGGCGGGACTGTGTGCAGTCTGTATACTGTGGGAGGGACAGAATCTGGTCTGTCACTGTACACTGATGGAGGGACAGAATACAGTCAGTCACTGTACACTGTGTGAGGGACAGAATTTGGTCAGTCACTGTACACTGTGGGAGGGACCGAGTCCAGTCAGTCACTGCACAGTGAGGGAGGGTCAGAGTCCAGTCAGTCACTGTGCACTGTGGCAGGTTCAGATTCCTGTCAGTCACTGTACACTGTGGCAGGTTCTGAATCCTGTCAGTCACTGTACACAGTGGGAGGGAAAGAATCCGTTCAGTCAATGTCCACTGTGGCTGGTTCAGAATCCTGTCAGTTACTGCACACTGTGGGAGGGAGAGAAACCAGTCAGTCACAATACACTGTGAGAGGGACAGAGACCAGTTAGTGGCTGCACACTGTGGGAGGGACAGTGTCCAGGAAGCTACTGTACACTCTGGGAGGGACAGGGTCCAGTCTGTTACTGTACCCTGCAGGAGGAACAGAATCTAGTCAGTCACGGTACACTGTGTGAGAGAAAGTCTCCAGTCAGTTACTGTACACTTTGGGAGGGACAGTGTCCAGGAAGCTACTGTACACTTTGGGAGGGACAGTGTCCAGGAAGCTACTGTACACTCTGGGAGGGACAGAGTCCAGTCCATTATTGTACCCTGCAGGAGGAACAGAATCCAGTCAGTCACCGTACACTGTGTGAGAGAAAGTGTCCAGTAAGTTACTGTACACTGTGGGATGGACAGAATCTAGTCAGTCACTGTTCATTGTGGGAGGGGCCGATTCCAGTCAGTTACTGTACCCTATGTGAGGGATGGAGTCCTGACAGTCACTGTTCACTGTGAGAGGAGGAGTGTCCAGTCAGATATGGTACACAGTGGGAGGGACAGAATCCGATCAGTTATTGTACACTGTGGGAGGAACAGAATGAAGTCAGTCACAGTTAATTGTGGGAGGGGCCAATTCCAGTCAGTTACTGTACACAATGGGAGGGACAGATTCCACTCAGTCGCTGTACACTGTGGCAGAATCAGAATATTGTCAGTTACTGCACACTGTGGGAGGGAGAGAAAACAGTCAGTCACAATACACTGTGAGAGGGACAGAGTCGACTCAGTTACTGTACACTGTGTGAGGGACAGTGTCCAGACAGAGACTACTCTGTGGGAGTGAAAGAGTCCAGTCAGTTACAGTATACTGTGGAAGGGAGAGAGTGCAGTCAGTTACTGCACACTGTCGGAGGGACAGAATCCAGTCAGTCACTGTACACTGTGGGAGGGAGAGAGTCCAGTCAGTTACTGCACACTGTGGGAGGGACAGAATCCAGTCAGTCACTGTACACTTGAGGAGGGACAGAGTCCAGTCAGTTAAAGTATCCTGTGGGAGGGACAGAGTCCACTCAGTAGCTGCGCATTGTGGGAGGGATAGAGTCCAGTCAGTCACTGCACTGTGAGGGAGGGACGGAGACCAGTCAGTCACTGCGCCCTGTGGCAGGTTCTGAATCCTGTCAGTCACTGTGCACTATGGGAGGGAAAGAATACAGTCAATCACTGTACACTGTGCGAGGGACAGAATCCAGTAAGACACTGTACACTATGAGAGGGAGAGATTCCAGTCAGACACTGCACACAGTGGGAGGGACAGAATCCAGTCAGTTACTGTGCACTGTGGGAGGGACAGAATCTAGTCTGTCATTTACAGTATGGGAGGGAGAGGGTCCAGTCAGCTACGGCACCCTGCGAATGGGACAGAATCCAGTCAGTTACTGTACACTTTGGGAGGGAGAGTGTCAAGTCAGATAATGTACACTGTGTGAGGGCCAGTGTCCAGTCAGATACTGCACACATTGTGAGGGACAGAATCCAGTCACTCACTGTACACTGTGGGTGGGACAGAGTCCAGTCAGTAATGCACACTGTGGGAGTGAAATAGTACAGTCAGTTACCGTGCACAGTGGGAGGGACAGAGTCCAGTCTGTCATTTACACTGTGGGATGGACAGTGTGCAGACAGCTACTGCACTCTGCGGGATGGACAGATTCCAGTCAGTTAATGTACACTGTGGGAGAGACTGGCAGGGGTGTCGGGGGCAGTGGGGTGGGGGGGAATAGAGACCCATCAATTACTGTAAACTGTGGGGGTGGGGGGGGGGGGAGAATAGAGACCCATCAATTACTGTACACTGTGGGGGGGGGGGGGGGAGGAATAGAGACCAATCAATTACTGTACACTGTGGGGGTGGGGGGGGGGGGGGAATAGAGACCCATCAATTACTGTACACTGTGGGGGGGGGGGGAATAGAGACCCATCAATTACTGTACTTTGTGGGGGTTGGGAATAGAGACCCATCTATTACTGTACTTTGTGGGGGGTGGGAATAGAGACCCATCTATTACTGTACATTGTGGGGGGTGGGAATAGAGACCCATCAATTACTGTACTTTGTGGGGGGTGGGAATAGAGACCCATCTAAAACTGTACACTGTGGGGAGTGGGAATAGAGACTCATCAATTACTGTCCTTTGTGGGGGGTGGTAATAGAGACCCATCAATTACTGTACTTTGTGGGGGGTGGGAACAGAGACCCATCAATTACTGTACATTGTGGGGGGAGGGAATAGAGACCCATCAGTTACTGTGCTCTGTGGGGGGTGGGGAATAGAGACCCATCAATTACTTTACATTGTGGGCAGTGGAGAATAGAGACCCATCAATTACTGTACACTGTGGGGGTGGGGAAGAATAGAGACCGATCAACTACTGTACATTGAGGGGCGGGGGGGGAGAATAGGGACCCATCAATTACTGTACTTTGTGGGGGGTGGGAATGGAAACCCATCAATTACTATACTTTGTGTGGGGTGGGAATAGAGACCAATCAATTACTGTACTTAGTGTGGGGTGGGAATAGAGACCCATCAATTACTGTACTTTGTGGGGAGTGGGAATAGAGACCAATCAATTACTGTACTTAGTGTGGGGTGGGAATAGAGACCCATCAATTACTGTACTTTGTGGGGAGTGGGAATAGAGACCAATCAATTACTGTACTTAGTGTGGGGTGGGAATAGAGACCCATCAATTACTGTACTTTGTGGGGAGTGGGAATAGAGACCCATCAATTACTGTACTTTGTGGGGAGTGGGAATAGAGACCAATCAATTACTGTACTTAGTGTGGGGTGGGAATAGAGACCCATCAATTACTGTACTTTGTGGGGGGTGGGAATGGAGACACATCAATTACTGTTCTTTGTGGGGGGTGGGAATAGAGACCCATCAATTACTGTACTTTGTGGGGAGTGGGAATAGAGAACCATCAATTACTGTTCTTTGTGGGGGGTGGGAATGGAGACACATCAATTACTGTACTTAGTGTCGGGGGTGGGAATAGAGACCCATCAATTACTGTACTTAGTGTGGGGTGGGAATAGAGCCCCATCAATTACTGTACATTGTGGGGGGTGGGAATGGAGACACATCAATTACTGTACTTAGTGTCGGGGGTGGGAATAGAGACCCATCAATTACTGTACTTAGTGTGGGGTGGGAATAGAGCCCCATCAATTACTGTTCTTTGTGGGGGGTGGGAATGGAGACACATCAATTACTGTACTTAGTGTCGGGGGTGGGAATAGAGACCCATCAATTACTGTACTTAGTGTGGGGTGGGAATAGAGCCCCATCAATTACTGTACATTGTGGGGGGTGGGAATAGAGACCAATCAATTACTGTACTTAGTGTGGGGTGGGAATAGAGACCCATCAATTACTGTTCTTTGTGGGGGGTGGGAATGGAGACACATCAATTACTGTACTTAGCGTCGGGGGTGGGAATAGAGACCCATCAATTACTGTACTTTGTGGGGGGTGGGAAAAGAGACCCATCAATTACTTTACTTTGTGGGGGGTGTAGAAGAGAGACCCATCAATTACTGTGCACTGTGGGGGGAGGGAATAGAGACCCATCAGTTACTGTGCTCTGTGGGGGGTGGGGAATAGAGACCCATCAATTACTTTACATTGTGGGGAGAGGGGAATAGAGACCCATCAATTACTGTACATTGTGGGGGTGGGGGAGTATAGAGACCGATCAATTACTGTACATTGAGGGGCGGGGGGGGGGGGGGGGAGAATAGAGACCCATCAAATACTGTACTTCTTGTGGGGTGGGAATAGAGACCCATCAATTACTGTAAATTGTGGGGGATGGGAATAGAGACCCATCAATTACTGTACTTAGTGTGGGGTGGGAATAGAGACCCATCAATTACTGTACTTTGTGGGGAGTGGGAATAGAGACCCATCAATTACTGTACTTTGTGGGGAGTGGGAATAGAGTCCCATCAAGTACTGTACTTAGTGTGGGGTGGGAATAGAGACCCATCAATTACTGTACTTTGTGGGGAGTGGGAATAGAGACCCATCAATTACTGTACTTTGTGGGGAGTGGGAATAGAGACCCATCAATTACTGTACTTTGTGGGGAGTGGGAATAGAGTCCCATCAAGTACTGTACTTAGTGTGGGGTGGGAATAGAGACCCATCAATTACTGTACTTTGTGGGGAGTGGGAATAGAGACCCATCAATTACTGTACTTTGTGGGGAGTGGGAATAGAGACCCATCAATTACTGTACTTTGTGGGGAGTGGGAATAGAGACCCAACAATTACTATACTTCTTGTGGGGTGGGAATAGAGACCCATCAATTACTGTGAATTGTGGGGGATGGGAATAGAGACCCATCAATTACTGTACTTTGTGGGGAGTGGGAATAGAGCCCCATCAATTACTGTACTTTGTGGGGGGTGGGAATAGAGACCAATCAATTACTGTACTTTGTGGGGAGTGGGAATAGAGTCCCATCAAGTACTGTACTTAGTGTGGGGTGGGAATAGAGTCCCATCAAGTACTGTACTTAGTGTGGGGTGGGAATAGAGACCCATCAATTACTGTACTTTGTGGGGAGTGGGAATAGAGTCCCATCAAGTACTGTACTTAGTGCGGGGTGGGAATAGAGACCCATCAATTACTGTACTTTGTGGGGAGTGGGAATAGAGTCCCATCAAGTACTGTACTTAGTGCGGGGTGGGAATAGAGACCCATCAATTACTGTACTTTGTGGGGAGTGGGAATAGAGCCCCATCAATTACTGTACTTTGTGGGGGGTGGGAATAGAGACCAATCAATTACTGTACTTAGTGTGGGGTGGGAATAGAGCCCCATCAATTACTGTACTTTGTGGGGGGTGGGTATAGAGACCCATCAATTACTGTAAATTGTGGGGGATGGGAATAGAGACCCATCAATTACTGTACTTTGTGGGGAGTGGGAATAGAGACCAATCAATTACTGTACTTTGTGGGGAGTGGGAATAGAGTCCCATCAAGTACTGTACTTAGTGTGGGGTGGGAATAGAGACCCATCAATTACTGTACTTTGTGGGGAGTGGGAATAGAGTCCCATCAAGTACTGTACTTAGTGTGGGGTGGGAATAGAGACCCATCAATTACTGTACTTTGTGGGGAGTGGGAATAGAGCCCCATCAATTACTGTACTTTGTGGGGGGTGGGAATAGAGACCAATCAATTACTGTACTTAGTGTGGGGTGGGAATAGAGACCCAACAATTACTATACTTCGTGTGGGGTGGGAATAGAGACCCATCAATTACTGTACTTTGTGGGGAGTGGGAATAGAGACCAATCAATTACTGTACTTAGTGTGGGGTGGGAATAGAGACCAATCAATTACTGTACTTAGTGTGGGGGGTGGGAATAGAGACCCATCACTTAATGTACTTAGTGTGGGGGGTGGAAATAGAGACACATCAATTACTGTACTTTGTGGGGGGTGGGAATAGAGACCCATCAATTACTGTACTTACAGTGGGGTGGGAATAGAGACCCATCAATTACTGTACTTAGTGTAGTGTGGGAATAGAGACCCATCAATTACTGTACTTAGTGTAGTGTGGGAATAGAGACCCATCAATTACTGTACTTTGTGGGGGGTGGGAATAGAGACCCATCAATTACTGTACTTAGTGTGGGGTGGGAATAGAGACCCATCAATTACTGTACTTAGTGTGGGGGTGGGAATAGAGACCCAACAATTACTATACTTCGTGTCGGGTGGGAATAGAGACCCATCAATTACTGTAATTTGTGGGGGGTGGGAATGGAGACCCATCAATAACTGTACTTAGTGTGGGGTGGGAATAGAGACCCATCAATTACTGTACTTAGTGTAGTGTGGGAATAGAGACCCATCAATTACTGTACTTAGTGTGGGGTGGGAATAGAGACCCAACAATTACTATACTTCGTGTCGGGTGGGAATAGAGACCCATCAATTACTGTACTTAGTGTGGTGTGGGAATAGAGACCCATCAATTACTGTACTTTGTGGGGGGTGGGAATAGAGACCCATCAATTACTGTACTTAGAGTGGGGTGGGAATAGAGACCCATCAATTACTGTACTTAGTGTGGGATGGGAATCGAGACCCATCAATGACTGTACTTAGTGTGGGGGGTGGGAATAGAGACCCATCAATTACTGTACTTGTGGGGAGTGGGAATAGAGACCCATCATTTACTGTACTTAGTGGGGGGTGGGAATAGAGACCGATCAATTACAGTACTTTGAAGGGGTGGGAATATAGACCCATCAATTACTGTACCTTGTGGGGGGAGGGAATAGAGATCCATCAGTTACTGTGCTCTGTGGGGGGTGGGGAATAGAGACCCATCAATTACTTTACATTGTGGGCAGTGGAGAATAGAGACCCATCAATTACTGTACACTGTGGGGGTGGGGGAGAATAGAGACCGATCAACTACTGTACATTGAGGGGCGGGGGGGGAGAATAGAGACCCATCAATTACTGTACTTTGTGGGGGGTGGGAATGGAAACCCATCAATTACTATACTTTGTGTGGGGTGGGAATAGAGACCCATCAATTACTGTACTTAGTGTGGGGTGGGAATAGAGACCCATCAATTACTGTACTTTGTGGGGAGTGGGAATAGAGACCAATCAATTACTGTACTTAGTGTGGGGTGGGAATAGAGACCCATCAATTACTGTACTTTGTGGGGAGTGGGAATAGAGACCAATCAATTACTGTACTTAGTGTGGGGTGGGAATAGAGACCCATCAATTACTGTACTTTGTGGGGAGTGGGAATAGAGAACCATCAATTACTGTTCTTTGTGGGGGGTGGGAATAGAGACCCATCAATTACTGTACTTTGTGGGGAGTGGGAATAGAGAACCATCAATTACTGTTCTTTGTGGGGAGTGGGAATAGAGACCAATCAATTACTGTACTTAGTGTGGGGTGGGAATAGAGACCCATCAATTACTGTACTTTGTGGGGAGTGGGAATAGAGAACCATCAATTACTGTTCTTTGTGGGGGGTGGGAATAGAGACCCATCAATTACTGTACTTTGTGGGGAGTGGGAATAGAGAACCATCAATTACTGTTCTTTGTGGGGAGTGGGAATAGAGACCAATCAATTACTGTACTTTGTGGGGAGTGGGAATAGAGAACCATCAATTACTGTTCTTTGTGGGGAGTGGGAATAGAGACCAATCAATTACTGTACTTAGTGTGGGGTGGGAATAGAGACCCATCAATTACTGTTCTTTGTGGGGGGTGGGAATAGAGACCCATCAATTACTGTACTTTGTGGGGAGTGGGAATAGAGACCAATCAATTACTGTACTTAGTGTGGGGTGGGAATAGAGACCCATCAATTACTGTTCTTTGTGGGGGGTGGGAATGGAGACACATCAATTACTGTACTTAGTGTCGGGGGTGGGAATAGAGACCCATCAATTACTGTACTTTGTGGGGGGTGGGAAAAGAGACCCATCAATTACTTTACTTTGTGGGGGGTGTAGAAGAGAGACCCATCAGTTACTATGCACTGTGGGGGGTGGGGAATAGAGACCCATCAACTACTGTACACTGTGGTTGTTGGGAATAGAGAGCCATCAGTTCATGTGCACTGTGGGGGGTGGGGAAAAGAGACCCATCAATTACTGTGCACTGTGGGGGGAGGGAATAGAGACCCATCAGTTACTGTGCTCTGTGGGGGGTGGGGAATAGAGACCCATCAATTAATTAACATTGTGGGGAGAGGGGAATAGAGACCCATCAATAACTGTACATTGTGGGGGTGGGGGAGTATAGAGACCTATCAATTACTGTACATTGAGGGGCGGGGGGGGGGGGGGGAGAATAGAGACCCATCAATTACTGTACTTCTTGTGGGGTGGGAATAGAGACCCATCAATTACTGTAAATTGTGGGGGATGGGAATAGAGACCCATCAATTACTGTACTTTGTGGGGAGTGGGAATAGAGACCCATCAATTACTGTACTTTGTGGGGAGTGGGAATAGAGTCCCATCAAGTACTGTACTTAGTGTGGGGTGGGAATAGAGACCCATCAATTACTGTACTTTGTGGGGAGTGGGAATAGAGTCCAATCAAGTACTGTACTTAGTGTGGGGTGGGAATAGAGACCCATCAATTACTGTACTTTGTGGGGAGTGGGAATAGAGTCCCATCAAGTACTGTACTTAGTGTGGGGTGGGAATAGAGACCCATCAATTACTGTACTTTGTGGGGGGTGGGAATAGAGACCCATCAATTACTGTAAATTGTGGGGGATGGGAATAGAGACCCATCAATTACTGTACTTTGTGGGGAGTGGGAATAGAGCCCCATCAATTACTGTACTTTGTGGGGGGTGGGAATAGAGACCAATCAATTACTGTACTTTGTGGGGAGTGGGAATAGAGTCCCATCAAGTACTGTACTTAGTGTGGGGTGGGAATAGAGACCCATCAATTACTGTACTTTGTGGGGAGTGGGAATAGAGTCCCATCAAGTACTGTACTTAGTGTGGGGTGGGAATAGAGACCCATCAATTACTGTACTTTGTGGGGAGTGGGAATAGAGACCAATCAATTACTGTACTTAGTGTGGGGTGGGAATAGAGACCCAACAATTACTATACTTCGTGTGGGGTGGGAATAGAGACCCATCAATTACTGTACTTTGTGGGGAGTGGGAATAGAGACCCATCAATTACTGTACTTAGTGTGGGGTGGGAATAGAGACCAATCAATTACTGTACTTAGTGTGGGGGGTGGGAATAGAGACCCATCACTTAATGTACTTAGTGTGGGGGGTGGAAATAGAGACACATCAATTACTGTACTTTGTGGGGGGTGGGAATAGAGACCCATCAATTACTGTACTTACAGTGGGGTGGGAATAGAGACCCATCAATTACTGTACTTAGTGTAGTGTGGGAATAGAGACCCATCAATTACTGTACTTTGTGGGGGGTGGGAATAGAGACCCATCAATTACTGTACTTAGTGTGGGGTGGGAATAGAGACCCAACAATTACTATACTTCGTGTCGGGTGGGAATAGAGACCCATCAATTACTGTAATTTGTGGGGGGTGGGAATGGAGACCCATCAATAACTGTACTTAGTGTGGGGTGGGAATAGAGACCCATCAATTACTGTACTTAGTGTAGTGTGGGAATAGAGACCCATCAATTACTGTACTTTGTGGGGGGTGGGAATAGAGACCCATCAATTACTGTACTTAGTGTGGGGTGGGAATAGAGACCCAACAATTACTATACTTCGTGTCGGGTGGGAATAGAGACCCATCAATTACTGTAATTTGTGGGGGGTGGGAATGGAGACCCATCAATAACTGTACTTAGTGTAGTGTGGGAATAGAGACCCATCAATTACTGTACTTTGTGGGGGGTGGGAATAGAGACTCATCAATTACTGTACTTAGAGTGGGGTGGGAATAGAGACCCATCAATTACTGTACTTAGTGTGGGATGGGAATCGAGACCCATCAATGACTGTACTTAGTGTGGGGGGTGGGAATAGAGACCCATCAATTACTGTACTTGTGGGGAGTGGGAATAGAGACCCATCATTTACTGTACTTAGTGGGGGGTGGGAATAGAGACCGATCAATTACAGTACTTTGAAGGGGTGGGAATATAGACCCATCAATTACTGTACCTTGTGGGGAGTGGGAAAAGAGACCCATCAATTATCGTACTTTGTGGGGGGTGGGAATAGAGACCCATCAATAACTGCACACTATGGGGAATGGGAATAGAGACCCATCAATTACTGTACTTAGTGTGGAGTGCGAATAGAGACCCATCAATTACTGTACTTTGTGGGGGGTGGGAATAGAGACCCATCAATAACTGCACACTATGGGGAATGGGAATAGAGACCCATCAATTACTGTAGTTAGTGTGGAGTGCGAATAGAGACCCATCAATTACTGTACTTAGAGTGGGGTGGGAATAGAGACCCATCAATGACTGTACTTTGTGGGGGGTGGGAAAAGAGACCCATCAATTACTTTACTTTGTGGGGGGTGTAGAAGAGAGTCCCATCAGTTACTGTGCACTGTGGGGGGTGGGGAATAGAGACCCATCAACTACTGTACTTTGTGGGGGGTGGGAATAGAGACCCATCAATTACTGTACTTTGTGGGGGGTGGGAATAGAGACCCATCAATTACCGTACTTTGTGGGGGGTGGGAATAGAGACCCATCAATTACCGTACTTTGTGGGGGGTGGGAATAGAGTTCCATCAATTACTGTACTTAGAGTGGGGTGGGAATAGAGACCCATCAAAGACTGTACTTTGTTGGGGGTGGGAAAAGAGACCCATCAATTACTTTACTTTGTGGGGGGTGTAGAAGAGAGACCCATCAGTTACTGTGCACTGTGGGGGGTGGGGAATAGAGACCCATCAACTACTGTACACTGTGGTTGTTTGGAATAGAGACCCATCAGTTCTTGTGCACTGTGGGGGGTGGGGAAAAGAGACCCATCAATTACTGTGCACTGTGGGGGAAGGGAATAGAGACCCATCAGTTACTGTGCTCAGTGGGGGGTGGGGAATAGAGACCCATCAATTACTTTACATTGTGGGGAGAGGGGAATAGAGATCCATCAATTACTGTACTTAGAGTGGGGTGGGAATAGAGACCAATCAATTACTGTACTTAGTGTGGGATGGGAATCGAGACCCATCAATGACTGTACTTAGTGTGGGGGGTGGGAATAGAGACCCATCAATTACTGTACTTGTGGGGAGTGGGAATAGAGACCCATCATTTACTGTACTTAGTGGGGGGTGGGAATAGAGACCCATCAATTACTGTACTTTGTGGGGGGTGGGAATAGAGACCCATCATTTACTGTACTTAGTGGAGGCTGGGAATAGAGACCCATCAATTACTGTACCTTGTGGGGGGAGGGAATAGAGATCCATCAGTTACTGTGCTCTGTGGGGGGTGGGGAATAGAGACCCATCAATTACTTTACATTGTGGGCAGTGGAGAATAGAGACCCATCAATTACTGTACACTGTGGGGGTGGGGGAGAATAGAGACCGATCAACTACTGTACATTGAGGGGCGGGGGGGGAGAATAGAGACCCATCAATTACTGTACTTTGTGGGGGGTGGGAATGGAAACCCATCAATTACTATACTTTGTGTGGGGTGGGAATAGAGACCCATCAATTACTGTACTTAGTGTGGGGTGGGAATAGAGACCCATCAATTACTGTACTTTGTGGGGAGTGGGAATAGAGACCAATCAATTACTGTACTTAGTGTGGGGTGGGAATAGAGACCCATCAATTACTGTACTTTGTGGGGAGTGGGAATAGAGACCAATCAATTACTGTACTTAGTGTGGGGTGGGAATAGAGACCCATCAATTACTGTACTTTGTGGGGAGTGGGAATAGAGACCAATCAATTACTGTACTTAGTGTGGGGTGGGAATAGAGACCCATCAATTACTGTACTTTGTGGGGAGTGGGAATAGAGAACCATCAATTACTGTTCTTTGTGGGGGGTGGGAATAGAGACCAATCAATTACTGTACTTTGTGGGGAGTGGGAATAGAGAACCATCAATTACTGTACATTGTGGGGGGTGGGAATAGAGACCAATCAATTACTGTACTTAGTGTGGGGTGGGAAAAGAGACCCATCAATTACTTTACTTTGTGGGGGGTGTAGAAGAGAGACCCATCAGTTACTATGCACTGTGGGGGGTGGGGAATAGAGACCCATCAACTACTGTACACTGTGGTTGTTGGGAATAGAGAGCCATCAGTTCATGTGCACTGTGGGGGGTGGGGAAAAGAGACCCATCAATTACTGTGCACTGTGGGGGGAGGGAATAGAGACCCATCAGTTACTGTGCTCTGTGGGGGGTGGGGAATAGAGACCCATCAATTAATTAACATTGTGGGGAGAGGGGAATAGAGACCCATCAATTACTGTACATTGTGGGGGTGGGGGAGTATAGAGACCGATCAATTACTGTACATTGAGGGGCGGGGGGGGGGAGAATAGAGACCCATCAATTACTGTACTTCTTGTGGGGTGGGAATAGAGACCCATCAATTACTGTAAATTGTGGGGGATGGGAATAGAGACCCATCAATTACTGTACTTTGTGGGGAGTGGGAATAGAGACCCATCAATTACTGTACTTTGTGGGGAGTGGGAATAGAGTCCCATCAAGTACTGTACTTAGTGTGGGGTGGGAATAGAGACCCATCAATTACTGTACTTTGTGGGGAGTGGGAATAGAGACCCATCAATTACTGTACTTTGTGGGGAGTGGGAATAGAGACCCATCAATTACTGTACTTTGTGGGGAGTGGGAATAGAGTCCCATCAAGTACTGTACTTAGTGTGGGGTGGGAATAGAGACCCATCAATTACTGTACTTTGTGGGGGGTGGGAATGGAGACCCATCAATTACTGTACTTAGTGTGGGGTGGGAATAGAGACCCAACAATTACTATACTTCTTGTGGGGTGGGAATAGAGACCCATCAATTACTGTAAATTGTGGGGGATGGGAATAGAGACCCATCAATTACTGTACTTTGTGGGGAGTGGGAATAGAGCCCCATCAATTACTGTACTTTGTGGGGGGTGGGAATAGAGACCAATCAATTACTGTACTTTGTGGGGAGTGGGAATAGAGTCCCATCAAGTACTGTACTTAGTGTGGGGTGGGAATAGAGACCCATCAATTACTGTACTTTGTGGGGAGTGGGAATAGAGTCCCATCAAGTACTGTACTTAGTGTGGGGTGGGAATAGAGACCCATCAATTACTGTACTTTGTGGGGAGTGGGAATAGAGTCCCATCAAGTACTGTACTTAGTGCGGGGTGGGAATAGAGACCCATCAATTACTGTACTTTGTGGGGAGTGGGAATAGAGCCCCATCAATTACTGTACTTTGTGGGGGGTGGGAATAGAGACCAATCAATTACTGTACTTAGTGTGGGGTGGGAATAGAGCCCCATCAATTACTGTACTTTGTGGGGGGTGGGAATAGAGACCCATCAATTACTGTAAATTGTGGGGGATGGGAATAGAGACCCATCAATTACTGTACTTTGTGGGGAGTGGGAATAGAGCCCCATCAATTACTGTACTTTGTGGGGGGTGGGAATAGAGACCAATCAATTACTGTACTTAGTGTGGGGTGGGAATAGAGACCCAACAATTACTATACTTCGTGTGGGGTGGGAATAGAGACCCAACAATTACTGTACTTTGTGGGGAGTGGGAATAGAGTCCCATCAATTACTGTACTTAGTGTGGGGTGGGAATAGAGACCCAACAATTACTATACTTCGTGTGGGGTGGGAATAGAGACCCATCAATTACTGTACTTTGTGGGGAGTGGGAATAGAGTCCCATCAATTACTGTACTTTGTGGGGGGTGGGAATAGAGACCCATCAATTACTGTACTTTGTGGGGAGTGGGAATAGAGTCCCATCAATTACTGTACTTAGTGTGGGGTGGGAATAGAGACCCATCAATTACTGTACTTTGTGGGGAGTGGGAATAGAGTCCCATCAATTACTGTACTTAGTGTGGGGTGGGAATAGAGACCCAACAATTACTATACTTCGTGTGGGGTGGGAATAGAGACCCATCAATTACTGTACTTTGTGGGGAGTGGGAATAGAGTCCCATCAATTACTGTACTTTGTGGGGGGTGGGAATAGAGACCCATCAATTACTGTACTTAGTGTGGGGTGGGAATAGAGACCCAACAATTACTATACTTCGTGTGGGGTGGGAATAGAGACCCATCAATTACTGTACTTTGTGGGGAGTGGGAATAGAGTCCCATCAATTACTGTACTTTGTGGGGGGTGGGAATAGAGACCCATCAATTACTGTACTTTGTGGGGAGTGGGAATAGAGTCCCATCAATTACTGTACTTAGTGTGGGGTGGGAATAGAGACCCATCAATTACTGTACTTTGTGGGGAGTGGGAATAGAGCCCCATCAATTACTGTACTTTGTGGGGGGTGGGAATAGAGACCAATCAATTACTGTACTTAGTGTGGGGTGGGAATAGAGACCCAACAATTACTATACTTCGTGTGGGGTGGGAATAGAGACCCATCAATTACTGTACTTTGTGGGGAGTGGGAATAGAGACCCATCAATTACTGTACTTTGTGGGGGGTGGGAATAGAGACCCAACAATTACTATACTTCGTGTGGGGTGGGAATAGAGACCCATCAATTACTGTACTTTGTGGGGAGTGGGAATAGAGACCCATCAATTACTGTACTTAGTGTGGGGTGGGAATAGAGACCAATCAATTACTGTACTTAGTGTGGGGGGTGGGAATAGAGACCCATCACTTAATGTACTTAGTGTGGGGGGTGGAAATAGAGACACATCAATTACTGTACTTTGTGGGGGGTGGGAATAGAGACCCATCAATTACTGTACTTACAGTGGGGTGGGAATAGAGACCCATCAATTACTGTACTTAGTGTAGTGTGGGAATAGAGACCCATCAATTACTGTACTTTGTGGGGGGTGGGAATAGAGACCCATCAATTACTGTACTTAGTGTGGGGTGGGAATAGAGACCCAACAATTACTATACTTCGTGTCGGGTGGGAATAGAGACCCATCAATTACTGTAATTTGTGGGGGGTGGGAATGGAGACCCATTAATAACTGTACTTAGTGTGGGGTGGGAATAGAGACCCATCAATTACTGTACTTAGTGTAGTGTGGGAATAGAGACCCATCAATTACTGTACTTTGTGGGGGGTGGGAATAGAGACCCATCAATTACTGTACTTAGTGTGGGGTGGGAATAGAGACCCAACAATTACTATACTTCGTGTCGGGTGGGAATAGAGACCCATCAATTACTGTAATTTGTGGGGGGTGGGAATGGAGACCCATCAATAACTGTACTTAGTGTAGTGTGGGAATAGAGACCCATCAATTACTGTACTTTGTGGGGGGTGGGAATAGAGACCCATCATTTACTGTACTTAGTGGGGGGTGGGAATAGAGACCGATCAATTACAGTACTTTGAAGGGGTGGGAATATAGACCCATCAATTACTGTACCTTGTGGGGAGTGGGAAAAGAGACCCATCAATTATCGTACTTTGTGGGGGGTGGGAATAGAGACCCATCAATAACTGCACACTATGGGGAATGGGAATAGAGACCCATCAATTACTGTACTTAGTGTGGAGTGCGAATAGAGACCCATCAATTACTGTACTTTGTGGGGGGTGGGAATAGAGACCCATCAATAACTGCACACTATGGGGAATGGGAATAGAGACCCATCAATTACTGTACTTAGTGTGGAGTGCGAATAGAGACCCATCAATTACTGTACTTAGAGTGGGGTGGGAATAGAGACCCATCAATGACTGTACTTTGTGGGGGGTGGGAAAAGAGACCCATCAATTACTTTACTTTGTGGGGGGTGTAGAAGAGAGTCCCATCAGTTACTGTGCACTGTGGGGGGTGGGGAATAGAGACCCATCAACTACTGTACACTGTGGTTGTTTGGAATAGAGACCCATCAGTTCATGTGCACTGTGGGGGGTGGGGAAAAGAGACCCATCAATTACTGTGCACTGTGGGGGGAGGGAATAGAGACCCATCAGTTACTGTGCTCAGTGGGGGGTGGGGAATAGAGACCCATCAATTACTGTACACTGTGGGGGTGGGGGAGTATAGAGACCGATCAATTACTGTACATTGAGGGGCAGGGGGGGGGGGGAGAATAGAGACCCATCAATTACTGTACTTTGTGGGGGGTGGGAATGGAGACCCATCAATTACTGTACTTAGTGTGGGCTGGGAATAGAGACCCAACAATTACTATACTTCTTGTGGGGTGGGAATAGAGACCCATCAATTACTGTAAATTGTGGGGGATGGGAATAGAGACCCATCAATTACTGTACTTTGTGGGGGGTGGGAATAGAGACCCATCAATTACCATACTTTGTGGGGGGTGGGAATAGAGATCCATCAATTACTGTACTTAGAGTGGGGTGGGAATAGAGACCCATCAATGACTGTACTTTGTGGGGGGTGGGAAAAGAGACCCATCAATTACTTTACTTTGTGGGGGGTGTAGAAGAGAGACCCATCAGTTACTGTGCACTGTGGGGGGTGGGGAATAGAGACCCATCAACTACTGTACACTGTGGGGAGAGGGGAATAGAGACCCATCAATTACTGTACACTGTGGGGGTGGGGGAGTATAGAGACCGATCAATTACTGTACATTGAGGGGCGGGGGAGGGGAGAATAGAGACCCATCAATTACTGTACTTTGTGGGGGGTGGGAATGGAGACCCATCAATTACTGTACTTAGTGTGGGGTGGGAATAGAGACCCAACAATTACTATACTTCTTGTGGGGTGGGAATAGAGACCCATCAATTACTGTAAATTGTGGGGGATGGGAATAGAGACCCATCAATTACTGTACTTTGTGGGGGGTGGGAATGGAGACCCATCAATTACTGTACTTAGTGTGGGGTGGGAATAGAGACCCAACAATTACTGTAAATTGTGGGGGATGGGAATAGAGACCCATCAATTACTGTACTTAGTGTGGGGTGGGAATAGAGACCCAACAATTACTATACTTCTTGTGGGGTGGGAATAGAGACCCATCAATTACTGTACTTAGTGTGGGGTGGGAATAGAGACCCAACAATTACTATACTTCTTGTGGGGTGGGAATAGAGACCCATCAATTACTGTAAATTGTGGGGGATGGGAATAGAGACCCATCAATTACTGTACTTAGTGTGGGGTGGGAATAGACCCATCAATTACTGTACTTTGTGGGGAGTGGGAATAGAGCCCCATCAATTACTGTACTTTGTGGGGGGTGGGAATAGAGACCAATCAATTACTGTACTTAGTGTGGGGTGGGAATAGAGACCCATCAATTACTGTACTTCGTGTGGGGTGGGAATAGAGACCCATCAATTACTGTACTTTGTGGGGAGTGGGAATAGAGACCCATCAATTACTGTACTTCGTGTGGGGTGGGAATAGAGACCCATCAATTACTGTACTTTGTGGGGAGTGGGAATAGAGCCCCATCAATTACTGTACTTCGTGTGGGGTGGGAATAGAGACCCATCAATTACTGTACTTTGTGGGGAGTGGGAATAGAGCCCCATCAATTACTGTACTTTGTGGGGGGTGGGAATAGAGACCCAACAATACTATACTTCGTGTGGGGTGGGAATAGAGACCCATCAATTACTGTACTTTGTGGGGAGTGGGAATAGAGACCTATCAATTACTGTACTTAGTGTGGGGTGGGAATAGAGACCCATCAATTACTGTACTTTGTGTGGGGTGGGAATAGAGACCCATCACTTAATGTACTTAGTGTGGGGTGGGAATAGAGTCCCATCAAGTACTGTACTTAGTGTGGGGTGGGAATACAGACCCATCAATTACTGTACTTTGTGTGGGGTGGGATTAGAGACCCATCACTTAATGTACTTTGTGGGGTGGGAATAGAGACCCATCAATTACTGTACTTTGTGGGGGGTGGGAATAGAGACCCATCACTTAATGTACTTAGTGTGGGGGGTGGAAATAGAGACACATCAATTACTGTACTTTGTGGGGAGTGGGAATGGAGACCCATCAATAACTGTACTTAGTGTGGGGTGGGAATAGAGACCCAACAATTACTATACTTCGTGTCGGGTGGGAATAGAGACCCATCAATTACTGTACTTAGTGTGGGGTGGGAATCGAGACCCATCAATGACTGTACTTCGTGTCGGGTGGGAATAGAGACCCATCAATTACTGTACTTAGTGTGGGGTGGGAATAGAGACCCAACAATTACTGTACTTAGAGTGGGGTGGGAATAGAGACCCAACAATTACTGTACTTAGAGTGGGGTGGGAATAGAGCCCCATCAATTACTGTACTTAGTGTGGGGTGGGAATCGAGACCCATCAATGACTGTACTTAGTGTGGGGGGTGGGAATAGAGACCCATCATTTACTGTACTTAGTGGGGGGTGGGAATAGAGACCCATCAATTACTGTACCTTGTGGGGAGTGGGAAAAGAGACCCATCAATTATCGTACTTTGTGGGGGGTGGGAATATAGACCCATCATTTACTGTACTTAGTGGGGGGTGGGAATAGAGACCCATCAATTACTGTACCTTGTGGGGAGTGGGAAAAGAGACCCATCAATTATCGTACTTTGTGGGGGGTGGGAATATAGACCCATCATTTACTGTACTTAGTGGGGGGTGGGAATCGAGACCCATCAATGACTGTACTTAGTGTGGGGGGTGGGAATAGAGACCCATCAATGACTGTACTTTGTGGGGGGTGGGAATAGAGACCCATCAATGACTGTACTTTGTGGGGAGTGGGAATAGAGACCCATCATTTACTGTACTTAGTGGGGGGTGGGAAAAGAGACCCATCAATTACTTTACTTTGTGGGGGGTGGGAATAGAGACCAATCAATTACTGTACTTTGTGGGGGGTGGGAATCGAGACCCATCAATGACTGTACTTAGTGTGGGGGGTGGTAATAGAGACCCATCATTTACTGTACTTAGTGGGGGGTGGGAATAGAGACCGATCAATTACAGTACTTTGAAGGGGTGGGAATATAGACCCATCAATTACTGTACCTTGTGGGGAGTGGGAAAAGAGACCCATCAATTATCGTACTTTGTGGGGGGTGGGAATAGAGACCCATCAATTACTGTACTTGTGGGGAGTGGGAATAGAGACCCATCATTTACTGTGCTTTGTGGGGGGTGGGAATAGAGACCCATCAATTACTGTACTTTGTGGGGGTTGGGAATAGAGACCCATCAATGACTGTACTTAGTGTGGGGGGTGGGAATAGAGACCCATCAATTACTGTACTTTGTGGGGGTTGGAAATAGAGACCCATCAATTACCGTACTTTGTGGGGGGTGGGAATAGAGACCCATCAATTACTGTACTTAGAGTGGGGTGGGAATAGAGACCCATCAATGACTGTACTTAGTGTGGGGTGGGAATAGAGACCCATCAATGACTGTACTTAGTGTGGGGTGGCAATAGAGACCCATCAATGACTGTACTTGGTGTGGGGGGTGGGAATAGAGACCCATCAATTACTGTACTTAGTGTGGGGTGGGAGTAGAGATCCATCAATATCTGTACTTAGTGTGGGGTGGCAATAGAGACCCATCAATGACTGTACTTGGTGTGGGAGGTGGGAATAGAGACCCATCAATTACTGTACTTAGTGTGGGGTGGGAGTAGAGATCCATCAATTACTGTACTTAGTGTGGGGTGGCAATAGAGACCCATCAATGACTGTACTTGGTGTGGGGGGTGGGAATAGAGACCCATCAATTACTGTACTTAGTGTGGGGTGGGAGTAGAGATCCATCAATTACTGTACTTAGTGTGGGGTGGGAGTAGAGATCCATCAATTACTGTACTTAGTGTGGGGTGGGAATAGAGACCCATCAATTACTGTACTTAGTGTGGGGTGCGAATAGAGACCCATCAATTACTGTACTTAGTGTGGGGTGCGAATAGAGACCCATCAAATACTGTACCTTGTGGGGAGTGTGAAAAGAGACCCATCAATTACCGTACTTTGTGGGGGTTGGGAATATAGACCTATCAATTACTGTACTTAGTGTGGAGTGCGAATAGAGACCCATCAATTACTGTACCTTGTGGGGTGTGGGAAAAGAGACCCATCAATTACCGTAATTTGTGGGGGTTAGAATATAGACCCATCAATTACTGTACTTAGTGTGGGGTGCGATTCGTGACCCATCAATTACTGTAACTTAGGGGGGGTGGGAATAGAGACCCATCAATTATTGTATTTTCTGGGGGGTGGGTAATAGAGACCCATCAATTACTGTACATTGTGGGGAGTGGGAATAGATACCCATCAATTACTGTACACTGTGGGGAGTGGGAACAGAGATCCATCAATTACTGTACCTTGTGGGGTGTGGGAATAGAGACCCATCAATTACTGTACTTTGTGGGGGGTGGGAATAGAGACCCATCAATGACTGTACTTTGTGGGGAGTGGGAATAGAGACCCATCATTTACTGTACTTAGTGGGGGGTGGGAAAAGAGACCCATCAATTACTTTACTTTGTGGGGGGTGGGAATAGAGACCAATCAATTACTGTACTTTGTGGGGGGTGGGAATCGAGACCCATCAATGACTGTACTTAGTGTGGGGGGTGGTAATAGAGACCCATCATTTACTGTACTTAGTGGGGGGTGGGAATAGAGACCGATCAATTACAGTACTTTGAAGGGGTGGGAATATAGACCCATCAATTACTGTACCTTGTGGGGAGTGGGAAAAGAGACCCATCAATTATCGTACTTTGTGGGGGGTGGGAATAGAGACCCATCAATTACTGTACTTGTGGGGAGTGGGAATAGAGACCCATCATTTACTGTGCTTTGTGGGGGGTGGGAATAGAGACCCATCAATTACTGTACTTTGTGGGGGTTGGGAATAGAGACCCATCAATGACTGTACTTAGTGTGGGGGTTGGGAATAGAGACCCATCAATTACTGTACTTTGTGGGGGTTGGGAATAGAGACCCATCAATTACCGTACTTTGTGGGGGGTGGGAATAGAGACCCATCAATTACTGTACTTAGAGTGGGGTGGGAATAGAGACCCATCAATGACTGTACTTAGTGTGGGGTGGGAATAGAGACCCATCAATGACTGTACTTAGTGTGGGGTGGCAATAGAGACCCATCAATGACTGTACTTGGTGTGGGGGGTGGGAATAGAGACCCATCAATTACTGTACTTAGTGTGGGGTGGGAGTAGAGATCCATCAATTACTGTACTTAGTGTGGGGTGGCAATAGAGACCCATCAATGACTGTACTTGGTGTGGGAGGTGGGAATAGAGACCCATCAATTACTGTACTTAGTGTGGGGTGGGAGTAGAGATCCATCAATTACTGTACTTAGTGTGGGGTGGCAATAGTGACCCATCAATGACTGTACTTGGTGTGGGGGGTGGGAATAGAGACCCATCAATTACTGTACTTAGTGTGGGGTGGGAGTAGAGATCCATCAATTACTGTACTTAGTGTGGGGTGGGAGTAGAGATCCATCAATTACTGTACTTAGTGTGGGGTGGGAATAGAGACCCATCAATTACTGTACTTAGTG
The DNA here is from genome assembly GCF_036365525.1 of Heterodontus francisci. Lineage (NCBI taxonomy): Eukaryota > Metazoa > Chordata > Chondrichthyes > Heterodontiformes > Heterodontidae > Heterodontus > Heterodontus francisci. Next base: position 28,438,819 of record NC_090405.1, on the reverse strand, counting down.
TGGGGTGCGAATAGAGACCCATCAATTACTGTACTTAGTGTGGGGTGCGAATAGAGACCCATCAAATACTGTACCTTGTGGGGAGTGTGAAAAGAGACCCATCAATTACCGTACTTTGTGGGGGTTGGGAATATAGACCTATCAATTACTGTACTTAGTGTGGAGTGCGAATAGAGACCCATCAATTACTGTACCTTGTGGGCTGTGGGAAAAGAGACCCATCAATTACCGTAATTTGTGGGGGTTAGAATATAGACCCATCAATTACTGTACTTAGTGTGGGGTGCGATTCGTGACCCATCAATTACTGTAACTTAGGGGGGGTGGGAATAGAGACCCATCAATTATTGTATTTTCTGGGGGGTGGGTAATAGAGACCCATCAATTACTGTACATTGTGGGGAGTGGGAATAGATACCCATCAATTACTGTACACTGTGGGGAGTGGGAACAGAGATCCATCAATTACTGTACCTTGTGGGGTGTGGGAATAGAGACCCATCAATTACTGTACCTTGTGGGGTGTGGGAACAGAGATCCATCAATTACTGTACTTAGTGTGGGGTGGGAATAGAGACCCATCAATTACTGTACATTGTGGGGGGTGGGAATAGTGACCCATCAATTACTGTACTTTGTGGGGGGTGGGAATAGTGACCCATCAATTACTGTACTTTGTGGGGGGTGTAGAAGGGAGACCCATCAGTTAATGTGCACTGTGGGGGTGGGGGAAAGGGACCCATCAAATACTGTACCTTGTGGGGTGTGGGAACAGAGATCCATCAATTACTGTACTTAGTGTGGGGTGGGAATAGAGACCCATCAATTACTGTACATTGTGGGGGGTGGGAATAGTGACCCATCAATTACTGTACTTTGTGGGGGGTGGGAATAGTGACCCATCAATTACTGTACTTTGTGGGGGGTGTAGAAGGGAGACCCATCAGTTAATGTGCACTGTGGGGGTGGGGGAAAGGGACCCATCAAATACTGTACTTTGTGTGGGGTGGGAATAGAGACCCATCAATTACTGTGCACTGTGGGTGGTGGGGATCAGAAACCCATCAATTACTGTGTACTGTGGGGGGTGGGAATGGAGACCCATCAATTACTGTGCACTGTGGGGGGTGGGGAATAGAGAACCATCAATTACTGCACTTTGTGGGGGGTGGGAATAGAGACCCACCAATTACTGTACATTGTGGGGGGTGGGAATAGAGACACATCAGATACTGTGCACTGTGGGGTGTGGGGAATAGAGACCCATCAGTTACTGTGCAGTGTGGGGTGTGGGGAACAGAGACACATCAATTACTGTACTTTGTGGGGGGTGGGGAATAGAGACCCATCAATTACTGTAATTTGTGGGGGGTGGGAATAGAGACCCATCAATTACTGTACATTGTGGGGGGTGGGAATAGAGACACATCAGATACTGTGCACTGTGGGGTGTGGGGAATAGAGACCCATCAGTTACTGTGCAGTGTGGGGTGTGGGGAACAGAGACACATCAATTACTGTACTTTGTGGGGGGTGGGGAATAGAGACCCATCAATTACTGTAATTTGTGGGGGGTGGGAATAGAGACCCATCAATTACTGTAATTTGTGGAGGGTGGGAATAGAGACCCATCAATTACTGTACTTTGTGGGGAGTGGGAAAAGAGACCCATCAATTACTGTACTTTGTGGGGGGTGGGAATAGAGACCCAACAATTACAGTACTTTGTGGGGAGTGGGAAAAGAGACCCATCAATTACTGTACTTTGTGGGGGGTGGGAATAGAGACCCAACAATTACAGTACTTTGTGGGGAGTGGGAAAAGAGACCCATCAATTACCGTACTTTGTGGGGGGTGGGAATATAGACCTATCAATTACTGTACTTAGGGTGGAGTGCGAATAGAGACCCATCACTTACTGAGCTATGTGGGGGGTGGGAATAGAGACCCATCAATTACTTTACTTTGTGGGGGGTGGGAATAGAGACCCATCAATTACTGTACTTTGTGGGTGTTGGGAATAGAGACCCATGAATTACTGTACTTTGTGGGGGGTGGGAATAGAGACCCATCAGTCACTGTGCAATGTGGGGGGTGGGTAATGGAGACCCATCAATTACTCCACATCGTGGGGAGTGGGAATAGATACCCATCAATTACTGTACTTTGTGGGGGGTGGGAAAAGAGACCCATCAATTACTGTACTTTGTGTGGGGTGTAGAAGAGAGACCCATCAGTTACTGTGCACTGTGGGGGGTGGGGAATAGAGACCCATCGACTACTGTACACTGTGGTTGTTGGGAATAGAGAGCCATCAGTTCATGTGCACTGTGGCGGTGGGGAATAGAGACCCATCAATTACCGTAATTTGTGGGGGTTGGAATATAGACCCATCAATTACTGTACTTAGTGTGGGGTGCGATTAGTGACCCATCAATTACTGTGCTTTGTGGGGGTTGGGAATATAGACCTATCAATTACTGTACTTAGTGTGGAGTGGGAATAGAGACCCATCAATTACTGTACTTTGTGGGGGGTGGGAATGGAGACCCATCAGTAACTGTGCAATGTGGGGGGTGGGAATAGAGACCCATCAATTACTGTACTTTGTGGGGGGTGGGAATGGAGACCCATCAGTAACTGTGCAATGTGGGGGGTGGGAATAGAGACCCATCAATTACTGTACATTGTGGGGAGTGGGAATAGATACCCATCAATTACTGTACACTGTGGGGAGTGGGAACAGAGATCCATCAATTACTGTGCACTGTGGGGGGTGGGGAATAGAGAACCATCAATTACTGCACTTTGTGGGGGGTGGGAATAGAGACACATCAGATACTGTGCACTGTGGGGTGTGGGGAATAGAGACCCATCAGTTACTGTGCAGTGTGGAGTGTGGGGAACAGAGACACATCAATTACTGTACTTTGTGGGGGGTGGGGAATAGAGACCCATCAATTACTGTAATTTGTGGGGGGTGGGAATAGAGACCCATCAATTACTGTACTTTGTGGGGGGTGGGAATAGAGACCCAACAATTACAGTACTTTGTGGGGAGTGGGAATAGAGACCCATCAATTAATGTACCTTGTGGGGAGTGGGAAAAGAGACCCATCAATTACCGTACTTTGTGGGGGGTGCGAATATAGACCCTTCAAATACTGTACTTAGTGTGGGGTGCGAATAGAGACCCATCAATTACTGTACCTTGTGGGGAGTGGGAAAAGAGACCCATCAATTACCGTACTTTGTGGGGAGTGGGAATATAGACCTATCAATTACTGTACTTAGGGTGGAGTGCGAATAGAGACCCATCACTTACTGAGCTATGTGGGGGGTGGGAATAGAGACCCATCAATTACTGTACTTTGTGGGGTGTGGGAATAGAGACCCATCAATTACTGTACTTTGTGGGGGTGTAGAAGAGAGACCCATCAGTTACTGTGCACTGTGGGGGGTGGGAATAGAGACCCATCGACTACTGTACACTGTGGTTGTTGGGAATAGAGACCCATCAGCTCATGTGCACTGTGGGGGGTGGGGAAAAGAGACCCATCAATTACTGTACTTTGTGGGGGGTGTGGAAGAGAGACCCATCAGTTACTGTGCACTGTGGTTGTTGGGAATAGAGACCCATCAGCTCATGTGCACTGTGGGGGGTGGGGAAAAGAGACCCATCAATTACTGTACTTTGTGGGGGGAGTAGAAGAGAGACCCATCAGTTACTGTGCACTGTGGTTGTTGGGAATAGAGACCCATCAGCTCATGTGCACTGTGGGGGGTGGGGAAAAGAGACCCATCAATTACTGTACTTTGTGGGGGGTGTGGAAGAGAGACCCATCAGTTACTGTGCACTGTGGGGGGTGGGAATAGAGACCCAGCAGCTCATGTGCACTGTGGGGGGTGGGGAATAGAGACCCATCAATTACTGTACACTGTGGGGGGTGGGGATCAGAAACCCATCAATTACTGTACACTGTGGGGGGTGGGGAACAGAGACACATCAAATACTATACACTGTGGGGGTGGGGAATAGAGACCCATCAATTACCGTAATTTCTGGGGGTTGGAATATAGACCCATCAATTACTGTACTTTGTGGGGAGTGGGAAAAGAGACCCATCAATTACCGTACTTTGTGGGGGTTGGGAATATAGACCTATCAATTACTGTACTTAGTGTGGAGTGCGAATAGAGACCCATCAATTACTGTACTTTGTGGGGGGTGGGAATGGAGACCCATCAGTAACTGTGCAATGTGGGGGGTGGGAATAGAGACCCATCAATTACTGTACACTGTGGGGAGTGGGAACAGAGATCCATCAATTACTGTACCTTGTGGGGTGTGGGAATAGAGATCCATCAATTACTGTACCTTGTGGGGTGGGGGAATAGAGACCCATCAATTACTGTACTTTGTAGGGGGTGTAGAATAGAGACCCATCAGTTAATGTGCACTGTGGGGGGTGGGAATAGAGACCCATCAACTACTGTACACTGTGGTTGTTGGGAATAGAGACCCATCAGTTCATGTGCACTGTGGGGGGTGGGGAAAAGGGACCCATCAAATACTGTACTTTGTGTGGGGTGGGAATAGAGACCCATCAATTACTGTGCACTGTGGGTGGTGGGGATCAGAAACCCATCAATTACTGTACTGTGGGGGGTGGGAATGGAGACCCATCAATTACTGTGCACTGTGGGGGGTGGGGAAGAGAGAACCATCAATTACTGCACTTTGTGGGGGGTGGGAATAGAGACCCACCAATTACTGTACATTGTGGGGGGTGGGAATAGAGACACATCAGATACTGTGCACTGTGGGGTGTGGGGAATAGAGACCCATCAGTTACTGTGCAGTGTGGGGTGTGGGGAACAGAGACACATCAATTACTGTACACTGAGGGGGTGGGGAACAGAGACACATCAAATACTATACACTGTGGGGGTGGGGAATAGAGACCCATCAATTACTGTACTTTGTGGGGGGTGGGAATAGAGACCCATCAATTACTGTACACGGTGGGGAGTGGGAACAGAGATCCATCAATTACTGTACCTTGTGGGGTGTGGGAATAGAGACCCATCAATTACTGTACATTGTGGGGGGTGGGAATAGTGACCCATCAATTACTGTACTTTGTGGGGGGTGGGAAAAGAGACCCATCAATTACTGTACTTTGTGGGGGATGAAGAAGAGAGACCCAACAGTTAATGTGCACTGTGGTTGTTGGGAATAGAGACCCATCCGTTCATGTGCACTGTGGGGGGTGGGGAAAAGAGACCCATCAAATACTGTACTTTGTGTGGGGTGGGAATAGAGACCCATCAATTACTGTGCACTGTGGGGGATGGGAATGGAGACCCATCAATTACTGCACTTTGTGGGGGGTGGGAATAGAGACACATCAGATACTGTGCACTGTGGGGTGTGGGGAATAGAGACCCATCAGTTACTGTGCAGTGTGGGGTGTGGGGAACAGAGACACATCAATTACTGTACTTTGTGGGGGGGGGGGGAATAGAGACCCATCAATTACTGTACTTTGTGGTGGGGGTGGGGAATAGAGACCCATCGCCTACTGTACACTGTGGTTGTTGGGAATAGAGACCCATCAGCTCATGTGCACTGTGGGGGGTGGGGAATAGAGACCCATCAATTACTGTACACTGTGGGGGGTGGGGATCAGAAACCCATCAATTACTGTACACTGTGGGGGGTGGGGAACAGAGACACATCAAATACTATACACTGTGGGGGTGGGGAATAGAGACACATCAATTACTGTACTTTGTGGGGGTGGGGGAGAATAGAGACCCATCAATTACTGTACTTTGTGGGGGGTGGGAATAGAGACCCAACAATTACAGTACTTTGTGGGGAGTGGGAAAAGAGACCCATCAATTACCGTACTTTGTGGGGGGTGGGAATATAGACCTATCAATTACTGTACTTAGTGTGGAGTGCGAATAGAGACCCATCAATTACTGTGCTTTTTGGGGGGTGGGAATAGAGACCCATCAATTACTGTACTTTGTGGGTGTTGGGAATAGAGACCCATCAATTACTGTACTTTGTGGGGGGTGGGAATAGAGACCCATCAGTCACTGTGCAATGTGGGGGGTGGGTAATGGAGACCCATCAATTACTGCACATCGTGGGGAGTGGGAATAGATACCCATCAATTACTGTACTTTGTGGGGGGTGGGAATAGAGACCCATCAATTACTGTACTTTGTGGGGGGTGGGAAAAGAGACCCATCAATTACTGTACTTTGTGGGGGTGTAGAAGAGAGACCCATCAGTTACTGTGCACTGTGGGGGGTGGGGAATAGAGACCCATCGACTACTGTACACTGTGGTTGTTGGGAATAGAGACCCATCAGCTCATGTGCACTGTGGGGGGTGGGGAAAAGAGACCCATCAGCTCATGTACACTGTGGGGGGTGGGGAATAGAGACCCATCAGCTCATGTACACTGTGGGGGGTGGGGATCAGAAACCCATCAATTACTGTGTACTGTGGGGGTGGGGAATAGAGACCCATCAATTACTATACACTGTGGAGGTGGGGAATAGAGACCCATCAATTACCGTAATTTGTGGGGGTTGGAATATAGACCCATCAATTACTGTACTTTGTGGGGAGTGGGAAAAGAGACCCAGCAATTACCGTACTTTGTGGGGGTTGGGAATATAGACCTATCAATTACTGTACTTAGTGTGGAGTGCGAATAGAGACCCATCAATTACTGTACTTTGTGGGGGGTGGGAATAGAGACCCATCAAATACTATACACTGTGGGGGTGGGGAATAGAGACCCATCAATTACCGTAATTTGTGGGGGTTGAAATATAGACCCATCAATTACTGTACTTTGTGGGGAGTGGGAAAAGAGACCCATCAATTACCGTACTTTGTGGGGGTTGGGAATATAGACCTATCAATTACTGTACTTAGTGTGGAGTGCGAATAGAGACCCATCAATTACTGTACTTTGTGGGGGGTGGGAATAGAGACCCATCAATTACTGTACTTTGTGGGGAGTGGGAATAGATACCCATCAATTACTGTACACTGTGGGGAGTGGGAACAGAGATCCATCAATTACTGTACTTTGTGGGGGGTGGGAAAAGAGACCCATCAATTACTGTACTTTGTGGGGGGGTGGGAATAGAGACCCATCAGTAACTGTGCAATGTGGGGGGTGGGTAATAGAGACCCATCAATTACTGTACATTGTGGGGAGTGGGAATAGATACCCATCAATTACTGTACACTGTGGGGAGTGGGAACAGAGATCCATCAATTACTGTACTTTGTGGGGGGTGGGAAAAGAGACCCATCAATTACTGTACTTTGTGGGGGGTGTAGAAGAGAGACCCATCAGTTAATGTGCACTGTGGGGGGTGGGGAATAGAGACCTATCAACTACTGTACACTGTGGTTGTTGGGAATAGAGACCCATCAGTTCATGTGCACTGTGGGGGGTGGGGAAAAGGGACCCATCAATTACTGTGCACTGTGGGTGGTGGGGATCAGAAACCCATCAATTACTGTACTGTGGAGGGTGGGAATGGAGACCCATCAATTACTGTGCACTGTGGGTGGTGGGGATCAGAAACCCATCAATTACTGTACTGTGGGTGGTGGGGATCAGAAACCCATCAATTACTGTACTGTGGGGGGTGGGAATAGAGAACCATCAATTACTGTACATTGTGGGGGGTGGGGAACAGAGACACATCAAATACTATACACTGTGGGGGTGGGGAATAGAGACCCATCAATTACTGTAATTTGTGGGGGGTGGGAATAGAGACCCATCAATTACTGTACTTTGTGGGGGGTGGGAATAGAGACCCATCAATTACTGTACACTGTGGGGGGTGGGGAACAGAGACACATCAAATACTATACACTGTGGGGGTGGGGAATAGAGACCCATCAATTACTGTAATTTGTGGGGGGTGGGAATAGAGACCCATCAATTACTGTACTTTGTGGGGGGTGGGAATAGAGACCCATCAATTACTGTACTTTGTGGGGGGTGGGGAACAGAGACACATCAAATACTATACACTGTGGGGGTGGGGAATAGAGACCCACCAATTACTGTACATTGTGGGGGGTGGGAATAGAGACCCACCAATTACTGTACATTGTGGGGGGTGGGAATAGAGACACATCAGTTACTGTGCAGTGTGGGGTGTGGGGAATAGAGACCCATCAATTACTGTACTTTGTGGGGGGTGGGAATAGAGACACATCAAATACTATACACTGTGGGGGGTGGGGAAAAGAGACCCATCAAATACTGTACTTTGTGTGGGGTGGGAATAGAGACCCATCAATTACTGTCCACTGTGGGGGGTGGGGAATAGAGACCCATCAATTACCGTACTTTGTGGGGGGTGGGAAAAGAGACCCATCAATTACCGTACTTTGTGGGGGTAGGGAATAGAGACCCATCAATTACTGTCCACTGTGGGGGGTGGGGAATAGAGACCCATCAATTACCGTACTTTGTGGGGGGTGGGAAAAGAGACCCATCAATTACCGTACTTTGTGGGGGGTGGGAATAGAGACCCATCAATTACTGTACCTTGTGGGGAGTGGGAAAAGAGACCCATCAATTACCGTACTTTGTGGGGGGTGGGAATATAGACCCATCAATTACTGTACTTAGGGTTGAGTGCGAATAGAGACCCATCAATTACTGTGCTTTGTGGGGGGTGGGAATAGAGACCCATCAATTACTTTACTTTGTGGGGGGTGGGAATAGAGACCCATCAATTACTTTACTTTGTGGGGGGTGTAGAAGAGAGACCCATCAGTTAATGTGCACTATGGGGGGTGGGGAATAGAGACCCATCAAATACTTTACTTTGTGGGGGGTGGGAATAGAGACCCATCAATTACTGTACTTTGTGGGGGTTGGGAATAGAGACCCATCAGTCACTGTGCAATGTGGGGGGTGGGTAATGGAGACCCATCAATTACGTTACTTTGTGGGGGGTGGGAATAGAGACCCATCAATTACTGTACTTTGTGGGGGGTGGGAATAGAGACCCATCAGTCACTGTGCAATGTGGGGGGTGGGTAATGGAGACCCATCAATTACTGCACATCGTGGGGAGTGGGAATAGATACCCATCAATTACTGTACACTGTGGGGAGTGGGAACAGAGATCCATCAATTACTGTACTTTGTGGGGTGTGGGAATAGAGACCCACCCATTACTGTACCTTGTGGGGAGTGGGAACAGAGATCCATCAATTACTGTACTTTGTGGGGTGTGGGAATAGAGACCCACCCATTACTGTACCTTGTGGGGTGTGGGAATAGAGACCCATCAATTACTTTACATTGTGGGGGGTGGGAATAGAGACCCATCAATTACTGTACTTTGTGGGGGGAGTAGAAGAGAGACCCATCAGTTACTGTGCACTGTGGTTGTTGGGAATAGAGACCCATCAGGTCATGTGCACTGTGGGGGATGGGGAAAAGAGACCCATCAATTACTGTACTTTGTGGGGGGTGTGGAAGAGAGACCCATCAGTTACTGTGCACTGTGGGGCGTGGGGAATATAGACCCATCGCTTACTGTACACTGTGGTTGTTGGGAATAGAGACCCATCAGCTCATGTGCACTGTGGGGGGTGGGGAATAGAGACCCATCAATTACTGTACACTGTGGGGGGTGGGGATCAGAAACCCATCAATTACTGTGTACTGTGGGTGTGGGGAATAGAGACCCATCAATTACTGTACACTGTGGGGGGTGGGGAACAGAGACACATCAAATACTATACACTGTGGGGGTGGGGAATAGAGACCCATCAATTACTGTAATTTGAGGGGGGTGGGAATAGAGACCCAACAATTACAGTACTTTGTGGGGAGTGGGAATAGAGACCCATCAATTACTGTACACTGTGGGGAGTGGGAATGGAGACCCAGCAATTACTGTACTTTGTGGGGGGTGGGAATAGAGACCCATCAATTACTGTATATAGTGTGGGGTGGGAATAGAGACCCATCAATTACTGTACTTTGTGGGGGTTAGAAATAGAGACCCATCAATTACTGTACTTTGTGGGTTGTTGGTGTGGAGACCCATCAATTACTGTACTTAGTGTGGGGGTTGGGAATAGAGACCCATCTATTACTGTACATAGTGTGGGGTGGGAATAGAGACCCATCAATTACTGTACTTTGTGGGGGGTGGGAATAGGGACCCAACATTTACTGTACTTAGTGTCGGGTGGGAATGGAGACCCATCAACTACTGTACTTAGAGTGGGGGCGGGGGGAGGGAATAGAGAACCATCAATTACTATTCTTTGTGGGGAGTGCGAACAGAGACCCATCAATTACTGTACATCGTGTGAGGTGGGAATAGAGACCCATCAATTACTGTACTTAGTGTGGGGTGGGAATAGAGACCCATCAATTACTGTACATTGTGGGGGGTGGGAATAGAGACTCACCAATTACTGTACATTGTGGTGGGTGGGAACAGAGACCCATCAGTTACTGTACTTAGTGTCGGGTGGGAATGGAGACCCATCAACTACTGTACTTAGAGTGGGGGCGGGGGGAGGGAATAGAGAACCATCAATTACTATTCTTTGTGGGGAGTGCGAACAGAGACCCATCAATTACTGTACATCGTGTGAGGTGGGAATAGAGACCCATCAATTACTGTACTTAGTGTGGGGTGGGAATAGAGACCCATCAATTACTGTACATTGTGGGGGGTGGGAATAGAGACTCACCAATTACTGTACATTGTGGTGGGTGGGAACAGAGACCCATCAGTTACTGTGCACTGTGGGGTGTGGGTAGTCGAGACCCATCAGTTACAGTGCACTGTGGGGGGTGGGGAATAGAGACCCATCAATTACTGTTCTTTGTGGGGTGTGGGAATAGAGACCCATCAATGACTGCACACTGTGGGGCTGGGAATAGAGACCCATCAATTACTGCGCACTGTTGCGAGTGGGAATAGAGACTCATCAATTACTGGACTTTGTGTGGGGTGGGAATAGAGACCCATCGATTACTGCACACTGTGGGGAGTAGGAATAGAGACCTATCAGTTACTGTACTTTGTGGGGGGGGGGGGTGGGTGAATAGAGACCCATCAATTACTGTACTTTGTGGGGGGTGAGAATAGAGACCCAACAATTACAGTACTTTGTGGGGAGTGGGAATAGAGACCCATCAATTACTGTACACTGTGGTGGTGGGGAATAGAGACCCATCAATTACTGTACTTTGTGGTGAGTGGGAATAGTGAACCATCAATTACTGTACACTGTGTGGGTGCGGAATAGAGACCCATCAATTACTGTACATTGTGGGGAGTGGGAATAGTGAACCATCAATTACTGTACACTGTAGGGGTGGGGAATAGAGACCCATCAATTACTGTACTTTGTGGTGAGTGGGAATAGTGAACCATCAATTACTGTACACTGTGTGGGTGCGGAATAGAGACCCATCAATTACTGTACATTGTGGGGAGTGGGAATAGTGAACCATCAATTACTGTACACTGTAGGGGTGGGGAATAGAGACCCATCAATTACTTTAAAATGTGGGGGGAGGGTGAATAGATAACCATCAATTACTGTACTTTGTGGGGGGTGGGAATAGAGCCCCTTCATTGACTGTACTTTGTGGGGAGTGCGGAATAGAGACCCATCAATTACTGTACTGTGTGGGGAGTGGGAAAAAAAACAATCAATTACTTTTAAATGTTGGGGGGGGGGGGAGGACGAGAGACCCATCAATTACTTTAAAATGTGGGGTTGGGTGTGGGGGTGGTATAGAGAACCTTCAATTACTGTACAATGTGGGCTGAGTGAATACAGACCGATCAATTACTGTACATTGTGGGGGTGGCGGGGGAGAATAGAGACCCATCAATTACTGTTCATTGTGCGGGAAGAAGGGGCGGTGAATAGAGATCCAACAATTACTGTCACTGTGGGTGTGGGGGGAAGAATAGAGACCCATCACAAACTGTACACAGTGCGGTGTGGGGAATAGAGACCCATCAATTGCTGTACTTTGTGGGGGGAGGGTGGGGGGGCGCTGTTGGAGAATAGAGACCCATCAATTACTGTACACTTTGGGGGTGGGGAGAATAGAGACCGATCAGTTACTGTAAATTGAGGGGGTGGGGGGGGGGGGAGAATAGAGACCCATCAATTACTGTAAATTGTGGGGGATTGGAATAGAGACCCATCAATTACTGTACACTGTGGGGGGTGGGGATCAGAAACCCATCAATTACTGTGTACTGTGGGTGTGGGGAATAGAGACCCATCAATTACTGTACACTGTGGGGGGTGGGGAACAGAGACACATCAAATACTATACACTGTGGGGGTGGGGAATAGAGACCCATCAATTACTGTAATTTGAGGGGGGTGGGAATAGAGACCCAACAATTACAGTACTTTGTGGGGAGTGGGAATAGAGACCCATCAATTACTGTACACTGTGGGGAGTGGGAATGGAGACCCAGCAATTACTGTACTTTGTGGGGGGTGGGAATAGAGACCCATCAATTACTGTATATAGTGTGGGGTGGGAATAGAGACCCATCAATTACTGTACTTTGTGGGGGTTAGAAATAGAGACCCATCAATTACTGTACTTTGTGGGTTGTTGGTGTGGAGACCCATCAATTACTGTACTTAGTGTGGGGGTTGGGAATAGAGACCCATCTATTACTGTACATAGTGTGGGGTGGGAATAGAGACCCATCAATTACTGTACTTTGTGGGGGGTGGGAATAGGGACCCAACATTTACTGTACTTAGTGTGGGGTGGGAATAGAGACCCATCAATTACTGTACTTAGTGTCGGGTGGGAATGGAGACCCATCAACTACTGTACTTAGAGTGGGGGCGGGGGGAGGGAATAGAGAACCATCAATTACTATTCTTTGTGGGGAGTGCGAACAGAGACCCATCAATTACTGTACATCGTGTGAGGTGGGAATAGAGACCCATCAATTACTGTACTTAGTGTGGGGTGGGAATAGAGACCCATCAATTACTGTACATTGTGGGGGGTGGGAATAGAGACTCACCAATTACTGTACATTGTGGTGGGTGGGAACAGAGACCCATCAGTTACTGTGCACTGTGGGGTGTGGGTAGTCGAGACCCATCAGTTACAGTGCACTGTGGGGGGTGGGGAATAGAGACCCATCAATTACTGTTCTTTGTGGGGTGTGGGAATAGAGACCCATCAATGACTGCACACTGTTGCGAGTGGGAATAGAGACTCATCAATTACTGGACTTTGTGTGGGGTGGGAATAGAGACCCATCGATTACTGCACACTGTGGGGAGTAGGAATAGAGACCTATCAGTTACTGTACTTTGTGGGGGGGGGGGGTGGGTGAATAGAGACCCATCAATTACTGTTCTTTGTGGGGTGTGGGAATAGAGACCCATCAATGACTGCACACTGTGGGGCTGGGAATAGAGACCCATCAATTACTGCGCACTGTTGCGAGTGGGAATAGAGACTCATCAATTACTGGACTTTGTGTGGGGTGGGAATAGAGACCCATCGATTACTGCACACTGTGGGGAGTAGGAATAGAGACCTATCAGTTACTGTACTTTGTGGGGGGGGGGGGTGGGTGAATAGAGACCCATCAATTACTGTACTTTGTGGGGGGTGAGAATAGAGACCCAACAATTACAGTACTTTGTGGGGAGTGGGAATAGAGACCCATCAATTACTGTACACTGTGGTGGTGGGGAATAGAGACCCATCAATTACTGTACTTTGTGGTGAGTGGGAATAGTGAACCATCAATTACTGTACACTGTGTGGGTGCGGAATAGAGACCCATCAATTACTGTACATTGTGGGGAGTGGGAATAGTGAACCATCAATTACTGTACACTGTAGGGGTGGGGAATAGAGACCCATCAATTACTTTAAAATGTGGGGGGAGGGTGAATAGATAACCATCAATTACTGTACTTTGTGGGGGGTGGGAATAGAGCCCCTTCATTGACTGTACTTTGTGGGGAGTGCGGAATAGAGACCCATCAATTACTGTACTGTGTGGGGAGTGGGAAAAAAAACAATCAATTACTTTTAAATGTTGGGGGGGGGGGAGGACGAGAGACCCATCAATTACTTTAAAATGTGGGGTTGGGTGTGGGGGTGGTATAGAGAACCTTCAATTACTGTACAATGTGGGCTGAGTGAATACAGACCGATCAATTACTGTACATTGTGGGGGTGGCGGGGGAGAATAGAGACCCATCAATTACTGTTCATTGTGCGGGAAGAAGGGGCGGTGAATAGAGATCCAACAATTACTGTCACTGTGGGTGTGGGGGGAAGAATAGAGACCCATCACAAACTGTACACAGTGCGGTGTGGGGAATAGAGACCCATCAATTGCTGTACTTTGTGGGGGGAGGGTGGGGGGGCGCTGTTGGAGAATAGAGACCCATCAATTACTGTACACTTTGGGGGTGGGGAGAATAGAGACCGATCAGTTACTGTAAATTGAGGGGGTGGGGGGGGGGGAGAATAGAGACCCATCAATTACTGTAAATTGTGGGGGATTGGAATAGAGACCGATCAATTACTGTACATTGAGGTGGGTGGGGGAGAATAGAGACCCATCAATTACTGTACATTGTGGGGAGTGGGAATAGAGACCCATCAATTACTGTACTTAATGTGGGGTGGGAATAGAGACCCATCAAATACTGTACTTTGTGGGGAGTAGGAATAGTGACCCATCAATTACTGTACTTAGTGTGGGTGGGGGGGGGGGGGTGGAATAGAGAACCATCAATTACTGATCTTTGTGGGGAGTGGGAATAGAGACCCATCAATTACTGTACTTAGTGTGGGGTGGGAATGGTGACCCATCAAATACTGTACTTTGTGGGGAGTGGGAATAGAGACCCATCAATTACTGCTCTATGTGGGGCATGGGATAGAGACCCATCAATTAATTTACTTAGTG
Source organism: Heterodontus francisci (assembly GCF_036365525.1). Classification (NCBI taxonomy): domain Eukaryota; kingdom Metazoa; phylum Chordata; class Chondrichthyes; order Heterodontiformes; family Heterodontidae; genus Heterodontus; species Heterodontus francisci. The sequence continues at coordinate 28,423,786 of NC_090405.1, read as the reverse complement.
TGGGGTGTGAATAGATACCCATCAATTACTGTACTTAGTGTGGGGTGGGAATAGAAACCCATCAATTACTGTACTTTCTGGGGAATGGGAATAGAGACCCATCAATTACTGCACTTTGTGGGGGGTGGGAATAGAGACCCATCAATTACTGTACTTAGTGTGGGGAGGGAATAGAGACCCATCAATAACTGTACTTTGTGCGGGGTGGGAATAGAGACCCATCAACTACAGTACTTAGTGCGGGTGGGGGGAGGGGGAATAGAGACCAATCAATTACTGTACTTTGTGGGGAGTGGGAATAGAGACCCATCAATTACTGTACTTTGTGGGGGGTGGGAATAGAGACCCATCAATTACTGTACTTTGTGTGGGGAGTGGGAACAGAGTCCCATCAATTACTGTACATTGTGGGTGGTGGGAATGGAGACCCATCAATTACTGCACTTTGTGGGGGGTGGGATTGGAGACCCATCAAATACTATACTTTGTGGGGGGTGGGTATGGAGACCCACCAATTACTGTACATTGCTGTGGGCGGGAATAGAGACCCATCAGTTACTGTACAATGTGGGGAGTGGGAACAGAGACCCATCAATCACTGTACTTTGTGGGGGGTGGGAATAGAGACCCATCAGTTACTGTACAATGTGGGGAGTGGGAATAGAGACCCATCAATTACTGTACATTGTGGTGGGTGGGAATAGAGACCCATCAGTTACTGTACAATGTGGGGAGTGGTAATAGAGACCCATCAATCACTGTACTTTGTGGGGGGTGGGAATAGAGACCCATCAGTTACTGTACTTTGCGTGGGGGTGGGAATAGAGACCCATCAATTACTGTACTTTGTGGGGGGTGGGAATAGAGACCCATCAATTACTGTACACTGTGGGGGATGGGAAGAGAGACCCATCAACTCAGGTACATTATGGGGGGAGGGAATAGAGCCCCATCAATTACTGTACATTGTGGGGGCAGAATAGAGACCCATCAATTACTGTAAACTATGTGGGGTGGGAATAGAGACCAATCAATTACAGTACACTGTGGGGGTGGGAATAGAGATCCATCAATTACTGTACACAGTGGGGGGGGGGGAGAATAGAGCCCCATCAATTACTGTACATTGTGGGGGCAGAATAGAGACCCATCAATTACTGCAAACTATGTGGGGTGGGAATAGAGACCCATCAATTACTGTACACTGTGGGGGTGGGAATAGAGGCCCATCAATTACTGTACATTGTGTGGGGGAGAATAGAGACCCATCCTTGACTGTACATTGTGGGGGTGTGGGGGGGGCATAGAGACCAATCAATTACTGTGCATTGTGGGGGGAGGGAATAGATACCCATCAATTACTCTGCACTGTGGGTGTGGGAATAGAGACCCATCAATTCCTGTACATTGTGGGGGGTGGGAACAGACACATCACCAATTACTGTACATTGTGGTGAGTGGCAATAGAGACCCATCAATTAATGTACATTGTGGGGGATCGGAAAAGAGACCCATCAATTACTGTACTTTGTGGGGGGTGGGAACAGACACATCACCAATTACTGTACATTGTGGTGAGTGGCAATAGAGACCCATCAATTAATGTACATTGTGGGGGATCGGAAAAGAGACCCATCAATTACTGTACTTTGTGGGGGGTGGGAATAGAGACACACCAATTACTGTACATTGTGGTGGGTGGGAATAGAGACACAACAATTACTGTGCACTGCAGCGAGTGGGGAATCGAGACCCATCAATTACTGTACTTTGTGGCGGGTGGGAATAGAGACCCATCAATTACTGTACTTAGTGTGGGGTGGGAACAGAGACCCATCAATTACAGCACACTGTGGTGAGTGGGAATAGAGACCCATCAATTACTGTCCATTGTGGGGAGTAGGAATAGAGACCTAGCAATTACTGTACTTTGTTGGGGGTGGGAATAGTGACCCAGCAATTACTGCACACTGTGGGGAATGGTAATAGAGACCCATCAATTACTGTACTTTGTGGGGGATGGGAAGAGAGACCCAGCAATTACTGTACTTTGTGGGGGTTGGGAATAGAGACCCAGCAAATACTGCTCACTGTGGGGAATGGGAATAGAGGCCCATCAATTACTGTACTTCGTGGGGGGGGTGGGGGTGGGAATAGAGACCCATCAATTACTGTGCACTGTAGGGAGTGGGGAATCGAGACCCATCAATTACTGTACTTTGTGGCGGGTGGGAATAGAGACCCATCAATTACTGTACTTTGTGGGGGGTGGGAAGAGAGACCCAGCAATTACTGTACTTTGTGGGGGGTGGGAATAGAGACCCAGCAATTACTGCACAATGTGGGGAATGGGAATAGAGACCCATCAATTACTGTACTTTGTGTATTGGGTGGGAATAGAGACCCATCAATTACTGTACATTGTGGGGGGTGGGAATGGAGACCCATCAATTACTGTACTTTGTGGGGGGTGGGAACAGAGACCCAGCAATTGCTGTACTTTGTGGGGGGTGGGAATAGAGACCCAGCAATTACTGCGCACTGTGGTGAGTGGGAATAGAGACCCATCAATTACTGCACACCGTGGGGAATGGGAATAGAGACCCATCAATTACTGTACTTTGTGGGCGGGGGGGGGGTGGGGAGGGAGTAGACACCCATCAATGACTGTACATTGTGAGGGGTGGGAATAGAGACTCATCAAATTCTGCTCACTGTGGGGAGTGGGAATAGAGACACATCAATTACTGTGCATTGTGGGGGGGAGGGAGCAGAGACCCATTAATTACTGTACATTGTGGGGGGTGGGAATAGATACATAGCAATTACTGTACATTGTGGTAGGTGGGAATAGAGACCCATCAGTTACTGTGCAATCTGGGGCGTGGGGAATAGAGACCCATCAATTCATGTACATTGTGGGGGGAGGGAAGAGAGACACATCAATTACTGTTCACTGTGGGGGGAGGGAATAGAGACACATCAATTACTGTACTTTGTGGGGGGTGGGAATAGATACATAGCAATTACTGTACTTTGTGGGGGGTGGGAATAGAGACCCAACAATTACTGCACACTGTGGTGAGTGGGAATAGAGACCCACCATGTACTGTAAATTGTGGGGGTGGGGCATAGAGACCCATCAATTACTGTACATTGTGGGGGGTGGGAATAGAGACCCATCAATTTCTGCACACTGTGCGGAGTGGGAATAGATACCCATCAATTACTGTACTTCGTGGGGCGGGGGTGGGGGGTGGGAATAGAGACCCATCAATTACTCTGCACTGTAGGGAGTGGGGAATAGAGACCCATCAATTACTGTACTTTGTGGCGGGTGGGAATAGAGACCCATCAATTACTGTATTTTGTGGGGGGTGGGAAGAGAGAGCCAGCAATTACTGCACACTGTGGGGAATGGGAATAGAGACCCATCAATTACTGTACTTTGTGTAATGGGTGGGAATAGAGACCCATCAATTACTGTACATTGTGGGGGGTGGGAATGGAGACCCATCAATTACTGTACTTTGTGGGGGGTCGGAATGGAGACCCAGCAATTGCTGTACTTTGTGGGGGGTGGGAATGGAGACCCAGCAATTACTGCACACTGTGGGGAATGGGAAAAGAGACCCATCAATTACTGTACTTTGTTGGGGGCGGGAATAGAGATCCAGCAATTGCTGTACTTTGTGGGGGGTGGGAATAGAGACCCAGCAATTACTGCACACTGTGGGGAATGGGAATAGAGACCCATCAATTACTGTACTTTGTGGGGGGTGGGAATAGAGACCCAGCAATTACTGCACACTGTGGGGAATGGGAATAGAGACCCATCAATTACTGTACTTTGTGTATTGGGTGGGAATAGAGACCCATCAATTACTGTACATTGTGGGGGGTGGGAATGGAGACTCATCAATTACTGTACTTTGTGGGGGGTGGGAATAGAGACCCAGCAATTGCTGTACTTTGTGGGGGGTGGGAATAGAGACCCAGCAATTACTGCACACTGTGGGGAATGGGAATAGAGACCCATCAATTACTGTACTTTTTGGGGGGTGGGAAGAGAGACCCAGCAATTACTGTACTTTGTGGGGGGTGGGAATAGAGACCCAGCAATTACTGCACACTGTGGGGAATGGGAATAGAGACCCATCAATGACTGTACTTTGTGGGGGGGGAGGGAGTAGACACCCATCAATGACTGTACATTGTGAGGGGTGGGAATAGAGACCCATCAATTTCTGCTCACTGTGAGGAGTGGGAATAGAGACACATCAATTACTGTGCTTTCTGGGGGGGAGCGAGCAGAGACCCATTAATTACTGTACATTGTGGTGGGTGGGAATAGAGACCCATCAGTTACTGTGCAATCTGGGGCGTGGGGAATAGAGACCCATCAATTCATGTACATTGTGGGGGGAGAGAAGAGAGACACATCAATTACTGTTCACTGTGGGGGGAGGGAATAGAGACACATCAATTACAGCACACTGTGGGGTTTGGGAATAGAGACCCATCAATTACTGTACTTTGTGGTGGGTGGGAATAGAGACCCAGCAATCACTGTAAATTGTGGGGGTGGGGCATAGATACCCAGCAATTACTGTACTTTGTGGGGGGTGGGAATAGAGACCCAGCAATCACTGCACACTGTGGTGAGTGGGAATAGAGACCCATCAATTACTGTAAATTGTGGGGGTGGAGCATAGATACCCAGCAATTACTGTACTTTGTGGGGGGTGGGAATAGAGACCCAGCAATCACTGCACACTGTGGTGAGTGGGAATAGAGACCCATCAATTACTGTAAATTGTGGGGGTGGAGCATAGATACCCAGCAATTACTGTACTTTGTGGGGGGTGGGAATAGAGACCCAGCAATCACTGCACACTGTGGTGAGTGGGAATAGATACCCATCAATTACTGTACTTCGTGGGGGGTGGGGAAGAGAGACCCAGCAATTACTGTACTTTGTGGGGGGTGGGAAGAGAGACCCAGCAATTGCTGTACTTTGTGGGGGGTGGGAATAGACACCCAGCAATTACTGCACACTGTGGTGAGTGGGAATAGAGACCCATCAATTACTGTACTTTGTGGGGGGTGGGAAGAGAGACCCAGCAATTGCTGTACTTTGTGGGGGGGGTATAGACACCCAGCAATTACTGCACACTGTGGTGAGTGGGAATAGAGACCCATCAATTACTGTAAATTGTGGGGGTGGGGCACAGAGACCCATCAATTACTGTACATTGTGGGGGGTGGGAATAGAGACGCATCAATTACTGCACACTGTGAGGAGTGGGAAGAGACACCCATCAATTACTGTATATTGTGGGGGTGGGGCACAGAGACCCATCAATTACTGTACTTTGTGTGGGGTGGGAATAGATACACATCAATTCCTGTACTTCGTGGGGGGGGGCGGAATAGAGACCCATCAATTACTGTACTTTGTGGGGGGTGGGAATAGAGTCGCATCAATTACTGCACACTGTGAGGAGTGGAAATAGACACCCATCAACTACTGTACTTTGTGTGGGGTGGGAATAGAGACACATCAATTACTGTACACTATGGGGAGTGGGAATAGAGACCCATCAATTACTGTACACTGTGGGGGGTGGGAATAGAGTCGCATCAATTACTGCACACTGTGAGGAGTGGAAATAGACACCCATCAACTACTGTACTTTGTGTGGGGTGGGAATAGAGACACATCAATTACTGTACACTGTGGGGGTGGGGAATAGAGACCCATCAATTACTGTACTTTGTGGGGGGTGGGAATAGAGACCCATCAATTACTGTACTTTGTGTGGGGTGGGAATAGAGACCCATCAATTACTGCACACTATGGGGAGTGGGAATGGAGACCCATCAATTACTGTACACTGTGGGTGTGGGGAATAGAGACCCATCAATTACTGTACTTTGTGGGGGGGAGGGAGTAGAGACCCATCAATTACTGTACATTGTGAGGGGTGGGAATAGAGACCCATCAATTTCTGCACACTGTGGGGAGTGGGAATAGAGACCCATCAATTACTGTACTTCGTGGGGGGTGGGAATGGAGACCCAGCAATTACTGCACACTATGGGGAGTGGGAATGGAGACCCATCAATTACTGTACACTGTGGGTGTGGGGAATAGAGACCCATCAATTACTGTACTTTGTGGGGGGGAGGGAGTAGAGACCCATCAATTACTGTACATTGTGAGGGGTGGGACTAGAGACCCATTAATTTCTGCACACTGTGGGGAGTGGGAATAGAGACCCATCAATTACTGTACTTCGTGGGGGGTGGGAATGGAGACCCAGCAATTACTGTACTTTGTGGGGGGTGGGAATAGAGACCCAGCAATTACTGCACACTGTGGTGAGTGGGAATAGAGACCCAACAATTACTGTACATTGTGGGGGGTGGGAATAGAGACCCAGCAATTACTGTACTTTGTGGGGGGTGGGAATAGAGACCCATTAATTACTGTACATAGTGGTGGGTGGGAATAGAGACCCATCAGTTACTGTGAAATCTGGGGCGTGGGGAATAGAGACCCATCAATTACTGTACATTGTGGGGGGTGGGAATAGAGACCCATCAATATCAGCACACTGTGGGGAATGGGAATAGAGACCCATCAATTACTGTAAATTGTGGGGGTGGGGCACAGATACCCATCAATTACTGGACATTGTTTGGTGATGGGAATAGAAACCCATCAATTACTGCACACTGTGGTGAGTGGGAATAGAGACCCATCAATGACTGTACATTGTGGGGGGTGGGAATGGAGACCCATCAATTACTGTATTTTGTGGGGGGTGGGAAGAGAGAGCCAGCAATTACAGTACTTTGTGGGGGATGGGAATAGAGACCCAGCAATTACTGCACACTGTGGGGAATGGGAATAGAGACCCATCAATTACTGTACTTTGTGTAATGGGTGGGAGTAGAGACCCATCAATTACTGTACATTGTGAGGAGTGGGAATGGAGACCCATCAATTACTGAACTTTGTGGCGGGTCGGAATAGAGACCCAGCAATTGCTGTACTTTGTGGGGGGTGGGAATGGAGACCCAGCAATTACTGCACACTGTGGGGAATGGGAAAAGAGACCCATCAATTACTGTACTTTGTGGGGGGTGGGAATAGAGACCCAGCAATTGCTGTACTTTGTGGGGGGTGGGAATAGAGACCCAGCAATTACTGCACACTGTGGGGAATGGGAATAGAGACCCATCAATTACTGTACTTTGTGGGGGGTGGGAAGAGAGACCCAGCAATTACTGTACTTTGTGGGGGGTGGGAATAGAGACCCAGCAATTGCTGTACTTTGTGGGGGGTGGGAATAGAGACCCAGCAATTACTGCACACTGAGGTGAGTGGGAATAGAGACCCATCAATTACTGTACATTGTGGGGGGTGGGAATAGAGACCCATCAAATACTGCACACCATGGGGAATGGGAATAGAGACCGATCAATGACTGTACTTTGTGGGGGGGGGAGGGAGTAGACACCCATCAATGACTGTACATTGTGAGGGGTGGGAATAGAGACCCATCAATTTCTGCTCACTGTGGGGAGTGGGAATAGAGACACATCAATTACTGTGCTTTCTGGGGGGGAGCGAGCAGAGACCCATTAATTACTGTACACTATGGGGAGTGGGAATAGAGACCCATCAATTACTGTACTCTGTGGGGGTGGGAATAGAGACCCATCAATTACTGTACACTGTGGGGGTGGGGAATAGAGACGCATCAATTACTGCACACTGTGAGGAGTGGAAATAGACACCCATCAACTACTGTACTTTGTGAGGGGTGGGAATAGAGACACATCAATTACTGTACTTTGTGGGGTTTGGGAATGGAGACCCATCAATTACAGTACACTGTGGGGGTGGGAATAGAGGCCCATCAATTACTGTACTTCGTGGCGGGTGGGAATAGAGACCCATCAATTACTGCACACTATGGGGAGTGGCAATGGAGACCCATCAATTACTGTACACTGTGGGTGTGGGGAATAGAGACCCATCAATTACTGTACTTTTGGGGGGCAGGGAGTAGAGACCCATCAATTACTGTACATAGTGGTGGGTGGGAATAGAGACCCATCAATTTCTGCACACTGTGGGGAGTGGGAATAGAGACACATCAATTACTGTGTTTTGTGGGGGTGGAGGGAGCAGAGACCCATTAATTACTGTACATAGTGGTGGGTGGGAATAGAGACCCATCAGTTACCGTGCAATCTGGGGCGTGGGGAATAGAGACCCATCAATTCATGTACATTGTGGGGGGAGGGAAGAGAGACACATCAATTACTGCAATTACTGCACACTGTGGGGTTTGGGAATAGAGACCCATCAATTACTGTACTTTGTGGGGGGTGGGAATAGAGACCCAGCAATTACTGTACTTTGTGGGGGGTGGGAATAGAGACCCAGCAATTACTGCACACTGTGGTGAGTGGGAATAGAGACCCATCAATTACTGTACATCGTGGGGAATGGGAATAGAGACCCATCAATTACTGTACATTGTGGGGGGTGGGAATAGTTACCCACCAATTTCTGCACACTGTGCGGAGTGGGAATAGATACCCATCAATTACTGTACTTCCTGGGGTGGGGGGGTGGGGAATCGAGACCCATCAATTACTGTGCACGGTAGGGAGTGGGGAATCGAGACCCATCAATTACTGTACTTAGTGTGGGGTGGGAATAGAGACCCATCAATTACTGCACACTGTGGTGAGTGGGAATAGAGACCCAGCAATTACTGTACTTTGTGGGGGGTGGGAATAGAGACCCAGCAATTACTGCACACTGTGGGGAATGGGAATAGAGACCCATCAATTACTGTACTTTGTGGGGGGTGGGAAGAGAGACCCAGCAATTACTGTACTTTGTGGGGGGTGGGAATAGAGACCCATCAATTACTGCACACTGTGGGGAATGGGAATAGTGACCCATCAATTACTGCACTTTGTGGGGGGTGGGAATAGAGACCCATCAATTACTGTACATTGTGGGGGGTGGGAATGGAGACCCATCAATTACTGTACTTTGTGGGGAGTAGGAATAGAGACCCAGCAATTACTGTACTTTGTGGGGGGTGGGAATAGAGACCCAGCAATTACTGTACTTTGTGGGGGGTGGGAATAGAGACCCATCAATTACTGTACTTTGTGGGGGGTGGGAATAGAGACCCAGCAATTACTGTACTTTGTGGGGGGTGGGAATAGAGACCCAGCAATTACTGCACACTGTGGTGAGTGGGAATAGAGACCCATCAATTACTGTAAATTGTGGGGGTGGGGCATAGAGACCCATCAATTACTGTACATTGTGTGGGGGGTGGCGGGGGCAATAGAGACCCATCAATTACTGTGCACTGTCGGGAGTGGGGAATCGAGACCCATCAATTACTGTACTTAGTGTGGGGTGGGAATAGAGACCCATCAATTACTGTACTTAGTGTGGGGTGGGAATAGAGACCCATCAATTACTGCACACTGTGCGGAGTGGGAATAGATACCCATCAATTACTGTACTTCGTGGGGGGGCGGGGGAAATAGAGACCCATCAATTACTGTGCACTGTGGGGAGTGGGGAATCGAGACCCATCAATTCCTGTACTATGTGGCGGGTGGGAATTACTGTACTTAGTGTGGGGTGGGAATAGAGACCCATCAATTACTGCACACTGTGGGGTTTGGGAATTGAGACCCATCAATTATCGTACTTTGTGGGGGATGGGAATAGAGACACATCAATTACTGTACTTTGTGGGGGGTGGGGAATTGAGACCCATCAATTACTGTACTTTGTGGGGGGTGGGAATAGAGACCCATCAATTACTGCACACTATGGGGAGTGGGAATGGAGACCCATCAATTACTGTACACTGTGGGTGTGGGGAGTAGAGACCCATCAATGACTGTACTTTGTGGGGGGGAGGGACAAGAGACCCATCAATTACTGTACATTGTGAGGGGTGGGAATAGAGACCCATCAATTTCTGCACACTGTGGGGAGTGGGAATGGAGACCCATCAATTACTGTGCTTTGTGGGGGAGGAGGGAGCAGAGACCCATTAATTACTGCACATAGTGGTGGGTGGGAATAGACACCCATCAGTTACTGTGCAATCTGGGGCGTGGGGAATAGAGACCCATCAATTCATGTACATTGTGGGGGGAGGGAAGAGAGACACATCAATTACTGTTCACTGTGGGGGGAGGGAATAGAGACACATCAATTACTGCACACTGTGGGGTTTGGGAATAGAGACCCATCAATTACTGTACTTTGTGTGGGGTGGTAATGGAGACACATCAATTACTGTACACTATGGGGAGTGGGAATAGAGACCCATCAATTACTGTACACTGTGGGGGTGGTGAATAGAGACCCATCAATTACTGTACTTTGTGGGGGGTGGGAATAGAGACCCATCAATTACTGTACATAGTGGGGTTTGGGAATGGAGACCCATCAATTACAGTACACTGTGGGGGTGGGAATAGAGACCCATCAATTACTGCACACTGTGGGTGTGGGGAGTAGAGACCCATCAATTACTGTACATTGTGAGGGGTGGGAATAGAGACCCATCAATTTCTGCACACTGTGGGGAGTGGGAATAGAGACACATCAATTACTGTGTTTTGTGGGGGTGGAGGGAGCAGAGACCCATTAATTACTGTACATTGCGGTGGGTGGGAATAGAGACCCATCAGTTACTGTGCAATCTGGGGCGTGGGGAATAGAGACCCATCAATTCATGTACATTGTGGGGGGAGGGAAGAGAGACACATCAATTACTGTACTTTGTGGGGGGTGGGAATAGAGACCCAGCAATTACTGTACTTTGTTGGGGGTGGGAATAGAGACCCAGCAATTACTGTACTTTGTGGGGGGTGGGAATAGAGACCCAGCAATTACTGTACTTTGTGGGGGGTGGGAATAGAGACCCAGCAATTACTGTACTTTGTGGTGAGTGGGAATAGAGACCCATCAATTACTGTACATTGTGGGGGGTGGGAATAGATACCCACCAATTTCTGCACACTGTGCGGAGTGGGAATAGATACCCATCAATTACTGTACATCCTGGGGTGGGGGGGTGGGGAATAGAGACCCATCAATTACTGTGCACGGTAGGGAGTGGGGAATCGAGACCCATCAATTACTGTACTTAGTGTGGGGTGGGAAGGAGACCTTTCAATTACTGTACTTTGTGGGGTGTGGGAATAGAGACCCAGCAATTACTGTACTTTGTGGGGGGTGGGAAGAGAGACCCAGCAATTACTGTACATTGTGGGGGGTGGGAATAGAGACCCAGCAATTACTGTACTTTGTGGGGGGTGGGAATAGAGACCCATCAATTACTGCACATTGTGGGGGGTGGGAATGGAGACCTTTCAATTACTGTACTTTGTGGGGGGTGGGAAGAGAGACCCAGCAATTACTGTACATTGTGGGGGGTGGGAATAGAGACCCAGCAATTACTGTACTTTGTGGGGGGTGGGAATAGAGACCCATCAATTACTGCACATTGTGGGGGGTGGGAATGGAGACCTTTCAATTACTGTACTTTGTGGGGGGTGGGAAGAGAGACCCAGCAATTACTGTACTTTGTGGGGGGTGGGAAGAGAGACCCAGCAATTACTGTACTTTGTGGGGGGTGGGAAGAGAGACCCAGCAATTACTGTACTTTGTGGGGGGTGGGAAGAGAGACCCAGCAATTACTGTACATTGTGGGGGGTGGGAATAGAGACCCAGCAATTACTGTACTTTGTGGGGGGTGGGAAGAGAGACCCAGCAATTACTGTACTTTGTGGGGGGTGGGAAGAGAGACCCAGCAATTACTGTACTTCGTGGGGGGTGGGAATAGAGACCCAGCAATTACTGTACTTTGTGGGGTGTGGGAATAGAGACCCAGCAATTACTGTACTTTGTGGGGGGTGGGAAGAGAGACCCAGCAATTACTGTACTTTGTGGGGGGTGGGAAGAGAGACCCAGCAATTACTGTACTTTGTGGGGGGTGGGAAGAGAGACCCATCAATTACTGTACTTCGTGGGGGGTGGGAATAGAGACCCAGCAATTACTGTACTTTGTGGGGAATGGGAATAGAGACCCAGCAATTACTGTACTTTGTGGGGTGTGGGAAGAGAGACCCAGCAATTACTGCACACTGTGGGGAATGGGAATAGAGACCCAGCAATTACTGTACTTTGTGGGGGGTGGGAATAGAGACCCAACAATTACTGTACTTTGTGGGGGGTGGGAATAGAGACCCAGCAATTACTGTACTTTGTGGGGGGTGGGAATAGAGACCCATCAATTACTGTACATTGTGGGGGGTGGGAATAGAGACCCAGCAATTACCGTACTTTTTGGGGGGTGGGAATAGAGACCCAGCAATTACTGTACATTGTGGGGGGTGGGAATAGAGACCCAGCAATTACCGTACTTTTTGGGGGGTGGGAATAGAGACCCAGCAATTACTGCACTGTGGTGAGTCGGAATAGAGACCCATCAATTACTGCACACTGTGCGGAGTGAGAATAGATACCCATCAATTACTGTACTTCGTGGGGGGGGGGGAATAGAGACCCATCAATTACTGTACTTCGTTGGGGGGGGGTGGGGGAATAGAGACCCATCAATTACTGTACTTTGTGGGGGGTGGGAATAGAGACCCATCAATTACTGTACATTGTGGGGGGTGGGAATAGAGACCCATCAATTTCTGCACACTGTGCGGAGTGAGAATAGATACCCATCAATTACTGTACACTATGGGGAGTGGGAATAGAGACCCATCAATTACTGTACACTGTGGGGGTGGGGAATAGAGACCCATCAATTACTGTACTTTGTGGCGGGTGGGAATAGAGACCCATCAATTACTGTACTTAGTGTGGGGTGGGAATAGAGACCCATCAATTACTGTACTTCGTGGGGGGGGGGCGGGGGAAATAGAGACCCATCAATTACTGTGCACTGTGGGGAGTGGGGAATCGAGACCCATCAATTCCTGTACTATGTGGCGGGTCGGAATTACTGTACTTAGTGTGGGGTGGGAATAGAGACCCATCAATTACTGCACACTGTGGGGTTTGGGAATTGAGACCCATCAATTATCGTACTTTGTGGGGGATGGGAATAGAGACACATCAATTACTGTACTTTGTGGGGGGTGGGGAATTGAGACCCATCAATTACTGTACTTTGTGTGGGGTGGGAATAGAGACCCATCAATTACTGCACACTATGGGGAGTGGGAATGGAGACCCATCAATTACTGTACACTGTGGGTGTGGGGAATAGAGACCCATCAATTACTGTACTTTGTGGGGGGGAGGGACTAGAGACCCATCAATTACTGTACATTGTGAGGGGTGGGAATAGAGACCCATCAATTTCTGCACACTGTGGGGAGTGGGAATAGAGACCCATCAATTACTGTACTTTGTGGGGGGGAGGGACTAGAGACCCATCAATTACTGTACATTGTGAGGGGTGGGAATAGAGACCCAGCAATTACTGCACACTGTGGTGTGTGGGAATAGAGACCCATCACTTACTGTACATTGAGGGGCGTGGGAATAGAGACCCATCAGTTTCTGCAAACTGTGCGGAGTGGGAATAGATACCCATCAATTACTGTACTTCAAAGGGGGAGGGGGGCGGGGGGAATAGAGACCCATCGATTACTGTGCACTGTAGGGAGTGGGGAATCGAGACCCATCAATTACTGTACTTTGTGGCGGGTGGGAATAGAGACCCATCAATTACTGTACTTTGTGGGGGGTGGGAACAGAGACCCAGCAATTACTGCAGCCTGTGGAGAATTGGAATGGAGACCCATCAATTACTGTACTTTGTGGGGGGTGGGAAGAGAGACCCAGCAATTACTGCACACTATGGGGAATGGGAATAGAGACCCATCAATTACTGTACTTTGTGGGGGGTGGGAAGAGAGACCCATCAATTACTGCACACCGTGGGGAATGGGAATAGAGAACCATCAATTTCTGCACACTGTGCGGAGTGGGAATAGATACCCATCAATTACTGTACTTCGTGGACTGGGGGGGGGGGCGTGGGGAATAGAGACCCATCAATTACTGTATACTGTGGGGGTGGGAATAGAGACCCATCAATTACTGTGCACTGTGGGGGCTGGGAATAGAGACCCATCAACTACTGTATACTGTGGGGGTGGGAATAGAGACCCACCAATTTCTGTACATTGTGGGGGTGTGAATAGGGACCCATCATTTACTGCACATTGTGGGGGCTGGGAATAGAGACCCATCAGTTACAGTACACTGTAGGGGTGGGAAAAGAGACCCATCAATTACTGTCCATTGTGGGGGGGGGGGTGTTGTTATAGAGACCCATCAATTACTGTACATTCTGGGGGGGGGGGTGGGTGGAGAATAGAGCCCCATCAATTACTGCAAACTATGTGGGGTGGGAATAGAGACCCATCAATTACAGTACACTGTGGGTGCTCGGAATAGAGACCCATCAATTACTGTACTTTGTGGGGGGTGGGAATAGAGACCCATCAATTACTGTACACTGTGGGTGTGGGGAATAGAGACCCATCAATTTCTGCACACTGTGGGGCGTGGGAATAGAGACCCATCAATTACTGTACATTGTGGAGGGTGGGGGGGGGGGGTGAATTGAGACCCATCAATTACGATTCACTGTGGGGTTGGGAATAGAGACCCATCAATTACTGTACTTTGTGGGGTGTGGGAATAGAGACCCATCAATTCCTGTACATTGTGGAGGCTGGGAATAGCGACCCATCAATTACTGTACATTGTGGGGGGAGGGAATAGCCACCCATCAATTACTGTACTTTATGGGGGTTCGGAATAGAGACCCATCAATTACTGTACCTTGTGGGGGTGGGAATAGAGGCCCATCAATTACTGTACTTTGTGGGGGGTGGGAATAGAGACCCATCAATTACTGTACCTTGTGGGGGGGAGGGATTAGAGACCCATCAATTACTGTACATTGTGAGGGGTGGGAATAGAGACACATCAATTACTGTGCTTTGTTGGGGGGGGGGGGGGAGGGAGCAGATACCCATTAATTACTGTACATTGTGGTGGGTGGGAATAGAGACCCATCAGTTACTGTGCAATCTGGGGCGTGGGGAATAGAGACCCATCAATTCATATACATTGTGGGGGGAGGGAAGAGAGACACATCAATTACTGTTCACTGTGGGGGGAGGGAATAGAGACACATCAATTACAGCACACGGTGGGGTTTGGGAATAGAGACCCATCAATTACTTTACTTCGTGTGGGGTGGGAATAGAGACCCATCAATTACTGTACTTTGTGGGGGGTGGGAAGAGAGACCCAGCAATTACTGCACACTGTGGGGAATGGGAATAGAGACCCAGCAATTACTGCACTTTGTGGGGGGTGGGAATAGAGACCCAGCAATTACTGTACTTTGTGGGGGGTGGGAAGAGAGACCCAGCAATTACTGTACTTTGTGGGGGGTGGGAATAGAGACCCAACAATTACTGTACTTTGTGGGGGGTGGGAATAGAGACCCATCAATTACTGCACATTGTGGGGGGTGGGAATAGAGACCCATCAATTACTGCACATTGTGGGGGGTGGGAATAGAGACCCAGCAATTACCGTACTTTTTGGGGGGTGGGAATAGAGACCCATCAATTACTGCACACTGTGCGGAGTGAGAATAGATACCCATCAATTACTGTACTTCGTGGGGGGGGGGGGAATAGAGACCCATCAATTACTGTACTTTGTGGGGGGTGGGAATAGAGACCCATCAATTACTGTACTTTGTGTGGGGTGGGAATAGAGACCCATCAATTACTGTACATTGTGGGGGGTGGGAATAGAGACCCATCAATTTCTGCACACTGTGCGGAGTGAGAATAGATACCCATCAGTTACTGTACTTCGTGGGGGGGGGGGGGGAATAGAGACCCATCAATTACTGTACTTTGTGGGGGGTGGGAATAGAGACCCATCAATTACTGTACTTTGTGTGGGGTGGGAATGGAGACACATCAATTACTCTACATAGTGGGGCTTGGGAATGGAGACCCATCAATTACAGTACACTGTGGAGGTGGGAATAGAGGCCCATCAATTATTGTACTTTGTGGGGGGTGGGAATAGAGACCCATCAATTACAGTACACTGTGGGGGTGGGGAATAGAGACCCATCAATTATTGTACTTTGTGGGGGGTGGGAATCGAGACCCATCAATTACTCTACGTAGTGGGGCTTGGGAATGGAGACCCATCAATTACAGTACACTGTGGGGGTGGGGAATAGAGACCCATCAATTATTGTACTTTGTGGGGGGTGGGAATCGAGACCCATCAATTACTCTACGTAGTGGGGCTTGGGAATGGAGACCCATCAATTACAGTAAACTGTGGAGGTGGGAATAGAGGCCCATCAATTACTGTACTTTGTGGGGGGTGGGAATAGAGACCCATCAATTACTGCACACTATGGGGAGTGGGAATGGAGACCCATCAATTACTGTACACTGTGGGTGTGGGGAATAGAGACCCATCAATTACTGTACTTTGTGGGGGGGGGGGGGTGGAGGGAGTAGAGACCCATCAATTACTCTACATTGTGAGGGGTGGGAATAGAGATCCATCAATTTCTGCACACTGTGGGGAGTGGGAATAGAGACACATCAATTACTGTGCTTTGTGGGGGGGAGGGAGCAGAGACCCATTAATTACTGTACATTGTGGTGGGTGGGAATAGAGACCCATCAGTTACTGTGTAATCTGGGGCGTGGGGAATAGAGACCCATCAATTCATGTACATTGTGGGGGGAGGGAAGAGAGACACATCAATTACTGTTCACTGTGGGGGGAGGGAATAGAGACACATCAGTTACTGCACACTGTGGGGTTTGGGAATAGAGACCCATCAATTACTGTACTTTGTGGGGGGTGGGAATAGAGACCCATCAATTTCTGCACACTGTGCGGAGTGGGAATAGATACCCATCAATTACTGTACTTCGTGGGGGGGGGGGAAATAGAGACCCATCAATTACTGTACACTTTGGGGGCGGGTGGAATAGAGACCCATCAATTACTGTACATTGTTGGAGGCTAATGGAGACCCATCAATTACTGTACACTGTGGGAGGGGAATAGAGACCCATCAATTACTGTACACTGTTGGAGGCAAATGGAGACCCATCAATTACTGTACAATGTGGGAGGGGAATAGAGACCCCTCAATTACTGTACATTGTGGGGGGGGGGGGGTGGAATAGAGACCCATCAATTACTGTACATTGTGATGGGGAATAGACACCCATCAATTACTGTACTCTGTGGGTGCGGAATAGAGACACATCAATTACTGTACACTGTGGGAGAGGAATAGAGACCCATCAATTACTGTACACTGTGGGGGGGGGGGTAATAGAGACACATCAATTATTGTACACTGTGGGGGTAGAGAATAAAGATCCATCAATTACTGTGCACTGTGGGGGGGGAATAAAGACCCATCAATTACTGTCCACTGTGGGGGGGGCGGGAATAGAGACCCATCAATTACTGTACACTGTGGGGGGGAATAGAGACCCATCAATTACTGTCGACTGTGGGGGGGGAGAGTAGATACCCATCAATTACTGTACACTGTGGGGTGGGGGGGGGGGAATAGAGACCCGTCAGTTACTGTGCACAGTGTCAGATGGATGTCACTTTTCTCCATCCTTATCTCCAAGTGCCAAGTTGAAAACATGTCGTTCTGCTCAAAAGAAATATTCATTGTGAAACATGTTGTGGACGGTTTAATCACTGCTTTAATAACCTTTGGAAGGAAATTGAAATGTCACAGAGTTCACATGTTTCTCTTTTTTCCCCAAAAATATACTTTATTCATTAAATTCTGTAAAAATGCCTTACAAGCAGTTCGAAACAGCACCAAGTTGACATTCCAAAAAATGTAAAGGAAATCAGTTTCCTTCAATACATGAGTGAGTTGACTCACAACCCTTCCTTTCCATTTTACAAGCCATGTACATTTTACAGCAAACCCATATGTGGTGAACATAGCCTGAGGGGTTTCCTATGGGTCCAGCCCCTCAGTTCACTATTGCGGGAGGACCTTACACAGTGGTCTTCCCCCATTGAGCCTTTGCAGCGGCTGCCCCAAGCTTTAGTGTGTGCCTCAGCACGTAGTCCTGGACCTTGGAATGTGCCAGTCTGCAACACTCGGTCATGGACAACTCTTTGCGCTGGAAGACCAGCAAGTTTCGGGCAGACCAAAGAGCGTCTTTCACCGAATTGATGGTCCTCCAGCAGCAGTTGATGTTTATCTCGGTGTGCGTCCCTGGGAACAGCCCGTAGAGCACAGACTCCTGTGTTACAGAGCTGCTTGGGATGAACCTCAACAAAAACCTGCTTCCACACCTGCTTTGCAAAGACACATTCCAGAAGGAGGTGGGCAACAGTCTCTTCCCCATCGCAGCCCCCTCGAGGGCAGCGTGTGGAGGGGCGAGACTCCGGCCGTGCAGGTAGGATCTGATGGGGAGGGCCCTTCTCACCCCCAGCCAAGCTACGTCTTGGTGCTTGTTTGAAAGTTTTGGTGATGAGGCATTTTGCCAAATGACTTTGGCAGTCTGCTCGGGGAACCATCCGACTGGATCCACCATCTCCTTTTCCCATAGGGCCTTGAGGACATTCCATGCAGACCACTGCCTGATGGATTGGTGATATCTATCTATCGAGAGATACAGCACTGAAAGAGGCCTTTCGGCCCACCGAGTCTGTGCCGACCATGAACCACCCATTTATCCTAATCCTACATTAATCCCATATTCTTACAACATCCCCACCCTCCCTCAATTCCCCTACCTCCCACCTATACTAGGGGCAATTTATAATGGCCAATTTACCTATCAACCTGCAAGACTTGGGCCGTGGGAGGAAACCGGAGCACCCGGCGAAAACCCACGCGGTCACAGGGAGAACTTGCAAACTCCGCACAGGCAAGGATGGAGCGTTCCGCGGCAATGTGACCAGGCCCATCCTTTGTAACACTGGGGACAGATAAAACCTCAGCACGTAGTGACACTTGGTGTTTGTATACTGGGGCGCTACGTACAGCTTGATGCAGCTGCACACGTTGGGTACATTTTTTCCGCCCTTATCCAGAGGTTTGAACATCATGTCCCTCCGGACCCAGTCCATTTTAGATCTCCAGATAAAGCAGAAAATGGCTCGAGTGATCGCCACAGCGCAGGAATGGGGTATGGGCCAGACCTGCGCCACATACAGCAACAATGTGAGCGCCTCACACCTGCTGACCAAGTTCTTACCCACAATGGAGAGAGATCGCTGCTCCCACATGCTCAGTTTATGGTGTACCATGGCCACTCGCTCCTTCCAGGTTTTGGTGCAAGCCCCTGCCCTTCCAAACCATATCCCCACCACCTTCAGGTAGTCTGACCTGATGGTGAAGTGGACAAAGGATCGGTCGGCCCAGTTCCCAAAGAACATGGCCTCGCTCTTGCCGTGGTTAACTTTCGCTCCCAAGGCCAGTTCGAACTGGTCGCAGATGCTCATCAGTCTGTGCGCAGACCACGGATCCGAGCAGAAGACGGTGATGTCATCCATGTACAGGGAGGTTTTTACCTGAGTGCCTCCACTTCCTGGGATTGTCACCCCTCTGATGCTTGCATCCTTCCTAATAGACTCAGCAAAGGGTTCAATACAGCTAACAAACAAGACATGGGAGAGAGGACAGCCCTGTCTGACTCCAGATTGGATGGGGAAGCTTTCTGATTCCCACCCATTGATTGAGACTGCGCTACTGATGTTTGTGTTGAGCAGTTTGATCCAATTGCAGATTCCCTCCCCAAACCCCATTTTGGAAAGCACGTTCATCATGTATGTGTGTGATATCCTTTCAAAAGCCTTCTCCTGGTCCAAGTTGATGAGGCAGGTGTCCACCCTCCTGTCCTGTACATAGGCGATCGTATCCCTGAGTAGTGTGAGACTATCAGAGATCTTCCTGCCAGGTACAGTGCAGGTGTGGTCAGGGTGAATCACCAACTCCAGAGCAGACTTGACCCAACTGGTGATGACTTTGGACAGAATCTTGTAGTCTGCATTAAGCGGTGAGATGGGCCATCAATTTCTGATTTCCGCCCTCCCCCCCTTCCGCTTGTAGATGAGGGTGATGATGCCTTTCCTCATGGATTCTGACATGCTGCCAGCCAGAAGCATCCTCTTGTATACTTCCAGCAGGTCTGGGCCGATCCAGTCCCACAGGGCTGAATGCAACTCAACCAGTAAGCTGGCTCTTCCAGGAGTTTTACTCGTCTCAAAGGACCTGACGGTGTTTGTCAGCTCATCCAGAGTTAGCGGCTTGACCAGTCTCTCCCTCCTGCTGTCATCTAAGATCTCTGTGATAGATGGCAGGAAGGACTGGGAAGCCATGCTGTCTATGGGCTTCACGTCGTACAGCCCAGCAAAAAAGGATTTGCTGATCCTTAGTATGTCGGAATGCAAAGACGTTTCCGAGCCATCCTCTTCCTTCAGGTTGCTGATAACAGAGCTCTCTGTGTACCTTTTGGAAGAAGTAACGCGAGCACATCTCATCCTGCTCGATGGAGTGGACTCTGGACCGGAAGATGATCTTGGAGGCCTCCGTGGCAAAGAGCGAGGCCTGCTGACTCTTCACCTCATGGAGGTCCTCCTTGACCTCGACCCCCATTGACTGCAGCCGGAGCAGATTTGGCATTCTTTTCTGGCATCGGGACATTTCCCTCTGTCTCTATCTCACCCTCTGAAAACCTTTGGAGATAAAGAAACTCTTGATGTTCTCCTTAATCGCTTCCCACCAGTGAACTGGAGACTCAAAGAGGGGTTTCACGGTTCCCCAACCTTTGTAATCCCTTTTGAGTTCCTCAACATTCTCTGGAGTTAGCAGTGTAGCATTGAGCTTCCATGTCCCCCTGCCATCCCGCTGGTCGTCCTGTAAGTGACAGTCGGCCAGTAAGAGGCAATGGTTGGAGAAGAACACCGGCTTGACGTCGGTGGATCTGACCGTGATAGCACGGGACACAAACAGGAAGTCAATCCTGGAATGGGCAGACCTGTCCGATCTTGACCAGGTGTATCTACTCTGCGCTCCACCTGCAGGATGGCTGAAGACATCTTGCAGCTTGGCATCTTTTACTGTTTCTATTAGGAATCTGGACGTAGCATCCGGTTTTTTGTCATCTCTGCCAGATCGTCCAGCTGCATCGATGATGCAGTTGAAGTCACTGCCTGGAATGACCGGCCTGGATGTCGCCAGCAAGAGTGGGAGCTGCTGGAAGACGGTCAGCCGCTCGCTGCATTGAACTGGGGCGTACACGTTGATCAACCGGAGCGGAGCGTTGTTGTACATTACATCTTCTACGAGGAGGCGACCGCCCACCACCTCCTTAACTTCGGAGATGGTGAAGTTACCTCCCCGCAGCAGAATACCCAGGCCGGAGGAACGGCAGTCATTACCCCCTGACCAGATCAATGGCCCGTGGGACCACCATCGCGACCACTGCCTGTAGGTGCTGAGGTGTGGTATTCCACACTCCTGCAGAAACAGTAGGCCAACTTTGACCTTGGCAAGGTAATCCAAGGTTGAAACACATCGCACAGTGAATCTAATGCTGCACACATTAATTGAAGCAATCCTTATACCCATTTTTAAGTTAGTTGTTGCTTCCCATACCATTTGTCCTTGCTAGTCCCAGTCCTTCGGGATGTTCCTGTATACCCATAGTGTGTGCAAGCTGTTACACATTCGTTGGGCTCAGAAACCCCTCCTGGTTTTTCATGCAGGGTTTGTTCTGCTGGGGTGACATCGGGTGGGGGGGGTGGTCTTGTAGGCAGCAGGTATTGGGTTGTCCTCTGCTGTTGCCCTCTGTTCCTCCTCGAAAACATCACTGCTCCCGGCTTCCCGGAGCTGGAGTGCATCCGACGCTTCTTTGTTCTCAGTGTCCCGGAGCTGGGATGCGCTGGCCATGTCGCTAGGTTCTGCGCTTTGGGGTTGGGGTTCGCCAGGCCCATCACAGCTTCCAGTGCCCTGGAGCTGGGAGGCTTTATCTTCCAGCTCCTTTGACTTCTGCCGCCTCTTTTGCAGGTGCCGTCGTTCTGGTCCTTCCTCGTCCAGTGAAGAGGAGCTGTTTTAGTCTGTCTCAGACAGTAGCCTCCTCTTGCAACTGGTTTGGGTGGTGGCCTGTTCAGCTTTGAGGTTTTTTCTTTGTGGTTTTCCTTTGTGCCACTTGCCACTGACCAGTTGCCCATCTGCTGCCTCCTCCTCCATTGATTCTGTCTGTAGAGGAGGAGTTTCCAGGCGCGGGGTAGTTGTTGGGTCACTGGATGCAGCTGCCTTCCCTTTCTTCTCCTTCTCAGGTAGACTTTCTTCGCTGCGGAGAAGGTTGCTTGTCTCCTTCCCAGCACCAGACGCATTCACCGTTCCTTCTCCCAGCCTTTCCTTGGTCCTTGCTGCCTGAGTATAACTGAGGCAGCGTTTGGGGCAGGTTTTGTAGAGGTGGCCTGCCCCACCGCACAAGTTGCAACACTTACTCTGCTTACAGTCATTGGTCTGATGGCCTTCCTTCTTGCAGTTCTTGCAGACGACTGTGCTGCAGTTGGCTGCCACGTGACCAGATTTGCCGCAGGCACGACAAACTCTGGGCTGCCCAGCGTAGACCAAGAAGCCTTGACTTCCCCCGAAAGTGAAGCTGGAGGGAGAATGGATGATGGCTCCGTTGGCATCGACCTTCAAGGTCACCTTGACCTGCCGCTTGCTGGTCCAAATCCCAAATGGGTCCTTTGACATCAGTGCTGCTGCCGGCCACCTCGACGTACCGGGCGAGAAAGGTGAGTTCATCCACCACAGGAACATGGGGGTTGTAGAGGTGAATTGTCACCACCCGGTCATGTTGTGATGGCAGTGTGAATAGTGGCTCCACTTTGAGGATGGACAGCGGCGTCCGGTTTTTCCCTTCTCCTTGAACACCTTCAGGAACCTGATGCATCCCGCCACGTTCTTAAACGTCACATCAAAATATCCACTGCCGGGGAAGTCCTGCAGGCAGAAGATGTCCGCAGCTTGGAATCCACAGCAATTTTCTTAATGAAGAAGGTACGATCAACCGGTGCATCTCCTTCCTTATCCTTCACCACCGCCCGAACGGTGTTACACACTCCCTGGCCTGAAGCTACAGAATTGGTTACAGCCATTTTACTCAAAACCTACCTGGATCAGGATCAAAGGCCGCGTAAGTTTCTCTGGGTCTCGGCCTTGGGGCTGTTTTCAGTCTAACAATGTGCCGGGAGTCTGCTTTGTTTTCCACAGTCAGTGAAGCACAGTTTGGAGATAGCACTTCAAATAAAGATTTCAGCTTCGGCTTGAGGAGAGGTTAATGCAGTTTTTGCATATTTATTTATTAATGTTGTGTTTCCTCTGTATTTATTTGTCATCAAAAATTTATGAATTCTTCGCACTGTAGAGTAAATGTTTCCAAATGAATATCAAAGCAACCGAGACCGCCAGGGATTAGTTCCCGGGAATGATTTCCCGGCCGATGTGTGGGTTGGAAGAGAGCTGTTTGTAGCTGTTAACATGTGGACGTGCTTCATTCTAGAGCTGCAAATTTGCGATTATTAAAATTGTAACTTAGGAGAGGTGTTGAGAGTGTTTTTTTTTACCACGGCTTGCAGTGTCGATTACACCCTTTGCATCCCTGATTCCTGCTCACTTCCTGGGACGTGTGGATTGCAGTCAAGTCTCCCGGTGTCCGATCCACACTATTTCCAGGGACACTTCATTCGGTCTTCAATGGAACCAGGCAGGAAATCCGCTTTGCTGCATTTCGACATTCTCCCTCTTTAATCCAGCTGTTGAAATGTAACTTTTCTAACCGTAAAATTGCTTTGATCTATTTAAAAGACATCCACATGGCGAATATCCGCTATTCATTGGCTGCTCACATCAGCAGGGGGCCCCATAACGCAGGCGGTCAGCCTTACTTAAAGGTAGCATGCCCCTCTTCAAAGGAATTGCAAGTGGATTTTGAAAGGTGAATGATACTTTGGGGAATGGCTGAACACGGAGGAGACAGCAAAGTGTAAAAATGAAATGGAAGGGTTGTGAGGCAACTCATGATTGTATTGAAGGAAACTGATCTCCCTTGCAATGTTTGTATTTTTTGGTGCTGTTTGAAACTGTTTGGCAATGTAATTTTTACAGATTTTTATGAATAAAGTATATTTTGGAAATTTTAAAAAAGCACTGGGAAGGAGGCATCGCTGAGGCTGTGGCCACTTGCAGGCCTGAAGGAATCGATAATGAGGATATCTGCATATCTAATCCTTCTTCTCGCACCCACTTCCCCCTCATCCCACAATCTCTACCGACTGAGAAGATGCAGAGGGTGTGAGCACACACTTGTTACTCTCTCTTCTCCCCTCACCACAATCCAACACTTGTCCGTTTTGCGTTTCAGATACCCAAGAATTAGAGCTTTTCCAGTCAATGGAGGAAGAGGAAGAAGACAGTGAAGATGAAGAGACACTTACTCAGTCTCACAGACATCAGATCACTGACACTGCCCTTTTTTTTAGAGGCTAGGATACAGGGGGGATTGGCACATGATGAGACTCTGGGCACAATTACACAGGAGCTAGGGCAGGGTGAAAGGAGATCACAGGTGCCAGCTTGCCATAGAACAAAGTCACACAATAGACCTGTTACAGAGGACTCAGATGAGGAGTTCAATGGACGTGATGAGACGAAGGCCATTATATTGAGGAGAACAGAGTGTGGCACAAGGAGCTGAGGGAGGTGGAGTGAAGTGTGGTGCAGTTAATGGAGGAGAGTGCAGGTAGTCGGGGAACAGAATGGTACTGAAAGCTGGCACTTCACCAAGTGCAGCTTAGGCAGGATTCAGAGGTTGCAGTATTACTTTCGCAACCCTGGTCAGGTCATTAGACTTCTTCCGACATAGGAGACAGGTCTGTGGGGCGATGCAACTGGTGCTGATGCTCGCAGCCATCTATCTCCACTGCGGACCACGCAGATTAGTGCAAAGAGGAGGTGTCCCCTCTTCCTAACCCACTTCTCCCAAATTCCCCCTTCCCAAGCCCCTTTTCCCAAACCACTCCTCCTGAACCACCCCCCCCTTGCTCCTAACTTCCTCTTCTTCCTGAACCTATCCTCCTCCTATTCCTCATGCTCCTGCTGTTCAATTTCCTGCCTGACATGTGGTGGCAAGGGCTGTTCCCTCTTAATGGCCAGGTTATGCAGCATGTAGCATACTCCCATAAATCTTGATATCGATTTGGCTGAATACTGCAGGGCTCCTTCAGAGTGGTCCAGGCAGTGGAAGCATTGCTTGAGGACATTGATGGTGAGCTCTATAACAGTATGTCTATCATTGGAGGCTTGCTGTGAAGCTGTGTGTGGGTCCTGCACCAGAGTCATGAGACATGTCAAGAGGAGATAACCCTTGGCGCCTAGTAGCTGGCCTTTGCCTTGCTCTGGTGGGTCAAATACAGGTAGTACAGGGAACAGCCACAGAATGAAAGTATCAGGATTAATGCCAGGATAACAGGCATGATGTGCTGCTTGTGGTCACGTACCCATTGAGGGAGTGGACTCCCTATCAAATCATGAAAATGGCCGCGCTCACATGAGGCACATGCAAGGCAATATGCGTGTAGTCAGTGACACCCTGCACCATGGGGAAGTCTGTAAAACGTGCAAACCCTCGTACTCACTTTGTGTACTTGTCTCTGGCAAGAGGGAGTGAGATGAAGCTGGCTCTCTATGTATAGAGAGCCTCAGTGTCCTCCCTTATGCAATGCAAACTGTGAGAGATTGCTTCTATTTCCAGCAGCAGCCTGGAGGGAGCCAGACTTATTAAAGTTAACAGCCATGATTACCTTGACAGCCACAGGCAATGCTGTCCTTGCCCTGCTTTGAGTTTGTTATGGTGGCTGCAGTAGTGAGCAGATTTCAATCACAACCTCTTTAGTGAAAGGAAGATGTCACGAACATTAGTCCTTGCTAAGGCTGAGGTAAGAGAATTGCTCCTGAAGGTGCTCAGTAGACCTGGAGTGTTGTTATTGGCTGAAGTGTGAAAACAGGGGCTGAATGGGCGAAGTGCGAATAAGATTCATCTGTTTGAAAGTCTATTGGATTTAACACACTATTTTAATTCTAATTGCTGATTGCTAAAGTTTGAACTTGCCTGGAGGTGCTGAATCAGAAAGCTGCAGAGGCAGTGTTTGTGATCTCCTCGCACCCACTTCCACTGAAGGAGCGGAGTGTGCTGGCTGCCACTCAATGGCACATGTCAGCATGGCCGAGGGATTGAGGGAGAGGACACACAGGTTCTTGGATGCGGTTTTGGAGGTTCTGGTGGAGGAGGTCCAGAGCAGGAGTGATATCCTGTACTCACAGGGGGAAGGAGTCTACCTCACCCTCCTGTCCTTGGCCTCAAGTCCTCCCTCCATTCCTCTTCAAGACCAAGGAAAGCCCCTAGCAAGATGGCCATGACCAAGCACTCCCTTACTCCTGGTGACTCCTATAAGGTATAGCAGCAAAGCACTGCACTCAGGTGAAGCCCTCAGAGAATTCCTGGAATTCCTGGAAGTGTTAGTGGAGTCTTGGCAAAATGGAGGTCTCCTGATGTTTCTCAGAGGCCCTCTT
Organism: Heterodontus francisci; assembly: GCF_036365525.1. Lineage (NCBI taxonomy): Eukaryota > Metazoa > Chordata > Chondrichthyes > Heterodontiformes > Heterodontidae > Heterodontus > Heterodontus francisci. The sequence goes on along the minus strand of NC_090405.1, from coordinate 28,396,982 downwards.
CACAGTTCTATCTGCAAGTGAACATGAAATAGGAGCATTAAAACAAAGTATGGCACTGAACCACATAAAGAGATAAGCCACCAGGGCCAGATGAAATGTACCCGAGAATGTTAAAGGAAGCAAGAGAGGAAATAGCGGAAGGTCTGACCTTCATTTTCCAGTCCTCACTGAATACAGGTTTGTTAATATTGTACCTTTGTTTAAAAAGGGAGTGAGGGATAGACCGAATAATTACAAGCCAGTCAGATTAACCTCAGTAGTGGGCAAATTATTGGAATCAATTCTGAGAGACAGGATAAAATGTCACTTAGAAAGGCACAGACTAATCAAGGATAGTCAGCATGGATTTGTTAAGAGAAGATCTTGTCTGACCAACTTGATCAATTTTTTTGAAGAAGTAACAAGGAAGATAGATGAGGGTAGTGCAGTTGATGTGGTCTACTTGAATTTTAGCAAGGTTTTTGCCACACGGCAGACTGATTTTAAAAAAACCATGGGATCCAGGGAAATGCAGCAAAGTGGATACAAAACTGGCTCAGTGGCAGGAAACAAAAGGTAATTGTTGACGGGTGATTATGCGACTGGAGGACTGTTTCCAGTGGCATTCTGCAGGGTTCAGTACTGGGTCCCTTGCTTTTTGTTGTGTATATTAACGATTTGGAAGTAAATGTAGGGGACATGATCAAGAAGTTTGCGGATGACACAAAGATTGGCCGTGTAGTAGATAGCGAGGAGGATAGCTGTAGACTGCAGGAAGATATTGATGGTCTGGTCAGATGGGCAGAAAAGTGGCAAATGGAATTCAACCTGGAGAAGTGTGAGGTAATGCATTTGGGGAGGTCAAACAAGACAAAGGAATACACAATTAATGGGAAAATACTGAGAAGTGTAGAGGAGGTGAGGGACCTTGGAGTGAATGTCCACAGATCCCTGAAGGTAGCAAGACAGGTCGATAAGGTGGTTAAGAAGGCATATGGAATCCTTTCCTTTATTAGCCAAGCTATAGAATATAAGAGCAGGGAGGTTATCCAGGAACTGTATAAATCATTGGTTAGGCCACAACTTGAGTACAATGTGCAGTTCTGATCACCTCATTACAGAAAGGATGTAATTGCACTAGAGAGGGTACAGAGGAGATTTACAAGGATGTTGCTGGGACTAGAAAAACACAGCTATGAGGAAAGATTGGATAGGCTGGGTTGTTCTCCTTGGAACAGAGAAGGCTGAGGGGAGATCAGATTGAAATGTACAAAATTGTGAGGGGCCTGGATAGAGTGGAGGTGAAGGGCCTATTTACCTTAGCAGAGAGGTTAGTGACTAGGGGGCATCAAATTAAAGTGATTGGTAGAACGATTACAGGGGAGATGAGGAAAAGCTTTTTCACCCAGAGGGTGGTGATGGGCTGGAACTCACTGCCTGAAAGGGTAGTTGAGGCAAAAAGCCTCAACTTATACAAAAGGAGTCTGGATATGCACCTCAAGTGCTGTAATCTGCAGGGGTACGGGCCAAATGCTGGAAGGTGGGATTAGAATGGGTGGATCATTTTTCATCTGGCACAGCCACAATGGGCCAAGTGGCCTCCTTCTGTGCTGTAAACTTTCTATGATACTATGATTCCAAGGTGATATTAGCTCACAATAGTGAGTGTACAATGAGCTAAACTCCCCAATCTCAAGCCAGTGTACATCAGACCAAGTTCTCTGAGCCCCAGTCACCGTTCAAAAGTCGAAACTCTCTAATCACGAGCCAGTCTATAACAACTTGTATTTGTGTAGCACCTTTAACAGAATAAAACTTCCCAAGGTGCTTCACAGGGCATTATAAAAATACATTTGACAACTGAGTCATTTTGGAAATATCAGGTCAGATGACCAAAAACTTGGCTGAAGAGATAGGTTTTAAGGAGTGTTTAGAAGGAGGAAAGCAAGGTAGAGAGGCGGAGAGGTGTAGGGAGGGAATTGGAGGAGATGGTGTGATCACCCGCTTCATAGGCTGCAGACAGGTCGAGAAGGATGAGGAGGGAAATTTTATCTTTATCAAAGTCGCAAAGGATGTCATTTATGAATTTGATAAGAGTCGTTTTGGTACTGTGGCAGGGCGGAAACCTGATTGGATGGATTCAAATGTGGAGTTGAGAAGGAATTTCTTCTCTCAGAGGTTTTTAATCTTTGGAATTCTCTTCCCCAGGGAGCAGTGGAGGTTGGCTCATTGAATATATTCAAGGCTGAGTTAGACAGATTTCTGATCTACAAGGGAGTCAAGGGGTACAGGGGACAGACAGGAAAGTGGAGTTGAGGCCACAATCAGATCAGCCATGATCTTATTGAATGGCGGAGCAGACTTGAGGAGCGAATGGCCAACTCTTGCTCCTATTGCTTATGTTCTTAGTTCCAGGAAAGATGGGCTTGAATTTGGGAGGGAACAAGGCATTCAAAAACTTTGTGAGCAAAGAGAGGTTGGAGGTTGGAACAGATCAAACTTTGATCCCTTGCCAGTGTACAAGGGAGCAAGATCTCTGAACTCCAGCCAGTGTAAAATAGACTAAGTTCCTTAATCCGCAGCCAGTTTACAATAGACCCAGCTGTCTGTGCCCCAGTCAGTGCACAACAGCTCAAGTTGTCCGATCACCATCCAGTCAGGTCAATCTCGGATCACCAACCCACGTACAAATGACCAAGCACTCTGATCTACAACCAGTGTAAACAGACCCAACTCATCCATTCACAGCCAGTGTATAACAAATCAAACTCTGATCTGCAACAAGTGCACAGCAAGTCAAACTCCAACCTACAGCCAGCGTAGAAGTCAGACTCCCAGCTTCAACGAATGTACAAAAACCAAACTCGTCAATAGAAAGACCTGCATTTATATAGAGCCTTTCATGATCACAGGACATCCCAAAGCACTTTACAGCCAATGAAGTACTTTTGAAGTGGAGTCACTGTTTTAATGTAGGAAACGAGGCAGCCAATTTGTGCACAGAAAGCTCCCAGAAACAGTGATAATGACCAAATAATCTGTTTTCTGTGATGTTGATTGAGGGATAACTATTGTCCAGGACACCAGCCTTCTGACTCAGAGGCAAGGAAGCCACAGCTAACACCACAAACCCAGCTAGCATATAAAGCCCAGCTCTCCCATCCTCAACCAGTCTAAAACAGGTCCTGCTCCAATCCCGAGCCAGTGTATAACAACCAACTCCACTGAGTCCAAACCATACATGCGAGCTTATGAATTAGGAACAGGAGTAGGCCACTCGGCCCCTCAAGCCTGCTTTGCCATTCAACAAAATCATGGCTGATCTGATTATAACCTCAACTCCACATTCCTGCCTAGCCCTGATAACCTTTCACCCCCTTGTTTATCAAGAATTCATCTACCTCTGCCTTAAAAATATTCAGAGACTCTGCTTCCACCGCCTTTTGAGGAAGAGAATTCCAAAGACTGATGACCCTCTGAGAGAAAAAAAATTCTCCTCATCTCTGTCTTAAATGGGAAACCCTTTAATTTTAAACAGTGACCCCTAGTTCTAGATTCTCCCACAAGGGTAAACATCCTTTCCACATCCACCCTGTCAAGACCCCTCAGGATCTTATATGTTTCAATCAAGTTGCCTCTTGCTCTTCTAAACTGCGGTGGATACAAGTCTAGCCTGTCCAATCTTTCCTTGTAAGACAGTCCGCCCATTCCAGGTATTAGTCTAGTAAAGCTTCTCTGAACTGCTTCCAACGCATTTACATCCTTCCTTAAATAAGGAGACCAATACTGTACACAGTACTCCAGATGTGGCCTCAAAAATGCCCTGTATAGCTGTAGCATAACCTTTGTACTTTTGTATTCAATTGCCCTCGCAATAAACAATAACATTCTATTAGCTTTCCTAAATACTTGCTGTACTAACCTTTTGCGATTCAGGACACCCAGATCCCTCTGCATCTCAGAGCTCTGCAATCTCTCACCATTTAGATAATATGCTTCTTTTTTATTCTCCCTGCCAAAATGGACAAGTTCACATTTTTCCACATTATATTCCATTTGCCAGATCTTTGCCCACTCACTTAACCTATCTATATCTCATTTGCAGCCTCCTTATGTCCTCTTCACAACTTACTTTCCTACCTATCTTTGTGTCATCAGCAAATTTAGCAACTATACCTTTGGTCCCTTCATCCAAGTCATTTATATAAATTGTGAAAAGTTGAGGCCCCAGCACTGATCCCTGTGGCATACCATTCACTAGATCTTGCCATCCAGAATATAACCCATTTATGCCTACACTCTGTTTCCTGTTAGCTAGCCAATCTTCTATCCATGTCACTCTGCTATCCCGTACACCATGAGTTTTTATTTTCTGCAATAACCTTTGATGTGGCAGTGTAAAACAGACCAATTCTCCATTCCCCAGCCAGTGTACAACAGCCCACACTCTCTGATCCCTAGCATGTCAAACTGTTGATCCCCAGCCTGTGTACAACAGACTAAAGTCCCTGAGTCTCAACCAGTGTACAACAGGCCAAGGTCTGCAAGTCGAGGGTTTTGTAGCATGATGGTTATGTTATTGATCTAGTAATCCAAAGAGCAGGACTAACCATCTGAAGGATTCTGCTGAAAGGTCATCAATGTGAAATGTTAACACTGTTTCTCTCTCCAGAGATGTTGCCAAACAGGCTGAGTATTTCCAGTATTTTCTGTTTTTATTTCAGATTTCCAGAATCTGCAGTATTTTTCTTTTTTAATAATCCGAAGGATTGAGTTCAAATTGCACCACCGCAGATTGTGTGTTTGAATTCAGTTAATGAAATCAATGTGGGACAGAAAAGCCAGTGTCAATAATGGTAATGTTGGCGCTGTAAGATTTTCATAAAAACCCACCTGGTTCACTAACGCCTTTTCTGGAAGGAAATCTGCTGTCCTTATCCGGTCTGGCCTGTAGGTGACTCCAGACCCACAGCAATGTGATTGACTCTTAACTGCCCTCAGAAATGGCCTAGCAAGCCACTCGGTTACATCAAGTCATGACAAAAAAATTACAATAAGAATAAAACCAGATGGAGCACATGACATCGACCGAGGCATTAGATTCAAGCATGACCCAGCCCAGTTGATCTGGCAAAATGCTCCTCACTAACATCTGGGGCCAAAATTGGGCCAAAAGCTGTCACACGAGCTAATCAAGTCTGACATAGTCATACTCACTGAATCATATCTTACAGCCAATGACCCAGACTCCTCCATCACCATCCCACCGGCAGGACAGACCCACCAGAGGTGGCAGCACAGTGGTATACGGTCGGGAGGGAGTGGCCCTGAGAGTCCTCAATATGGACTCCAGACCCCATGAAGTCTCATGGCATCAGGTCAAACATGGGCAAGCAAACCTACTGCTGATTACCACCTACCACCCTCTCAGCTGATGAGTCAGTGCTTCTTCACATTGAACACCACCTGGAGGAAGCACTGAGGGTAGCAAGGGTGCAGAATGTACTCTGGGTGCGGGACTTCAATGCCCATTGCCAAGAGTGGCTCGGTAGCGCCACTACTGACCGAGCTGGCTGAGCCCTGAAGGACATATCTGCTAGACTAGGCCTGCGACAGGTGAGAGAACCGGCATGAGGGAAAAACCTACTCAATCTACCTGTAGCAGATGGATCTCTCCATGACAGTATTGGTAGGAGTGACCACTGCACAGTCCTTGAGGAGACCAAGACCTGTCTTCACATGGAGGGTACCCTCCATCGTGTTGTGTGGCACGACCATTGTGCTAAATGGGATAGATTCAGAAAAGATCTGGCAGCACAAAACTGGGCATCCATGAGGCACTGTGGGCCATCAGCAGCAGCAGAATTGTGCTCAACCACAATCTGTAACCTCATGGCACAGCATTTCCCCACTCTACTATTACCATCAAGCAGGGGGACCAACCATGGTTCAATGAGGAGTGCAGAGAGTATGATTGGAGCAGGCCCAGGTGTACTTGAAAATAAAGTGCCGACTTGTTGAAACTACAACACAGGACTACATCCATGCTAAGCAGCAGAAGCAGCATGTGATAGACAGAACTAAGCAATCACACAAACAACACATCAGATCAAAGCTCTGCAGTCCTGCCACATCCACAAACATCCCCATCCTCAATGATGTGGGAGCCCAGCACACCATTGCAAAAGACAAGGCTGAAACAACTGCAACCATCTTTAGCCAGAAGTACTGAGTGGATGATCCATCTCACCGCCACCGCCGCCCCCCCACCCCCTGAGGTCTCCAGCATCACAGAAGCGAGTCTTCAGTCAATTCGATTCACTACACATGATTTCAAGAAACAGCTGAAGGCACTGGATACAGCAAAGGTTATGGGACCTGACAACATCCCGGCTGTAATACTGAAGACTTGTGCTCCAGAACTAGTCGCGCCCCTAGCCAAACTGTTCCAGTACGGCTACAACACTGGAATCTAGCTGACAATATGGAAAATTGCCCAGTTTTGGCCTGCCTACAAAAAAACAGGACAAATCCAATCCAGCCATTTACCAACCGGTCAGGCTACTATCGATCACCAGCAAAGTGATGAAAGGTGTTGCCAGCAGTGCTACCAAGCAGCATTTATGCAGCAATAACCTGCTCATCAATGCTCAGCTTGGGTTTTGCAGCAAGCGACTCACCTCCTGACACCTGATCGTCTTTCCAGTACCTCAAAGGCACAAGTCAGGAGTGTGATGAAATCCTCCCCACTTGTCTGGTTGAGTACATCTCCAACATTCCTCAAGAATCTCAACACCATCCAGAACAATGCAACATGCTTGATCGGCACCCCATCCACCAACTTAAACATTCACTCCCTTCACCACTGACGCACCGTAGTGGCAGTGTGTACCATCTACAAGATGCACTGCAGCAACTCACCAAGGCTCCTTCGACAGCACCTTCCAAACTTGCGACCGCTACCACCTAGAAGGACAAGGGCAGCAGACGCATGGGAACACCACCACCTGCAAGTTCCCCTCCAAGCCACACACCATCCTGACTTGGAACTATATCACAGTTCCTTCACTGTCGCTGGGTCAAAATAATTTGTGCTTGTTTGTGTGTTTTTGCAACAGTTTCTAACTGGTGAAATGTTGGAAATGTACAGAACTCTCACGAACCTCAATAAAGACAGAGAACGATTCCTCCTCAGTCATCCTTTCATCATAACTCACCCTACACATCACCCTGTTTGGTTTTGGCACCTGCCCTGCCTTTGGGTTGTTTCAGCTGCTGGGGTTTTCTTTAAGAATGATCTGATTGTAACTCAAACTTAAATACCAGCAAGTCATTTCTGTCTCCTCCCCTATTCAGCTGTACTTTGTGGGGTGAAACCACACTGTGCGATTGTTGTGATGAATGTGTTAAAGCACTCTGCGAAATTCCCCTGTGGACTATTTTAATGAAAGCATGAAACCGTTAGCATAAACCAGTAACATTGTCCGAAATAGTGAACAAAAATATTTCACGAAACTCTGTCACCACACTAAGGTGCTATTACAGAGTGATCGTAGTGTGTACCTGGATACAGAACCTTTGATGAATTACTTTTAAAATCATGCTTCAAAACTCCCGGCTGTATTACCTGGATCCTGGTGTGTTGATGAAGGTGGAATGAGATGGGTGTGCATGTTTTTTTAAAATAGATTGCCTGCCTGAAAGCCAGATGATTGACAGTATTGGCTGCCTGAGGGCCAGGAAGACTCCAGTTCAGGCTACAGTTCAGGCTGCAGTTCAGGAGCAGTAGTTGCTGGGGGTAGAGATTGTGGGGCGGGGAGAAATGTAGAATATGGATGGGGGCATTGGGGAAAATCACAAGGGGGCCAGGGAAGGGAACTTACATACAAACATACGAACTTATGAATTAGGAGCAGGAGTAGGCCACTCGGCCCCTCGAGCCTGTTCCACCATTCAACAAGATCATGGCTGATCTGATTGTAACCTCAACTCCACATTCCCACCGACCTCCAATAACCTTTCACCCCCTTACTTATCAAGAATCGATCTCCCTCTGTCTTAAAAATATTCAAAGACTCTGTTTCCACTGCCTTTTGAGGAAGAGAATTCCAAAGACTCACGACCCTCTGAGAGAAAAAGATTTTTCCTCATCTCTGTCTTAAATGGGTGACCCCTTATTTTTAAACAGTGACCCCTAGTTCTAGATTCTCCCACAAGAGGAAACACATCCAACCTGTCAAGACCCCTCAGAATCTTATATGTTTCACTCAAGATGTCTCTTACTCTTCCAAATTCCAGTGGACGCAAGCCTAGCCTGTCCAACCTTTTCTCATAAGACCACCCGCCCATTCCAGGTATTAGTCGAGCAAACTTTCTGGGGATCAGAGATGCGGATGAAGATTGGGAGCAGAGATGGGGTGGGGTCAGGTGAGAGCTGGAAATGGCAACAAGGTTGGGAGGAGATTGGTGGAGTCGGGGATGAGGGGGTTGTGGGGAGATCGGTGGAGTCAGGGATGAGGGGGTTGTGGGGAGATCGGGGATGTCGGGGATGAGGGGGTTGTGGGGAGATCGGGGATGTCGGGGATGAGGGGGTTGTGGGGAGATCGGTGGAGTCGGGGATGAGGGGGTTGTGGGGAGATCGGGGATGTCGGGGATGAGGGGGTTGTGGGGAGATCGGTGGAGTCGGGGATGAGGGGGTTGTGGGGAGATCGGTGGAGTCGGGGATGAGGGGGTTGTGGGGAGATCGGGGATGTCGGGGATGAGGGGGTTGTGGGGAGATCGGTGGAGTCGGGGATGAGGGGGTTGTGGGGAGATCGGTGGAGTCGGGGATGAGGGGGTTGTGGGGAGATCGGTGGAGTCGGGGATGAGGGGGTTGTGGGGAGATAGGTGGAGTCGGGGATGAGGGGGTTGTGGGGAGATAGGTGGAGTCGGGGATGAGGGGGTTGTGGGGAGATCGGTGGAGTCGGGGATGAGGGGGTTGTGGGGAGATCGGGGATGTCGGGGATGAGGGGGTTGTGGGAGATCGGTGGAGTCGGGGATGAGGGGGTTGTGGGGAGATCGGTGGAGTCGGGGATGAGGGGGTTGTGGGGAGATCGGGGATGTCGGGGATGAGGGGGTTGTGGGGAGATCGGTGGAGTCGGGGATGAGGGGGTTGTGGGGAGATAGGTGGAGTCGGGGATGAGGGGGTTGTGGGGAGATCGGTGGAGTCGGGGATGAGGGGGTTGTGGGGAGATCGGGGAGATCGGGGATGTCGGGGATGAGGGGGTTGTGGGAGATCAGTGGTGTTGGGAATGAGGAGGTTGTGGAGAGATCGGCGGAGTCAGGGATGAGGGGGTTGTGGGTAGATCAGTGGTGTCGGGGATGAGGGGGTTGTGGGGAGATCGGGGATGTCGGGGATGAAGGGGCTGTGGGGAGATCAGGGATGTCGGGGATGATGGGGTTGTGGGGATATCGGGGATGTCGGGGATGATGGGGTTCTGGGGAGATCGGTGGAGTCGGGGATGAGGGGGTTATGGGGAGATCGGTGGAGTCGGGGATGATGGGGTTATGGGGAGATCGGTGGAGTCGGGGATGATGGGGTTATGGGGAGATCGGGGATGTCGGGGATGATGGGGTTGTGGGGATATCGGGGATGTCGGGGATGATGGGGTTATGGGGAGATCGGTGGAGTCGGGGATGAGGGGGTTATGGGGAGATCGGTGGAGTCGGGGATGAGGGGGTTGTGGGGAGATCGGGGATGTCGGGGATGAGGGGGTTGTGGGGATATCGGCGGAGTCGGGGATGAGGGGGTTGTGGGGAGATCGGGGATGTCGGGGATGAGGGGGTTATGGGGAGATCGGTGGAGTCGGGGATGAGGGGGTTGTGGAGAGATCGGCGGAGTCAGGGATGAGGGGGTTGTGGGTAGATCAGTGGTGTCGGGGATGAGGGGATTGTGGGGAGATCGGGGATGTCGGGGATGAGGGGGCTGTGGGGAGATCAGGGATGTCGGGGATGATGGGGTTATGGGGAGATCGGTGGAGTCGGGGATGAGGGGGTTATGGGGAGATCGGTGGAGTCGGGGATGAGGGGGCTGTGGGGAGATCGGCGATGTCGGGGATGAGGGGGATGTGGGGAGATCGGGGATGTTGGGGATGAGGGGGTTGTGGGGAGATCGGCGATGTCGGGGATGAGGGGGATGTGGGGAGATCAGGGATGTTGGGGATGAGGGGGTTGTGGGGAGATCGGGGATGTCGGGGATGAGGGGGATGTGGGGAGATCGGGGATGTCGGGGATGAGGGGGATGTGGGGAGATCGGGGATGTCGGGGATGAGGGGGATGTGGGGAGATCGGGGATGTCGGGGATGAGGGGGAATGTGGGGAGATCGGGGATGTTGGGGATGAGGGGGTTGTGGGGAGATCGGGGATGTCGGGGATGAGGGGGATGTGGGGAGATCGGGGATGTCGGGGATGAGGGGGATGTGGGGAGATCGGGGATGTCGGGGATGAGGGGGATGTGGGGAGATCGGGGATGTTGGGGATGAGGGGGTTGTGGGGAGGTCGGGGATGTTGGGGATGAGGGGGTTGTGGGGAGGTCGGGGGTGTCGGACACATCACGGAGGGATTGTTTAGAGGAGATGCTTGTTGGACCTCTGGGCAATATTCCTTTTTTTCCTGGTCCACAAGTAGTGTGATAAATGCACTTAACTTATGGATCCTGCCCTTCTCACCTCCTTTTACCGGCTGCGTTTCCCAAGGCCAGGGCTAAAAACAGAATTCCTGTTCAAATAACCGGAGGTAACTCCTGAGAGCGGAGTGGTCCACTTGCTGTTCATCCCACTTCCACTCAAAAGTTAGGTTTCAGGCGTATTGTGTTCCAGTTTCAGCTTTTTTAACGTATTAATGGCCCGGCTGATCGAAACTCACCCATTTCCTTCAGGCCCAACAAGTTTACCCTGTTAATTATAATGTAGAATCCCAAAGGTAATAATCTCTAGATTAATACCTGAGTTCACACACAAATGTTTCTGAAAGAGTGGTCTGGGAGGCAGGGGTTTCAATTACCAGGGCACTGGCACCAGTACTCAGAAAGAGAGAGATATTCTGTTGGGATTGGCTCCACTTAATGTGGGCTCGGACAATGTAGAATCATAGCATCAGGGAACAGTTACAGGATAGAAGGAGGCCATTTGGCCCATTGTGTCCGTGCCAGCTCTCTGCAAGTTTGTCATATATATTAATGACTTGGATGTGAAGGTAGAGGGCATGATTAGTAAGTTTGCAGATGACACCAAAATTGGTGGTACAGTGGACAGTGAAGAAGGTTGTCTAAGGTTACAACAGGATATAGATCAACTGGGAAAGTGGGCAAGGGATTGGCAAATGGAATTTAATGCAGACAAGTGCAAAGTGATGCATTTTGGGATGTTAAACTAGGGCAGGACATATACAGTGAATGGTAGGGCTCTGGCGAGTGTTGTTGAACAGAGAGACCTTGGGGTGCAAGTACATAGTTCCCTGAAAGTGGCAACACAGGTAGATAGGGTGGTGAAGAAGGCGTATGGCATGTTTGCCTTCATCGGCCGAGGCATTGAGTACAAGAGTTGGGACGTCATGTTACAGTTGTACATAACGTTGGTTCGGCCACATTTGGAGTACAGTGTGCAGTTCTGGTTGCTGCACTACAGGAAAGATGTGATTAAGCTAGAGAGGGTGCAGAAAAGATACACAAGGATGTTGCCTGGTTTGGAGGGCTTGAGTTATAAAGAGAGATTGGATAGGCTGGGTCTGTTTTCCCTGGAGAGAAGGAGGCTGAGAGGGGACATGATAGAGGTATATAAAATTATGAGAGGCATAGATAGGGTAGATAGCCGGAGTCTGTTTCCCATGGTAGGGGTGACTAAAACTAGAGGGCATAGATTTAAGGTGAGAGGGAGGAGGTTGAAAGGGGATCAAAGGGATAAATTTTTTACACAAAGAATATTGGGTATCTGGAATGAGCTGCCTGAGGTGGTGGAGGAGGCAGGAACAGTAGCAACATTTAAGAGGCATCTGGACAAGTACTTGAATGAGCAAGGCATAGAGGGATACGGAATTAATGCAGGCAGATGGGATTAGTATAGATAGGCATTATGGTCAGCATGGACACGGTGGGCCGAAGGGCCTGTTTCTATGCTGTATGACTCTATGACTCTAAGAGCAACTCAGCTAGACCACTCCTCCGCCCTTTCCCTGCAATGTTTTTCCAATTCCCGATTGAATCAGCCTCCACCACACTCTCAGGCAGTGCATTCCAGATCCTGACCACTCACTGCATCAAAAGGTTTTTCCTCATGTCACCCTTGATTCTTTTGCCAATCATCTTAAATTAGTGTCCTCCAGTTCTCGATCCTTTCACCAATGGGAACATTTTCTCTCTATCTACTCTGTGCAGACCCTTTACGATTTTGAACAGCTCTATCAAATCTTCTCTCAACCTTCTCTTCTCCATGGAGTAGAGCTTCTCCAATCTATCCATGTAACTGAAGTCCCTTAGCCCTGGAAACGTTCTTGTAAATCTTTTCTGCACCCACTCAAAAGCCTTCCTAAAGTGTGATGCCCAGAAGTGGACGCAGTATAACTACCTTGCTTTTGTACTCTGTGCCTCTGTTTATAAAGCCCAGGATCCCCTATGCTTTTTTAATAACCACTTACTCAACCTCCCTCTTTTCCGGCACCCCCTTTAGAATTATAGCTTTTATTTTTGCCTCTCATTGTTCTTCCTACCAAAATGTATCACTTCCCACTTCTCTGCATTAAATTTCATTTGTCTCTTGTCTGCCTGTTCCACCAGCCTGTCTATGTCCTCTTGAAGTCTATCACTATCCTTCTCACAGTTCACAATACTTCCACATTTGGTGCCATCTGCATGTTTTGAAATTGTGTCCTGCTGAATTGAATAACAAAGGTGGTCAGCAGGGCTTCAACCTACTACAGGGCAGAAGGGTTCAGGTGAGGTCTGAAGAGAACTGTCAAGACAGAGTAATGATTTGGGTAAAAAGTGTGTCAGGAAGGGACCAACAGCTTAGCAAAAGTAACAGGGCATTCATAACGGCGCAGTGGTTAGCACCGCAGCCTCACAGCTCCAGCGACCCGGGTTCAGTTCTGGGTACTACCTGTGTGGAATTTGCAAGTTTTCCCTGTGACCGTGTGGGTTTCTGCTGGGTGCTCCGGTTTCCTCCCACAGCCAAAGACTTGCAGGTTGATAGGTAAATTGGCCATTGTAAATTGCCCCTAGCATAGGTAGGTGGTAGGAGAATGGTGGGGATGTGGTAGGGAATATGGGAGTAATGTAGGATTAGTATAAATGGGTGGTTGGTGGGCACAAACTCGGTGGGCCGAAGGGCCTGTTTCAGTGCTGTATCTCTAAAATAAAAAAAATAACGAAGGCCACATCAGGGAAAATGGTAAAAAGTTAAAATTAATGGCTGTGTCTGAATGCACAAAGCATTTGTAACAAGATAGATGAATTACTGATACAAATAGAGATAAGTGGGTTTGATCTAATAGCCATGACTGAGATGCAGGGGCTGAATTTTACACTGATGGCGGGGGTCCCTGTGACAGGCCGGAAGGCAGAAGTGACCCTGCCTGGGCCCTGCTATGGACTCCTGGCCGAATTCCATGGCAGGTAGCCAATGAACAGCCCTCTGTTGGGGTCCTTGTCCCTTTAAGGATGGAGATCTCGCCTCTAAGAGCTGCTGCTGCACTGGGAGCGGTGGTCACTGCTGGTACTACAGTAGGCCTGGAGGCCTGGATCTCAGGTAAGTGTGGCTGGCTTGCTGGGGTCAGTCCATAGGCCCCAGTGAGTTGCTGGGGGAGGGTGGTCTTTGTGGGTGGAGAGGGGGGAGTGCTTGGGCTTGTTTGCAGAGGGGTGGTCTTTGCTGGCCAGGGGCCCTCTGTAAGCTACAGATTTCCCATGGAGGAGGGCCCCACCACCTCCAGCCCACAGGGAGAAGTCGTGAGCCTAAGGATTGGGAGAGTTTTAGAAATCAGCAGTTGATAACCAAAATATTGATAAAGAGGGGGAAAATGGAATATGAGAGTAAGCTAGCAAGAAATATAAAAACAGATTGTAGGGGCTTTTATAAACATGTAACAAGGAAGAGATTAGTAAAAGTAAACATGGATCCCTTCGAGGCAAGGAGAGAAGAAATTATATTGGGGAATAAGGAAATGGCAGAGGCATTAAACAATATTGTGTATCTGTCTTCACAGTAGAAGACACCGAAAAAATACTAGAAATAGTGGGGAACTAAAGGCCTTATGAGAGTGAGAAACTTAAAATAATTAATATTAGCAAAGATAAAAGTCCTGGAGAAATTAAGAGTCTAAAAGCTAACAAATCCCTTGGAATTGATGGCCTTTATCTGAGGGTCTAAAGCAGGTGCCTGCAGAGATAATAGATACACTGGTTATGATTTTCCAAAATTCCCTAGATTCTGGAATGGTCCCTGTGGTTTGGAAGTTAGAAAATGTAACACTGCTATTTAAAAAAGAGACAAAATAGGGAACTACAGGCCCATTAGCCTGATATCAGTCATCGCAGAAATGCTAAAATCTGTTGTTCGGGAGGTGGTAGCAGGTCACTTAGAAAATCATAATATGATTCGGCAGAGTCAACACAGTTTTGAGAAAGGGAAATAAGAGCAAAATACTGCAGATGCTGGAACTCTGAAATGAGAACAGAACGTGCCGTAAATACTCAGTAGGTCTGGGAGCATCTGTGTGGAGAGAAGCAGAGTTAATGTTTCAGGGCTGTGACCCTTCATCAGAACTGGCAAAAGTTAGAAATGTAAATGAGCAAGTGAAAGGGCAGAATAATGAACAACTCTGTACGAAAGTAAAAGCATGAAAAATAAGGTTAAGACTAGCACATGGTTAAAAAATAAGCGAATAAATAAATAATTAAAAGAGAAGAAAATATATACATTAAAACAAATTGCTGGAAATAGAGATATGTTGTCGAAGCTTTTTGTCTTGCACTCATCAGGACAATCTGCAAGAATACCAACACTAATTGCGAATACTGTGTCGTTGCTCACAATGCAGTCTCCTCTACATTGGGGAGACCAAATGTAGATTGAGTGACCGCTTTGCAGAACACTTCCACTTGGTCTGCAAGCATGATCCCGAGCTTCCAGTTGCTTGCCATTTTAATTCCCCACCTTGTTTCCATGCCCACATTTCTGTCCTCGGTCTGCTGTAGTGTTCCAGTGAACATCAACGCAAGCTCAAGGAACAGCATCTCATCTTCCAATTAGGTACTCTACATTCTTCTGGAATCAGTATTGAGTTCAATAATTTAAGACCATCAGCCCAATCATTTTTTGTTTATGTATTATTTTCTATTTATATATTTTTTCTTCTTTTTCTATTTGTTTACTTTTTGACCATGTGTTAGTCTTAAACTTATTTTGCATATGTTTTCTTTTGTACAGCTCTGTTCAATATTCTGCCATTAGCACTCTCTCTGGGCTCATGCTTTGTCTTTCGCTGCAACTATTTAGCACTCCATTTGCATTCTGTTCCATGATATCGGTCATTTAATCTCTCCCCCTCCAGCCTATCCCAGTTCTTCCTTCTTGTTCTTCTTCCCCCCTCCCCCCTTTCACTTGCTCAAAGATTGTTACATTTCTAACTTTTGCCAGTTCTGATGAAGGGTTATAGACCTGAAACGTTAACTCTGTTTCTCTCTACACCGGTGCTGCCAGACCTACTGAGTATTTTCGGGAATTTCTGTTCTCATTTAAGAAAGGGAAAGCTTTTTTGACACATTTATAAGTGTTTATTTTTGTCCTTATCAAGCAGGGTAGATAAGGGGGAACCAGTGGATGTAGTATATTTGGAATAATAAAAGTGTCACACAAGAAGTTGTTATATGAAATTAGGGCTCATGGTGTTGGGGTAATATATTAGCATGGATTGAGGATTGGTTAACAGACAGAAAACAAAGAGTAGGAATAAATAGGTCATTTTTGGGTTGGCAGGTTGTATCAAGTGGTGTGTTTCCAAAATCAGTGGTTGGGCCTCAGCTATTCACAATCCATATCGGTGACTTCGATGAGGGTATTTCGTGTAAGGTATCCAAGTTTGCAGATGATAACAACGCTAGGTGGAAAAATAAGCTGTGAGGGAGTCTCAAAGAAGCTGCAAAGGAATATATGATGAGAAAGATTGGTTGAGTTGATGGTTTGGGGAGAAGGTACAGAGGTGGGATTGAGGAATATGGTGAGAAAGTGGGTAGGTGAGTGAAGGGATATTTGGCAATAGGTAGGTAGAATTGAGGAATATGTGAGCAAATGGATGGGTTGATTTGAGGGATTGGGGAGAGGATGAATAGTTTTCGGGGGGGGGGGATATCAGGAAGGAATAAAGATCTTTGTCACTGCAGTGAAAATGTGGGTGGTGTAGGTGGGAGAGGTGGAAGACACGGTCCTGATGGAATACATCCTAGGTTACTGAGGGAAGCGGTGGTGGAAATTGCGGAGGCTTTGGCCACAATCTTCCAATCCTCCTTGGATATGGGGGTGGTATCAGAGGACTGCAAATGTTACACCCCTGTTCCAAAAAAAGGGAGAGGGATAAACCCAGAAACTACAGGCCACTTAGTTTACTGTCAATAATGGGAAAATTTTAGAGACAAGAATCCAATACAAAATTGATTAGCATTTGGAAAAATATGGATTAATGAATGTAAACCAGTACATATTTGTTAAAGAAAAATCATACTTGACTAACTTGATTGAGTTCTTTGATGAGGTAACTGAGAGGGTTGATGATGTTGTGTTTATGGTCTTACAAAAGGCATTTTCAAAGTACCAAAGTTAGCAAAATTGAAGGCTACAGAATTAAAGCGACAGCAGGCCCCTTACAGGTAGAAATAAGAAATAGAAAAGGAGTTAAGACTGTCATGGAAGTTTTGTACAGGCCCCCTGGTGGCAGCTGTGAAGTGGCAGAATGTATTAATGCAGAGATTAGATAAGCATGTAGTAAAGTATGACGGAAACCACACCTGCTAAATGAAAACGTATTAATTTCGTCAGATGGAACCTACTTGAACCCTTTTGCTGGACATTGCACAGAACTTGTTTAAAAAAGACCACAGAGTTGAACAGCTGAAACATGGCTGCACATCTGCATTCTGAGAGACAGTTGAATAGAGAGACAGTGGGAGTGCTCACTGATTCAGTTAACAATACTGGTCTGGGCAATCATAATCAACTATCTTTGTCTGTGTAAGAGCCAGAGTTCCACACTCCACTGAGTGTGACTGGAGAACTTGGAGAATCAACAACCCTCACAGAAGATGCTGTTTCAAACAAAGAGCTGGTCACATGACTTACCTGCTGGCCAGTCTGGGAACTGTTTGAATTGTGCCTCAGAGAAAGGTTTGAAACAGACTGCAATTTGAAGACAAAAGAGAAGGAAGGTCTCGACCTGCCTCTTTCTCTCAAGCAAAGTCCCAGGGACCCATGGAAGCAGCTTAAACCTCAGGACAGAGGACCTCTTCAGCCTTTTGGTACCAGAGAAGCAACTTTGAAAGTGTACACTGGGCCCCAGTGAGAACTGCAAGACCTCAACTCCAACCAAGGACTTTACATCAAAACCAAAAGACAGTAACTGAATTCTATTTATTGCCAACCCAACTAAAACCTCCCCTTCAATTCTTTCTCCCCCTCTGTATCTATTTGTGTGTGTGTTTATCTTGTATGCATGCCAGCATGGTTGTGTTGCATATTTTTTAGTAATTTTAACTGACTTAAAGTGATATGAACTTACATCTTTCTTGTTTAAACCTGAAAAAACCTGCCTGGTTGGTTCATTTACAATTACAATTAGAGAGCAGTGAGCAAGGACTCACTGAGGTGTTAAGCTAAAAACACTGTTTTAAAAGATAAACGCTGTTATGGTCAAACCAAGGAAAGGGGCAGGAAGGGAGCCTAAGACCTAATAGCAGGGTGATTTAAATGGGGGATTTTAACATCCGTTTAGGTTGGGCTAAGCAGATGAGCTTGTGTCAGAAAGATCATGAATTTCTTGAGTGTGTCCTAAATAGTTTTTCTGCAATGATATATACTGGAAGGAGAAAACTATATTTGATTTTAATAATGAGCAATCAGACAGATTTCATTTCCAGCCTAACATGAACATCCTCTGGTGACAGGCACCCTATTGGCCACTGGCAATGCATTCCCACCTGCTCCACTGGGAAGGAGGTCTTGTTCCAGGAGGCTACAGATGTCAGCAGTGACCTGCTGTGAGAGCCCGAGCCTGCTGAGGTACTGGTGCTCAGACATGTCGAGAGAGCTGATCCTCTATTTGAAGACCTTGTGTTGGGGATTCTCGCCTCCTTCCAGCTGGATCTCGATGCCCATTCTCTCGGCCCTGTGGAGGAGCATGCAGCTGAGGAGAAGGCAGCTGGTGCTGCTGCTGGTGTTGTTCCGGCTGCTGCTGGAGCTGTTAGCGACAGTGTTGCTTCTGCTCATGACCCTCAGCAGAGACGGGTGGTGCATCTGTATAAGCTGCTCCCACGCTGTGTTGAAGGCTGGCCGCAGGGAAGTGCAGCTGAAGGTGAGTGACGTGCAGGTGAAGTGTCTTCCAAGAAGTTAGCAATCACCTGTCAAGCAGTGATAGCACTCTCTGAGAGAAGAGGTACTTTGAACAGCAGCCTCTCACCTGGCCATGGCAGAAGAACTTCGGTTTCACTGATCAAAGCCTCCCCAGCCTGTCAATTTCACCGAAGAAACTCTCTCCACTGTGCACTCGCCTCAGTGATCCTGGTGAGTGGCTGACAGGCCAGGAAACAGGTCCCTCCTAGCTGGAAATACCAAGATTAAGGGCTAAAGCAGCTCATAATTGGCCTCTTAATGGCTTACCGACAGATCCAAGGGGATTCCCCACTTGCCTTCACTCCCCCCACCCCGGGGAAAGCTGGAAGAGCGTGAGATCACATTGGGATCCCGACCTTGAGACTGATTTCTGGGGCTTTCCCACTTCGCTCAGCCCCCATCCCACCTCCGATGGCCTGGGAAAATTTTGCCCATTAATGTTGTTTTTCTCTCTCTCTCTCTCTCTCTCGCGCAGATGCTGCCAGACCTGCTGAGCATTTCCAGCATTTTTGTTTTTTTTATTACACACACTAAGGTTGTATTCCCTGGAATTTAAAAGCTGAAGTCGTGATTTAGTCAAAGTTTTCACGATATTAAGGGGAACAGATAGGGTCGATAGGGAGAAACTATTTCCCCTGGTTGGAGAGTCTCGGGTGAGGAGACGTAGTCTAAAAATTAGAGGCAGGCCTTTCAGGAGTGAAATTAGAAAACAATTCTACACACAAAGGGTGGTAGAACTTTGGGATTCTCATCCGCAAACAGCAATTGATGTTGGATCAATTGTAAATTTTAAAGCTGGTATCGATAGCTTTTTGTGAATCAAAGGTATTCAATGATATAGGGAAAAGATGGGTGTATGGAATTGAATAGCAGAAGAGGCTCAAGGAACAAAATGGCCTTTTTCTATGTTCCAGTGGCAGCATAGGTAGAAAATTGGATAAGGGACAGAAAGCATGGAGTCGTGGTGAATGGTTGTTTTTCAGACTGGAGGGAAGTGTACAGTGGTGAACCCCAGTGGTCAGGATTAGGACCCCTGCTGTTTTTGATCTATATTAATGTCCAGAGCTTGGGTATACAGGGGTGATTTGATAGAGGTGTTCAAAGTCATGAATGGCTTTGATGGAGTAAAAAAGGCAACACTGCAGTGACAGGAGGGTCAGTAAGCAGACGACACAGATTTAAAGTAATTGGTGAAAGAACCAGAGGGGGAGATGAGGAGCTATGCTTTTACACAGAGAGTTGTTGTGATCTGGAATGCGTTGCCTGAAAGGGAGGTGGAAGTAAGTTCATTAGTAACTTTCAGAAGGGAATTGGATGAATATGTGAAGGAAAAATTGTGTCAGGATAGAGTTGGAATTGGGACTAATAGTCCCAGCTAGTTCTTTCAGAGAGCTGGCACAGACACAATGGGCCAAATGGCTCCTTATATGCTCTATCATTCTATGATTCTATGATTGGGTGACTAAGCAAGAATCTATCACAAAGGATAGGCATTCTAAGGCCCAGGCCCAGACCCAGATACAGACAAAGACACAGACAAAGAGACAGACCCAGACACAGACCTAGACACAGATCCACATCCAGAGACAGTCCCAGATGTAGACACAGACCCAGAACAAAGCACAGACCCTGGCCGAAGCCCACATCCAGACCCAGATCCAAACACAGACACAGGCTCAGGCTCGAACCCAGACCCAGACTCACATCCAGACCCAGATCCAAACACAGACACAGGCTCAGGCTCAAACCCAGACCCAGACTCACATCCAGACACAGACACAGACCCATTCCCAGGCCCAGACCCAGACCCAGACCAACAGTCAGATCCAAGCCTAGACTCACAATCAGACCCAGGGCCAGATCCAGGCCCACACCCAGGCTCAGACCAACACAGACTCAGGTCCAGACCCAAACTCAGATCCAGGCCAGACCCACACCCAGACACAGACACAGACTCATTCCTAGACCCATACTCAGGCTCAGATCCTGACCCAGGCCCAGACCCAAACCTAGATCCAGACGCGGATCCATTCCCATTACCAGGCCCAGGCCGAGGTTCCTTCCTAGCTGCACAGTTTATGTAAACTGTTCCTATGCCTCATCCTTCATTTTTAGGTATAAAAGTACAATGTATTAGTCTGTATTAAATACGGACAGATAGACTGGTATTTACAGAGGGAGCTTGGAGGTCAGGTTTCTGTAAGCCTAGTGGGATTGGCAGCAATTGTCCAGCTGTAAGGAGGGGACAAGACACTAGTAATAAGCAAACGTCTGTTCTCTCTGCAGTTCACTGAGTTCATATGGCACTGAACAGCTGGGAGATGCTGAACTGCCGCAGGCTATGTTTGTGTTGTCGAGTGAGACTTCAGTTTACTGACCCTGATACAATTCATCGCAATGGTGGAAACATCCTCATCACCACCTTCCACCTGGTGATTGATGGTGACATTAAGAACTGATGTCTTTCTAAACCTGAAGTGACTTCCCATTTCTGAAGAATGAAAATAGGAAAATTGAGCAACAAACGATGTTCAAGGGAAAAGCAAACCCTCACTGTGCCAGTGCTGATACCACAGACACCCTCATTGTGCCAGTGCTGATACCCCAGACACCCTCACTGTGCCAGTGCTGATACCACAGACACCCTCACTGTGCCAGTGCTGATACCACAGACACCCTCACTGTGCCAGTGCTGATACCACAGACACCCTCATTGTGCCAGTGCTGATACCCCAGACACCCTCACTGTGCCAGTGCTGATACCACAGACACCCTCACTGTGCCAGTGCTGATACCACAGACACCCTCACTGTGCCAGTGCTGATACCACAGACACCCTCACTGTGCCAGTGCTGATACCACAGACACCCTCACTGTGCCAGTGCTGATACCACAGACACCCTCATTGTGCCAGTGCTGATACCCCAGACACCCTCACTGTGCCAGTGCTGATACCACAGACACCCTCACTGTGCCAGTGCTGATACCACAGACACCCTCACTGTGCCAGTGCTGATACCACAGACACCCTCATTGTGCCAGTGCTGATACCACAGACACACTCACTGTGCCAGTGCTGATACCACAGACACCCTCACTGTGCCAGTGCTGATACCACAGACACCCTCATTGTGCCAGTGCTGATACCACAGACACCCTCATTGTGCCAGTGCTGATACCCCAGACACCCTCACTGTGCCAGTGCTGATACCACAGACACCCTCACTGTGCCAGTGCTGATACCACAGACACCCTCATTGTGCCAGTGCTGATACCACAGACACACTCACTGTGCCAGTGCTGATACCACAGACACCCTCATTGTGCCAGTGCTGATACCACAGACACCCTCATTGTGCCAGTGCTGATACCACAGACACACTCACTGTGCCAGTGCTGATACCCCAGACACATTCACTGTGCCAGTGCTGATACCACAGACACCCTCACTGTGCCAGTGCTGATACCCCAGACACACTCACTGTGCCAGTGCTGATATCCCAGACACACTCACTGTGCCAGTGCTGATACCCCAGACACACTCACTGTGCCCGTGCTGATATCCCAGACACACTCACTGTGCCAGTGCTGATACCCCAGACACATTCACTGTGCCAGTGCTGATACCACAGACACCCTCACTGTGCCAGTGCTGATACCCCAGACACACTCACTGTGTCAGTACTGATATCCCAGACACCCTCACTGTGCCAGTGCTGATACACCATACACCATCGCTAAACCAGTGCTGATACTCTGCATCCTCACTGAGCCAGTGCAGATTCTGTTGACACCCTTACGGAGACAGTGCTCATCCTCAGCATTCACTGAGCCGATGCTGATACCCTGCGCCCTCTCTGAGCCAGTGCAATCCCCACACCTTCACTGAACCAGTGCTGACAGTCCACACACCCTCAGTGAACCAGTGCCAATATCCCACACACTCTCAAGCAGCAAGTGCTGATAGATATTTGGGAGTAAGTGAGGCAGTGAGACTAGTTTGGGATTGATACAGGACAATCGGGAGAGCAGGTCATTGGGATTAGTTTGGGATTGATACAGCGCTATGGGGAGAGCGCAGGGCAGTAGGATTATTATGGGATTGATACAGGGCTGTGGAGAGAGAACAGGGCAGTGGGATTAGTTTGCCATTGGTAGAGGACTATTAGTGAATCAGTAGGCGATGGTTTCAAACATTCAGGTTAAAGTCTAAAGGAGAGTCAGCATTTCCTCTAAACTAAACTAAACACCTCTGCTCCTACACTGACCTCCTCTTCAATGGGCTAAAATCAGGATTTCATCCCGCATCCCTCCCTCACACTCCGTCATCCCACCCCCATACTTCCCTGTATCCTTCCCCCATGCTTCCATTCCATCCTCACACTCCTCCTCCCTCACCCACACATTCCCTCCTGTTGTGTTATTGGCTCGTAACACAAACTTAGCAAACACTCTACCAATGTTCTTTATTGAAGAATAACAGGATCCTAGGAGAGCTCTTCAATTCATGTGCTACCTGCCAACACTGCTCCAACGACTGTATCACATGTTAACTTCCTGTGATGATGTATTCTAAACTATTTACATATTCAATAGTATGTTAATCAGTATTAAAGCAATTAAAGCAATATCACAACATCCCCCTTTCCTTAAATAGGAAATGACATAAGTTATAAGCTATATACATAATGAAATAGAATCATTGTTGATGGTATTTACACATGTATGGACTCACATTAATTATTGAAGTCTCTCTGAAATGTCCAGGCGGTCAGCTGACGTGACCTGATCTGATAACAGTGAAACTTTGCAGAGATGTGGAATTGTCAATTCTTTTCTCTTGACTTGCAGGTCTAGACTGGCAACTATCTAGTACTCAAGTGTTGGACGTGCCCCTTCCTTAACTCCACTCTCAAAACTTGAATGTGAATGTGTTCTTGACGCTATAGGAGTATTAGGTATGATGCTGTTGTATAACTCTCAGCTGGCATCTGTTCTTTCTCAATGTCGCTCCATTCGGGGTAGTTACCTTTCTGCTAGTGCAGTTGACCTTAGATAGTGTGGGGATGATGTAATGTGGCTCATTATAGATCTTTGACACTTCCACAGGGAACCATGTTTTCACCTGCGAGTGGATCACTCTGACCTTCCATCTTGCATGCAGAGGAGGTAACTCCACGCCTGCATGTTTGTCATGTGTGATTTTCATTTTCTCTTGTCTTACCAATAATTTATCTTAGACTGATAACGATCTGATCCAATGATGACTCGGAAGAGTTGTCCTGATTTGCCTTCCGAACTTGATCTCTGCTGGGGATGGTAGTCCCATATCTGGTGGTGTTCCTCATGGGTGCAACATAGCCATTTGAAAGTCTTGATTGGTCTCCATACATTTCAGGGTTAGTGATTTTACTGACCGCACCATCCTTTCTGTTCGTCCATTTGACCTTGGATAGTGTGGCGATGACATAACATGATTTACAGCCCACTTTGCGCACGTGTCTTGGGATGGCTTACTGTTATATTGTGGACTGTTATCCAACACATTCTCCTCTGGGGAACCAAAAAGACAGAAAATTGTACTCATCGTGTTTGCTACTGATGCACTTAATGTATCCCTCAGTTGGCGAATGATAGGAAATTTGGAGAAGTAGTCGGTAACAAGTAAGAAGTCATCACCTTTGATGGTAAATAAGTCAGTAGCTATTCTTGACCATGCTGTGATGGAACATCATGAGGATGAAATGGCTTTTTGTGCTGATGTTCTTGACATGCATCACATATCCTCACTGCTCGTTCTAGGTCATTGTTGATCCCTGGCCAATAAACTGTCTCATGTGCAAGTCGCCTCGATCTTTCAATGCCCATGTGACCTTGATGTCATTGAGCTGTCATAATGCCCTGAGGACAAGATCTCTAATGGTCTTTCTTCAGATCTATTTGCGCTTGATCTGTCCAAATCGAATTAGGGCAATGGTGCACACATCTTCTAGTTCCACATCTACTTTGTCCACTTGGACATTCAACGGATATCTTCTGTCTTCTTGGGGTTGGGTGACCTGCTCAATGTGTCAGATGCAACCATGAGTTGCATTAGTTGTTGGGGTACAGTTGCCCTGTGATTCTGATGCCAGTTGGGGTACAGTTGCCCTGTGATTCTGGTAGTGGGTGGAGTAGGGTGTCCCTTTGATTCTGGTAGTTATTTGGGTACAGTGTCCCTGTGATTCTGGTGGTTGTTGGGGTACAATGACCCTTTGATTCTGGTTGTTGTTGGGGTACAGAGTCTGTGTAATTCTGGTAGTTTTTGAGGTACAGAGTCCCTTTGATTCTGGTACTGGTAGGGGTACAGTGTCCCTGTGAGTCTGGTATTTGTTGGGGTACAGTGTCACTTTGATTCTGGTGGTTGTTGGAGTAGACTGTCCCTGTGATTCTGGTATTTGTTGGGGTACAGTGTCCCTGTGATTCTGGTGGTTGTTGGGGTATAGTGGCCTTGTGATTTTGGTAGTTGTTGGGGTACAGTGTCCCTATGATTCTGATAGTTGTTGGGGTACAATATGCTTGTGATTTTGGTAGTTGTTGGGGTACAGTGTCCCTGTGATTCTGATAGTTGTTGGGGTACAACGTGCTTGTGATTTTGGTAGTTTTTCGGGTACAGTGTTACTTTGATTCTGGAAGTGGTTGGAGTAGACGGTCCCTGTGATTGTGGTATTTAATGGGGTACAGTGTCCTTTTGATTCTGGTGGTTGTCGGGGAACAGTGTCCCTGTGATTCTGGTATTTGTTGAAATACAGTGTCCATGTGATTCTGCTACAGGTTGGGCTACAGTGTCTTTGTGATTCTAATAGTTGTTGGGGTACAGTTGCCCTGTGATTCTGATAGTTGCTGGGGTACTGTGCCCCTGTCATTCTGGTACTGGTTTAGGTACAGTGTCCCTGTGATTCTGGTAATTGTTGCGGTACAGTGTCACTGTGATTCTGGTAGTTGTGGGGGTCCAGTGCCCCTATGATTCTGCTACTGGTTGGGGTACAGTGTCCCTTAGATTCTGGTAGTTGTTGGGGTACTGTGTCCCTGTGATTCTGGTAGGTGTTGGCGAACAGTGTTCCTGTGATTCCGGTATTTGTTGGGGTACAGTGTTGCTGTGATTCTGATAGTTGTTGGTGTAGTGTCCCTGTGATTCTGGTATTTGTTGGGGTACAGTTTCCCTGTGATTCTGGTATTTGTTGGGGTACAGTGTCCCTGTTATTCTGCTACTGGTTGGGGAACTGTGTCCCTGTGATTCTGGTAGTTGTTGGGGTTCAGTGTCACAGAATCACAGAATAATACAGTGCAGAAGAGTCCCTTCGGCCTATCGAGTCTGCACCGATGCATTAAAACACCTGACCTGTCTACCTAATCCCATTTGCCAGCACTTGACCCATAGCCTTGAATGTTAAGAGGTGTCAAGTACTCATCCAGGTACTTTTTAAAGGATGTGAGGCAACTTACCACCCTCCCAGGCAGGGCATTCCAGACCGTCAACACCCTCTGGGTAAAAAAGTTCTTCCTCAAATCCCCCTTAAACCTCCCGCCCCTCACCTTAAACTTGTGACCCTTTGTAACTGACCCTTCAACTAAGGGGAACAGCTGCTCCCTATCCACCCTGTCCATGCCCCTTTGAATCTGGTCGTGATTGGAATATAGTGTCCCTGTGATTCTGATACTTGCTGGGGTACAGTGCCCCTGTCATTCTGGTACTGGTTTGGGTGCAGTGTCCCTGTTATTCTGGTAATTGTTGCGGTACAGTGTCACCGTGACTTTGGATGTTGTGGGGGTACAGTGTCACTGTGCTTCTGTTGTTGTCGGGGTACAGTGTCTCTTAGATTCTGGCAATTGTTGGGGTACATCGCCCCTGTGATTCTGGTAGTTGTTGGGGTAGAGTTTCAAGGTGATTCTGGTAGTTGTTGAGATACAGTGTCCCTGTTATTCTGGCAGTTGTTGGGGTACAGTGTCCCTTTGATACTGGCAGTTGTTGGGGAACAGTGTCCCTGTGATTATAGTAGTCGTTCGGGTAGAGTGTCACTGTGATTCTGGTAGTTGTTGGGGTACAATGTCACTGTGATTACGGTAGTTGTTGGGGTACAGTGTCCCATTGATTCTGGTAGCTGTTGGGGTACAGTGTCCCGTAGATTCTGGCAGTTGTTGGGGTACAGTGTCCCTGTGATTATGGTAGTTGTTGGGATAGAGTGTCCCTGTGATTCTGGTAGAGGTTGGGGTACAGTGTCCCTGTGATTATGGTAGTTGTTGGGATAGAGTGTCCCTGTGATTCTGGTAGAGGTTGGGGTACAGTGTCCCTGTGATTATGGTAGTTGTTGGGATAGAGTGTCCCTGTGATTCTGGTAGAGGTTGGGGTACAGTGTCCCTGTGATTATGGTAGTTGTTGGGATAGAGTGTCCCTGTGATTCTGGTAGAGGTTGGGGTACAGTGTGGCGTGGATTCTGGTAGTTATAGGGGTACAGTGTCCCTGGATTCTGATAGTAGTTGGGGTACGGTGTCCCTGTGATTCTGGTATTTGTTGGGGTACAATGTCCCTGTGATTCTGGTAGTTGTTGGGGCACAGTGTCCCTGTCATTCTGGTACTGGTGGTGGTAAAGTGTCCCTTTGATTCCAGTACTGGTTGGGGTACATTTTCCCTGTGATTCTGGTAGTTGTTCCGGTACAGTGTCCCATTGATTCTGGTAGTTGTTGCAGTTCAGTATCCCTGTGATTCTGGTACTGGTTGGGGTACAGTGTCCCGTTGATTATGGTATTTGTAGGTGTACAGTGTGCCTGTGCTTCTGGTAGTTGTTGGTGTACAGTGTCCCTCTGATTGTGGTATTTCTTTGTGTACAGTGTCCCTGTGATTGTGGTAGTTGTTGCATTCCAGTGTCCATGTGATTCTGGTCGTTGTTGGGGTACAGTGTCCCTCTGATTGTGGTATTTGCAAGGGTACAGTGTTCCTGTGATCCTGGTACTGGTTGAGGTACAGTGTCCCTTAGATTCTGGTAGTTGTTGGGGTACAGTGTCCCTTTGATTATAGTATTAGTTCGGGGACAGTTTCCCTGTGATACTGGTAGTTCCTGGGGTACAGTGTCCCTTTGATTCTCGTAGTTGTTGGGGTAATCTCCTTGTGATTCTGGTTGTTGTTGTTGTACAGTGTCCTTGTGATTCTGGTAGTTGTTGGCTGACAGTGTCCCTGTGATTCTGGTCTTTATAGGGGTACAGCATCCCACAGAGTCTGGTGTTTGTTGGGGTACAGTTTCCCTGTGATTCTCGTATTTGTTCGGGTACAGTGTACCTTTGATTCTGGTAGTGGTTCGAGTAGAGTGCCTCAATATTCTGGTAGATGTTGGGGTACAGTGCCCCAGAGATTCTGTTAGTTCTTTGGGTACAGTCTCACTTTGATTCTGGTCCTGGTTGGGGTACAGTGTGCCTGCGACTCATACTGGTTTGGGTACAGTGTCCCTGCAGTTCTGCTCATGGTTGGGTTACTTGGTCTCTGTGATTCTGATACCGGTTGGGGTACAGTGTCCCTGTTATTCTGGTACTGGTTCGGGTACAGTGTCCCTGTGATTCTGGTAGTTGTTGGGGTGCAGAGTCCCTGTGATTCTGGTATCTGTTGGGGTACAGTGACCCTGTGATACTGGTAGTTGTTGGGGTGCAGAGTCCCTGTGATTCTGGTAGTTGTTGGGGTACAGTGTCTTTGTGATTCTGGTAGTTGTCGAGGTTCAGTGTCCCAGTGATTCTGGTATTTGTTGGGGTACCGTGTCCCTGTGATTCTGCTAGTTGTTGTGGTGCAGTGTCCCTATGATTCTGGTATTTGTTGGGGTTCAGTGTCCCAGTGATTCTGGTGTTTGTTGGGGTACAGTTTCCCTTTGATTCTGGTAGTGGTTGGAGGACAGTTGCCCTATGATTCTGCTACTGGTTGGGGTAGAGGCTCCCTGTGATTCTGGTAGTTGTAGGGGTACAGTGTCCCGTTGATTCTGGTAGTTGTTGGGGTACAGTGTCCCGTTGATTCTGGTAGTTGTTGGGGTACAGTGTCCCTGTGATTCTGGAAGTTGTTGCAGTTCAGTGTCCCGTTGATTCTGGTAGTTGTTGCAGTTCAGTGTCCCGTTGATTCTGGTAGTTGTTGGGGTACAGTGTCCCAGTGATTCTGGTAGTTGTTGTGGTACAGTGTCCCGTTGATTCTGGTAGTTGTTGGGGTACAGTGTCCTGTTGATTCTGGTAGTTGTTGTGGTACAGTGTCCCTGTGATTCTGGTAGTTGTTGGGGTACAGTGTCCTGTTGATTCTGGTAGTTGTTGTGGTACAGTGTCCCGTTGATTCTGGTAGTTGTTGGGGTACAGTGTCCCTGTGATTCTGGAAGTTGTTGCAGTTCAGTGTCCCGTTGATTCTGGTACCTGGTTGGGCTACAGTGTCCCTGTGATTCTGGTACTGGTTGGGGTACAGTGTGCCTCTGGTTCTGGTAGTTGTAGGGGTACAGTGTCCCGTTGATTCTGGTACCTGGTTGGGCTACAGTGTCCCTGTGATTCTGGTACTGGTTGGGGTACAGTGTGCCTCTGGTTCTGGTAGTTGTAGGGGTACAGTGTCCCGGTGAATCTGCTAGTTATTGGGGTGCAGTGTCCCTATGATTCTGGTATTTGTTGGGGTACAATGTCCCTATGATTCTGGTATTTGTTGGGGTTCAGTGTCCCAGTGATTCTGGTATTTGTTGGGGTACAGTTTCCCTTTGATTCTGGTAGTGGTTGGAGGACAGTTGCCCTATGATTCTGCTACTGGTTGGGGTAGAGGCTCCCTGTGATTCTGGTAGCTGTTGCAGTAGAGTGTCCCTGTGATTCTGGTACTGGTTGGGGTACAGTGTGCCTCTGGTTCTGGTAGTTGTAGGGGTACAGTGTCCCAGTGATTCTGCTAGTTGTTGGGGTACAGTGCCCCTGCGATTCTGGTACCTAGTTGGGGTACAGTGTCCCTGTGATTCTGGTACTGGTTTTGGTACAGTGTCACTTAGATTCTGGTAGTTGTTGGGGTGCAGTTTCCCATTGCTTCTGGTCCTTGTTGGGGTAGAGTGTCCCTCTAACTATGGTATTAGTTGGTGTACAGTGTCCTTGTGATTCTGATAGTTGTTGGGGTACTGTGACCCTGTGATTCTGGTTGTTGTTGGGGTACAGTGTCCCTGTGATTCTGGTAGTTGTTGGGGGACAGTCGAACTGTGTTTATGATACCAGTTGGGGTAAAGTGTCCCTTTGGTTCTGGTACTGATTGTGGTACAGTGTCCCTTAGATTCTGGTAGTTGTTGGGGTATAGTGTCCCTGTGATTCTGGTAGTTGTTGGGGTACAGTGTCGCTGTGACTATGGTATTAGTTGGTGTACAGTGTCCTTGTGATTCTGGTAGTTGTTGGGGTACTGTGACTCTGTGATTCTGGTTGTTGTTGGGGTACAGTGTCCCTGTGATTCTGGTAGTTGTTGGGGGACAGTCGAACTGTGTTCATGATACCAGTTGGGGTAAAGTGTCCCTTTGGTTCTGGTACTGATTGTGGTACAGTGTCCCTTAGATTCTGGTAGTTGTTGGGGTATAGTGTCCCTGTGATTCTGGTAGTTGTTGGGGTACTGTGACTCTGTGATTCTGGTTGTTGTTGGGGTACAGTGTCCCTGTGATTCTGGTAGTTGTTGGGGGACAGTCGAACTGTGTTCATGATACCAGTTGGGGTAAAGTGTCCCTTTGGTTCTGGTACTGATTGTGGTACAGTGTCCCTTAGATTCTGGTAGTTGTTGGGGTACAGTGTCCCTGTGATTCTGGTAGTTGTTGGGGTACAGTGTCGCTGTGATTATGGTATTAGTTGGTGTCCAGTGTCCCTGTGATTCTGGTGGTTGTTGGGGAACTGTGACCCTATGATTCTGGTTGTTATTGGGGTACAGTGTCCCTGTGATTCTGGTGGTTGTTGGGGAACTGTGACCCTATGATTCTGGTTGTTATTGGGGTACAGTGTCCCTGTGATTCTGGTAGTTGTTGGGTTACAGTGTCCCTGTGATTCTGGTACCTAGTTGAGGTACAGTATCCCTGTGATTCTGGTACTGGTTGTGGCACAGTGTCCCTTAGATTCTGGTAGTTGTTGGGGTACAGTGTCCCTGTGATTCTGGTACCTGGTTGGGGTACAGTGTCCCTTGAATCTGGTAGTTGTTGTGGTACAGTGCCCCTGTGATTCTGGTGCCTAGTTGGGGTACAATGTCCCTGTGATTCTGGTACTGGTTGTGGTACAGTGTCCCTTAGATTCTTGTAGTTGTTGGGTTGCAGTTTCCCATTGCTTCTTGTCCTGGTTGGGATAGAATGTCCCTGTGATTATGGTATTAGTTGGTGTACTGTGACCCTGTGATTCTGGTTGTTGTTGGGGTACAGTGGCCCTGTGATTCTGGTATTTGTTGGAGAACAGTGTCCCTGTGTTTGTGGTAGTTGTTGGGGTGCAATGTCCCTTTGCTTCTGGTAGTGGTTGGGGTACATTGTCCCTGTGATTATGGTAGTTGTTTGGGTGTAGTGTCCCTGTGATTATGCTATTAGTTGGTGTACAGTGTCCCTGTGATTCTGGTAATTGTTCAGGTGTAGTGTCCCTGTGATTATGCGATTAGTTGGTGTACAGTGTCCCTGTGATTCTGGTAGTTGTCTGAGTACAGTGTCCCTGGAATTCTGGTACCTAGGTGGGGTACAGTCTTCCTTTGATTCTGTTAGTTGTTGGGGTGCCTTGTCCCTGTGATTCTGGTCTTTCTAGGGGTACATTGTCCCTCTGATTCTGGTACTTGTTGGGGTACAGTTTCCCTGTGATTCTGGTAATTGTTCGGGTGCAGTGTCCCTGTGATTATATTATTAGTTGGTGGACAGTTTCTCTGTGATTACAGTGGTTGTTGGGGCACAGAGACCCTGTGATTCTGGTACTGGTTGGAGTACAGCGTCCCTGTGATTCTGGTAGTTTTTGGGGTACAGTGTCCCTGTGGTTCTGGTACCTAGTTGGGGTACAGTGGCCCTGTGATTCTTTGAGTTGTTGGGATACAGTGTCCCTGTGATTATGGTATTTGTTGGTGGACAGTTTCTCTGTGATTACAGTGGTTGTTGGGGCACAGAGACCCTGTGATTCTGGTACTGGTTGGAGTACAGCGTCCCTGTGATTCTGGTCTTTCTTGGGGTACAGTGCCCCTTTGATTCTGGTATTTGTTGGGGTACAGTTTCCCTGTGATTCTGGTAATTGTTCGGGTGTAGTGTCCCTGTGATTCTGGTAGTTGTCTGAGTACAGTGTCCCTGTAATTCTGGTACCTAGGTGGGGTACAGTCTTCCTTTGATTCTGTTAGTTGTTGGGGTGCCTTGTCCCTGTGATTCTGGTCTTTCTGGGGGTACAGTGTCCCTGTGATTCTGGTCTTTCTAGGGGTACATTGTCCCTCTGATTCTGGTACTTGTTGTGGTACAATGTGTCTGTGATTCTGGTTGGTGTTGGGGTAAAGTTGCCCTGTGATTCAGGTAGCTGTTGGGTTACCGTGTCGCTGTGATTCTGGTGCTGGTTGGAGTAAAGTGTCCCTATGTCTCTGGCCGTTGTTGGGGTACAGTGTCCCTGTGATTCTGGTAGTTTTTGGGGTACAGTGTCCCTGTGTTTCTGGTACCTAGTTGGGGTACAGTGGCCCTGTGATTCTTTGAGTTGTTGGGATACAGTGTCCCTGTGATTATGGTATTTGTTGGTGGACAGTTTCTCTGTGATTACAGTGGTTGTTGGGGCACAGAGACCCTGTGATTCTGGTACTGGTTGGAGTACAGCGTCCCTGTGATTCTGGTCTTTCTTGGGGTACAGTGCCCCTTTGATTCTGGTATTTGTTGGGGTACAGTTTCCCTGTGATTCTGGTAATTGTTCGGGTGTAGTGTCCCTGTGATTCTGGTAGTTGTCTGAGTACAGTGTCCCTGTAATTCTGGTACCTAGGTGGGGTACAGTCTTCCTTTGATTCTGTTAGTTGTTGGGGTGCCTTGTCCCTGTGATTCTGGTCTTTCTGGGGGTACAGTGTCCCTGTGATTCTGGTCTTTCTAGGGGTACATTGTCCCTCTGATTCTGGTACTTGTTGTGGTACAATGTGTCTGTGATTCTGGTTGGTGTTGGGGTAAAGTTGCCCTGTGATTCAGGTAGCTGTTGGGTTACCGTGTCGCTGTGATTCTGGTGCTGGTTGGAGTAAAGTGTCCCTATGTCTCTGGTCGTTGTTGGGGTACAGTGTCCCTGTGATTCTGGTAGTTATTGGGGTACAATGTCCCTGTGATTCTGTTGGTTGTTGCGGTACAGGGTTCCTGGGATTCTGGTTGTTGTTGAGGTACAGGGTCCACGTGACTCTGGTAGTTGTTGGGGTACAGTGTCCCTATGATTCTGGTACCTGGTTGGGGTGCAGTGTCTCGATGATTCTGGCAGTTGTTGAGTTACATTGTCCCATGATTCTGGTAGTGGTTGGAGTACAGTGTCCCTGTGATTCTGGTGCTGGTTGGGGTACAGAGTCCCTGTGATTCTGGTAGTTGTTGTGTACAGTGTCTCTGTCATTCTGGTACTGATTGGGGTACAGTGTCCCTGTGACTCTGGTAGTTGTTGGGGTACATTGTCCCTGTGATTCTGGTACCTCGTTGGGGTACATTGTCCCTGTGATTCTGGTAGTTGTTGGGGTACAGTGTCCCTGTGATTTTGGTAGTTGTTGGGATATAGTGTCCCTGTGATTCTTGTACTGGTTTCGGGACAGTGTCCCTGCGGTTCTGGTCATGGTTGGGATACAGTGTCTCTGTCATTCTGGTAGTTTTTGCAGTACAGTGTCCCTGTGATTCTGGTTCTGGTTGAGGTACAGTATCCCTGTGATTCTGATAGTGGTTGGAGTACAGAGTTCCTCTGATTCCGGTCGTTGTTGGGGTACAGTGTCCATGTGATTTTGGTAGTTTTCGGGGTACAGTGTCCCTGTGCTTCTGGTACATAGTTGCGGTACAGTGTCCCTGTGATTCTGGTAGGTTTTGGGATACAGTGTCCCTGTGCTTCTGGTACCTAGTTAGGGTACAGTGTCCCTGTGATTCTTTGGGTTGTTGGGGTACAGTGTCCCTGTGATTCTGGTACCTGTTGTGGTACAGTGTCCCTGTGATTCTGGTAGATGTTGCGGTACAGTGTCCCTGTGATTCTGGTACCTGTTGTGGTACAGTGTCCCTGTGATTCTCGTTGTGGTTGGAGTAGAGTTTCCCTTTATTCTGGTAGTTGTTGTGGCACAGTGTCCCTTTGATTCTGGTGGTTTTTGTGGTACAGTGTCCCTTTGATTCTGGTAGATGTTGTGGTACAGTGTCCCTTTGATTCTGGTAGTTGTGGTACAGTGTCCCTTTGATTCTGGTAGTTGTTGTGGTACTGTGTCCCTTTGATTCTGGTAGTTGTTGTGGTACAGTGTCCCTTTGATTCTGGTAGTTGTGGTACAGTGTCCCTTTGATTCTGGTAGTTGTTGTGGTACAGTGTCCCTTTGATTCTGGTAGTTGTTGTGGTACTGTGTCCCTTTATTCTGGTAGTTGTTGGGGTACAGTGTCCCTTTGATTCTGGTAGTTGTTGTGGTACTGTGTCCCTTTGATTCTGGTAGTTGTTGTGGTACTGTGTCCCTTTGATTCTGGTAGTTGTTGTGGTACAGTGTCCCTTTGATTCTCGTTGTGGTTGGAGTAGAGTTTCCCTTTATTCTGGTAGTTGTTGTGGTACAGTGTCCCTTTGATTCTGGTAGTTGTTGTGGTACTGTGTCCCTTTATTCTGGTAGTTGTTGGGGTACAGTGTCCCTGTGATTCTCGTTGTGGTTGGAGTAGAGTTTCCCTTTATTCTGGTAGTTGTTGTGGTACAGTGTCCCTTTGATTCTGGTAGTTGTTGTGGTACTGTGTCCCTTTATTCTGGTAGTTGTTGGGGTACAGTGTCCCTTTGATTCTGGTAGTTGTTGTGGTACAGTGTCCCTTTGATTCTGGTAGTTGTTGGGGTACAGTGTCCCTTTGATTCTGGTAGTTGTTGGGGTACAGTGTCCCTTTGATTCTGGTAGTTGTTGGGGTACAGTGTCCCTTTGATTCTGGTAGTTGTTGGGGTACAGTGTCCCTTTGATTCTGGTAGTTGTTGGGGTACAGTGTCCCTTTGATTCTGGTAGTTGTTGTGGTACAGTGTCCCTTTGATTCTGGTAGTTGTTGTGGTACAGTGTCCCTTTGATTCTGGTAGTTGTTGTGGTACTGTGTCCCTTTATTCTGGTAGTTGTTGGGGTACAGTGTCCCTTTGATTCTGGTAGTTGTTGTGGTACAGTGTCCCTTTGATTCTGGTAGTTGTTGTGGTACAGTGTCCCTTTGATTCTGGTAGTTGTTGTGGTACTGTGTCCCTTTATTCTGGTAGTTGTTGTGGTACAGCGTCCCTTTGATTCTGGTAGTTGTTGTGGTACTGTGTCCCTTTATTCTGGTAGTTGTTGGGGTACAGTGTCCCTTTGATTCTGGTAGTTGTTGTGGTACTGTGTCCCTTTATTCTGGTAGTTGTTGGGGTACAGTGTCCCTTTGATTCTGGTAGTTGTTGTGGTACTGTGTCCCTTTATTCTGGTAGTTGTTGGGGTACAGTGTCCCTTTGATTCTGGTAGTTGTTGTGGTACTGTGTCCCTTTATTCTGGTAGTTGTTGTGGTACAGCGTCCCTTTGATTCTGGTAGTTGTTGTGGTACTGTGTCCCTTTATTCTGGTAGTTGTTGGGGTACAGTGTCCCTTTGATTCTGGTAGTTGTTGTGGTACTGTGTCCCTTTATTCTGGTAGTTGTTGTGGTACAGCGTCCCTTTGATTCTGGTAGTTGTTGTGGTACAGTGTCCCTTTATTCTGGTAGTTGTTGGGGTACAGTGTCCCTTTGATTCTGGTAGTTGTTGTGGTACTGTGTCCCTTTATTCTGGTAGTTGTTGGGGTACAGTGTCCCTTTGATTCTGGTAGTTGTTGTGGTACTGTGTCCCTTTATTCTGGTAGTTGTTGGGGTACAGTGTCCCTTTGATTCTGGTAGTTGTTGTGGTACTGTGTCCCTTTATTCTGGTAGTTGTTGTGGTACAGCGTCCCTTTGATTCTGGTAGTTGTTGTGGTACTGTGTCCCTTTATTCTGGTAGTTGTTGGGGTACAGTGTCCCTTTGATTCTGGTAGTTGTTGTGGTACTGTGTCCCTTTATTCTGGTAGTTGTTGGGGTACAGTGTCCCTTTGATTCTGGTAGTTGTTGTGGTACTGTGTCCCTTTATTCTGGTAGTTGTTGTGGTACTGTGTCCCTTTGATTCTGGTAGTTGTTGTGGTACTGTGTCCCTTTATTCTGGTAGTTGTTGGGGTACAGTGTCCCTTTGATTCTGGTAGTTGTTGTGGTACTGTGTCCCTTTGATTCTGGTAGTGGTTGGGGTACAGTGTCCCTGTGATTCTGGTAATTGTTGTGGTACAGTGTCCCTTTGATTCTGGTAGTTGTTGTGGTACTGTGTCCCTTTATTCTGGTAGTTGTTGGGGTACAGTGTCCCTTTGATTCTGGTAGTTGTTGTGGTACAGTGTCCCTTTGATTCTGGTAGTTGTTGGGGTACAGTGTCCCTTTGATTCTGGTAGTTGTTGTGGTACTGTGTCCCTTTATTCTGGTAGTTGTTGTGGTACTGTGTCCCTTTGATTCTGGTAGTTGTTGTGGTACTGTGTCCCTTTATTCTGGTAGTTGTTGTGGTACTGTGTCCCTTTATTCTGGTAGTTGTTGGGGTACAGTGTCCCTTTGATTCTGGTAGTTGTTGTGGTACAGTGTCCCTTTGATTCTGGTAGTTGTTGGGGTACAGTGTCCCTTTGATTCTGGTAGTTGTTGTGGTACTGTGTCCCTTTGATTCTGGTAGTTGTTGTGGTACTGTGTCCCTTTGATTCTGGTAGTTGTTGGGGTACAGTGTCCCTTTGATTCTGGTAGTTGTTGTGGTACTGTGTCCCTTTATTCTGGTAGTTGTTGGGGTACAGTGTCCCTTTGATTCTGGTAGTTGTTGTGGTACTGTGTCCCTTTATTCTGGTAGTTGTTGTGGTACTGTGTCCCTTTGATTCTGGTAGTTGTTGTGGTACTGTGTCCCTTTATTCTGGTAGTTGTTGTGGTACTGTGTCCCTTTATTCTGGTAGTTGTTGGGGTACAGTGTCCCTTTGATTCTGGTAGTTGTTGTGGTACAGTGTCCCTTTGATTCTGGTAGTTGTTGGGGTACAGTGTCCCTTTGATTCTGGTAGTTGTTGTGGTACTGTGTCCCTTTGATTCTGGTAGTGGTTGGGGTACAGTGTCCCTGTGATTCTGGTAATTGTTGTGGTACAGTGTCCCTTTGATTCTGGTAGTTGTTGTGGTACAGTGTCCCTTTGATTCTGGTAGTTGTTGTGGTACTGTGTCCCTTTATTCTGGTAGTTGTTGGGGTACAGTGTCCCTTTGATTCTGGTAGTTGTTGTGGTACTGTGTCCCTTTGATTCTGGTAGTGGTTGGGGTACAGTGTCCCTGTGATTCTGGTAATTGTTGTGGTACAGTGTCCCTTTGATTCTGGTAGTTGTTGTGGTACTGTGTCCCTTTATTCTGGTAGTTGTTGGGGTACAGTGTCCCTTTGATTCTGGTAGTTGTTGTGGTACAGTGTCCCTTTGATTCTGGTAGTTGTTGTGGTACTGTGTCCCTTTATTCTGGTAGTTGTTGGGGTACAGTGTCCCTTTGATTCTGGTAGTTGTTGTGGTACTGTGTCCCTTTATTCTGGTAGTTGTTGGGGTACAGTGTCCCTTTGATTCTGGTAGTTGTTGTGGTACTGTGTCCCTTTGATTCTGGTAGTGGTTGGGGTACAGTGTCCCTGTGATTCTGGTAATTGTTGTGGTACAGTGTCCCTTTGATTCTGGTAGTTGTTGTGGTACTGTGTCCCTTTATTCTGGTAGTTGTTGGGGTACAGTGTCCCTTTGATTCTGGTAGTTGTTGTGGTACAGTGTCCCTTTGATTCTGGTAGTTGTTGGGGTACAGTGTCCCTTTGATTCTGGTAGTTGTTGTGGTACTGTGTCCCTTTATTCTGGTAGTTGTTGTGGTACTGTGTCCCTTTGATTCTGGTAGTTGTTGTGGTACTGTGTCCCTTTATTCTGGTAGTTGTTGTGGTACTGTGTCCCTTTATTCTGGTAGTTGTTGGGGTACAGTGTCCCTTTGATTCTGGTAGTTGTTGTGGTACAGTGTCCCTTTGATTCTGGTAGTTGTTGGGGTACAGTGTCCCTTTGATTCTGGTAGTTGTTGTGGTACTGTGTCCCTTTGATTCTGGTAGTTTTTGTGGTACTGTGTCCCTTTGATTCTGGTAGTTGTTGGGGTACAGTGTCCCTTTGATTCTGGTAGTTGTTGTGGTACTGTGTCCCTTTATTCTGGTAGTTGTTGGGGTACAGTGTCCCTTTGATTCTGGTAGTTGTTGTGGTACAGTGTCCCTTTGATTCTGGTAGTTGTTGTGGTACTGTGTCCCTTTATTCTGGTAGTTGTTGTGGTACTGTGTCCCTTTATTCTGGTAGTTGTTGTGGTACTGTGTCCCTTTGATTCTGGTAGTTGTTGTGGTACTGTGTCCCTTTATTCTGGTAGTTGTTGTGGTACTGTGTCCCTTTATTCTGGTAGTTGTTGGGGTACAGTGTCCCTTTGATTCTGGTAGTTGTTGTGGTACAGTGTCCCTTTGATTCTGGTAGTTGTTGGGGTACAGTGTCCCTTTGATTCTGGTAGTTGTTGTGGTACTGTGTCCCTTTGATTCTGGTAGTTGTTGTGGTACAGTGTCCCTTTGATTCTGGTAGTGGTTGGGGTACAGTGTCCCTTTGATTCTGGTAGTGGTTGGGGTACAGTGTCCCTTTGATTCTGGTAGTTGTTGGGGTACAGTGTCCCTTTGATTCTGGTAGTTGTTGTGGTACTGTGTCCCTTTGATTCTGGTAGTTGTTGTGGTACTGTGTCCCTTTATTCTGGTAGTTGTTGGGGTACAGTGTCCCTTTGATTCTGGTAGTGGTTGGGGTACAGTGTCCCTTTGATTCTGGTAGTTGTTGGGGTACAGTGTCCCTTTGATTCTGGTAGTTGTTGTGGTACTGTGTCCCTTTGATTCTGGTAGTTGTTGTGGTACTGTGTCCCTTTATTCTGGTAGTTGTTGGGGTACAGTGTCCCTTTGATTCTGGTAGTTGTTGTGGTACTGTGTCCCTTTGATTCTGGTAGTGGTTGGGGTACAGTGTCCCTTTGATTCTGGTAGTTGTTGTGGTACTGTGTCCCTTTGATTCTGGTAGTTGTTGTGGTACAGTGCCCCTGTGATTCTGGTACTGGTTGGGGTACAGTGTCCCTGTGATTCTCGTTGTGGTTGGAGTAGAGTTTCCCTTTATTCTGGTCGTTGTTGTGGTACAGTGTCCCTTTGATTCTGGTAGTTGTTGTGGTACTGGGTCCCTTTGATTCTGGTAGTTGTTGTGGTACTGGGTCCCTTTGATTCTGGTAGTTGTTGTGGTACTGTGTCCCTTTATTCTGGTAGTTGTTGTGGTACAGCGTCCCTTTGATTCTGGTAGTTGTTGTGGTACTGTGTCCCTTTATTCTGGTCGTTGTTGTGGTACAGTGTCCCTTTGATTCTGGTAGTTGTTGTGGTACTGTGTCCCTTTGATTCTGGTAGTTGTTGTGGTACTGTGTCCCTTTATTCTGGTAGTTGTTGTGGTACAGTGTCCCTTTATTCTGGTAGTTGTTGTGGTACAGCGTCCCTTTGATTCTGGTAGTTGTTGTGGTACAGTGTCCCTTTATTCTGGTCGTTGTTGTGGTACAGTGTCCCTTTATTCTGGTCGTTGTTGTGGTACAGCGTCCCTTTGATTCTGGTAGTTGTTGTGGTACAGCGTCCCTTTGATTCTGGTAGTTGTTGTGGTACTGTGTCCCTTTATTCTGGTAGTTGTTGTGGTACAGCGTCCCTTTGATTCTGGTAGTTGTTGTGGTACAGTGTCCCTTTGATTCTGGTAGTTGTTGTGGTACAGCGTCCCTTTGATTCTGGTAGTTGTTGTGGTACAATGTCCCTTTGATTCTGGTAGTTGTTGTGGTACAGCGTCCCTTTGATTCTGTTAGTTGTTGTGGTACTGTGTCCCTTTGATTCTGGTAGTTGTTGTGGTACTGTGTCCCTTTGATTCAGGTAGTTGTTTGGGTACAGTGTCCCTGTGATACTGGTAGTGGTTGGGGTACAGTGTCCCTTTGATTCTGGTAGTTATTGGGGTACAGTGTCCCTGTGATTATGGTATTAGTTTGTGCACAATGTTCCTCTGATTCTGGTACCTGGTTGGGGTACAGTTTTCTTTTGAATCTGTTAGTTGTTGGGGTATAGTGTCCCTGTGATACTGGTAGTTGTTAGGGTACAGTGTCCCTGTGATACTGGTAGTGGTTGGGGTACAGTGTCACTGTGATTCTGGCAGAGATTGGAGAAAGTTCTCCCTGTGATTTTGGTGGTTGTTGGAGAAGAGTGCTCCTGTGATTCTGGTATTTGTTGGGTTACACTTTCCCTATGATTCTGGTAGTTGGCTGAGTACAGTGTCCCTGTGATTCTGGTACCTAGGTGGGGTACAGTGACCCTTTGATTCTGTTAGTTGTTGGGGTGCTTTGTCCCTGTGATTCTGGTAGTTGTTGGGGTACAGTGTCCCTGTGATTCTGGTCTTTCTAGGGGTACATTGTCCCTTTGATTCTGGTATTTGTTGGGGTACAGTTTCCCTGTGATTCTGGTACTGGTTGTGGTACAGTGTCCCTTAGATTCTGGTAGTTGTTGGAGGACAGTGTTCCTGTGATACTGGTAGTTCTTGGGGTACAGTGTCACTTTGATTCTGGTAGTGGTTGGGGTACAGTGTCCCTTTGATTCTGGTAGTTGTTGGGGTACAGTGTCCCTTTGATTCTGGTAGTTGTTGTGGTACTGTGTCCCTTTGATTCTGGTAGTTGTTGTGGTACTGTGTCCCTTTATTCTGGTAGTTGTTGGGGTACAGTGTCCCTTTGATTCTGGTAGTGGTTGGGGTACAGTGTCCCTTTGATTCTGGTAGTTGTTGGGGTACAGTGTCCCTTTGATTCTGGTAGTTGTTGTGGTACTGTGTCCCTTTGATTCTGGTAGTTGTTGTGGTACTGTGTCCCTTTATTCTGGTAGTTGTTGGGGTACAGTGTCCCTTTGATTCTGGTAGTTGTTGTGGTACTGTGTCCCTTTGATTCTGGTAGTGGTTGGGGTACAGTGTCCCTTTGATTCTGGTAGTTGTTGTGGTACTGTGTCCCTTTGATTCTGGTAGTTGTTGTGGTACAGTGCCCCTGTGATTCTGGTACTGGTTGGGGTACAGTGTCCCTGTGATTCTCGTTGTGGTTGGAGTAGAGTTTCCCTTTATTCTGGTCGTTGTTGTGGTACAGTGTCCCTTTGATTCTGGTAGTTGTTGTGGTACTGGGTCCCTTTGATTCTGGTAGTTGTTGTGGTACTGGGTCCCTTTGATTCTGGTAGTTGTTGTGGTACTGTGTCCCTTTATTCTGGTAGTTGTTGTGGTACAGCGTCCCTTTGATTCTGGTAGTTGTTGTGGTACTGTGTCCCTTTATTCTGGTCGTTGTTGTGGTACAGTGTCCCTTTGATTCTGGTAGTTGTTGTGGTACTGTGTCCCTTTGATTCTGGTAGTTGTTGTGGTACTGTGTCCCTTTATTCTGGTAGTTGTTGTGGTACAGTGTCCCTTTATTCTGGTAGTTGTTGTGGTACAGCGTCCCTTTGATTCTGGTAGTTGTTGTGGTACAGTGTCCCTTTATTCTGGTCGTTGTTGTGGTACAGTGTCCCTTTATTCTGGTCGTTGTTGTGGTACAGCGTCCCTTTGATTCTGGTAGTTGTTGTGGTACAGCGTCCCTTTGATTCTGGTAGTTGTTGTGGT
Source organism: Heterodontus francisci (assembly GCF_036365525.1). Classification (NCBI taxonomy): domain Eukaryota; kingdom Metazoa; phylum Chordata; class Chondrichthyes; order Heterodontiformes; family Heterodontidae; genus Heterodontus; species Heterodontus francisci. The sequence goes on along the minus strand of NC_090405.1, from coordinate 28,355,496 downwards.
ACTGTGTCCCTTTATTCTGGTAGTTGTTGTGGTACAGCGTCCCTTTGATTCTGGTAGTTGTTGTGGTACAGTGTCCCTTTGATTCTGGTAGTTGTTGTGGTACAGCGTCCCTTTGATTCTGGTAGTTGTTGTGGTACAATGTCCCTTTGATTCTGGTAGTTGTTGTGGTACAGCGTCCCTTTGATTCTGGTAGTTGTTGTGGTACTGTGTCCCTTTGATTCTGGTAGTTGTTGTGGTACTGTGTCCCTTTGATTCAGGTAGTTGTTTGGGTACAGTGTCCCTGTGATACTGGTAGTGGTTGGGGTACAGTGTCCCTTTGATTCTGGTAGTTATTGGGGTACAGTGTCCCTGTGATTATGGTATTAGTTTGTGCACAATGTTCCTCTGATTCTGGTACCTGGTTGGGGTACAGTTTTCTTTTGAATCTGTTAGTTGTTGGGGTATAGTGTCCCTGTGATACTGGTAGTTGTTAGGGTACAGTGTCCCTGTGATACTGGTAGTGGTTGGGGTACAGTGTCACTGTGATTCTGGCAGAGATTGGAGAAAGTTCTCCCTGTGATTTTGGTGGTTGTTGGAGAAGAGTGCTCCTGTGATTCTGGTATTTGTTGGGTTACACTTTCCCTATGATTCTGGTAGTTGGCTGAGTACAGTGTCCCTGTGATTCTGGTACCTAGGTGGGGTACAGTGACCCTTTGATTCTGTTAGTTGTTGGGGTGCTTTGTCCCTGTGATTCTGGTAGTTGTTGGGGTACAGTGTCCCTGTGATTCTGGTCTTTCTAGGGGTACATTGTCCCTTTGATTCTGGTATTTGTTGGGGTACAGTTTCCCTGTGATTCTGGTACTGGTTGTGGTACAGTGTCCCTTAGATTCTGGTAGTTGTTGGAGGACAGTGTTCCTGTGATACTGGTAGTTCTTGGGGTACAGTGTCACTTTGATTCTGGTTGTTTTTTGGGTACAGTGTCCCTTTGATTCTTTGAGTTGTTGGGGTACAGTGTCCCCGTCTTTCTGGTAGTTGTTGGGGTAGTGTCCCTGTGATTCTGGTTGTTGTTGGAGTAGAGTTTCCCTTTATTCTGGTAGTTGTTGTGGTACAGTGTCCCTCTGATTCTGGTAGTTATTGGGGTACAGTGTCCCTGTGATCCTGGTACTGGTTGTGGGAAAGTGTCCCTTTGATTCTGGTAGTTATTGGGGTACAGTGTCCCTGTGATTCTGGTAGTTGTTGGGGTACAGTATCCCTGTGATTCTGGTACTGTTTGGGGTGCAGTGTCCCTGTGATTATGGTATTAGTTTGTGTGCAGTGTTCCTCTGATTCTGCTACCTGGTTGGGGTACAGTCTTCCTTTGATTCTGTTCGTTGTTGGGGTACAGTGTCCCTGTGATTCTGGTAGTGGTTGGGGTACAGTGTCCCTCTAATTTCTGGTAGCTGTTGGGGTGCAGTGTCCCTGTGATTATGGTATTAGTTTGTGTGCAGTGTTCCTCTGATTCTGCTACCTGGTTGGGGTACAGTGTCCCTGTGATTCTGGTGGTTGTTGGGGTACAGTGACCTTGTGATTCTGGTAGTTGTTGGGGTACAGTTTCCCTGTGATTCTGGTCGTTGTTGGGGTACATGTCCCATTGATTCTGGTATTAGTTGGTGTACAGTGTCCCTATGATTGTGCAAGTATTTGGGGTACAGAGACCCTGTGATTCTGGTAGTGGTTGGGCCACAGTGTCCCGTTGATTCTGGTCGTTGTTGGGGTACAGTGTCCCCGTGATTCTGGTAGTTGTTGGCGTTCAATGTCCCATTGATTCTGGTAGTTGTTGGGGTACAGTGTCCCTGTGATTCTCGTTGTGGTTGGAATCGAGTTTCCCTTTGATTCTGGTAGTTGTTGTGGTACAGTGTCCCTTTGATTCTGGTAGTTGTTGTGGTACTGTGTCCCTTTATTCTGGTCGTTGTTGTGGTACAGCGTCCCTTTGATTCTGGTAGTTGTTGTGGTACAGCGTCCCTTTGATTCTGGTAGTTGTTGTGGTACAGCGTCCCCGTGATTCTGGTAGTTGTTGGCGTACAATGTCCCATTGATTCTGGTAGTGGTTGGGCCACAGTGTCCCGTTGATTCTGGTCGTTGTTGGCGTACAGTGTCCCTCTGATTCTGGTAGTTGTTGGGGTACAGTGTCCCTGTGATTCTGGTAGTTGTTGGGGTACAGTGTCCCCGTGATTCTGGTAGTTGTTGGCGTACAATGTCCCATTGATTCTGGTCGTTGTTGGGGTACAGTGTCCCTCTGATTCTGGTAGTTGTTGGAGTACAGTGTCCCTGTGATTCTGGTAGTTGTTGGGGAAGAGTGCTCCTGTGATTATGGTATTAGTTGATTTACAGTGTCCCTGTGATTCTGGTGGTTGTTGGGGTACAGTGTCCCTGTGATTCTGGTAGTTGTTGGTGTACAGTGTCCCTGTGATTATGCTATTAGTTGATGTACAGTGTCCCTGTGATTCTGGTGGTTGTTGAGGTACAGTTTCCCTGTGATTCTGGTAGTTGTTGGGGTACATGTCCCATTGAATCTGGTATTAGTTGGTGTACAGTGTCCCTATTATTGTGGTAGTTTTTGGGGTACAGTGACCCTGTGATTCTGGTAGTTGTTCGGGTACAGTGTCCCGTTTGATCTGGTAGTTGTTGGGGTACAGTGTCCCGTTGATTCTGGTAGTTGTTGGGATACAGTGTACCTGTGACCCTGGGAGCGGTTGGTATACAGTGTCCCTGTGATTCTGATAGTTGTTGCAGTCGAGTGTCCCTCTGATTCTGGTGCTGGTTGGGGTAAAGTGACCTTGTGATTCTGGTAGTTGTTGGGGTACAGTGTCCATGTGATTCTGGTGGTTGTTGGGTTACAGTGACCTTGTGATTCTGGTAGTTGTTGGGGTACAGTGTCCATGTGATTCTGGTGGTTGTTGGGTTACAGTGACCTTGTGATTCTGGTAGTTGTTGGGGTACAGTGTCCATGTGATTCTGGTAGTTCTTGGGGTACAGTGTCCCTTTGATTCTTGTCCTGGTTCAGGTACAGTGTCCCTGTGATTCTGTTACTATTTGGGGTGCAGTGTCCCTGTGATTCTGTTACTATTTGGGGTACAGTGTCCCTGTGATTCTGTTACTATTTGGGGTACAGTGTCCCTGTGATTCTGTTATTATTTGAGGTACAGTGTCCCTGTGATTCTGTTACTATTTGGGGTGCAGTGTCCCTGTGATTCTGTTACTATTTGGGGTGTAGTGTCCCTGTGATTCTGTTACTATTTGGGGTACAGTGTCGTTGTGATTCTGTTACTATTTGGGGTACAGTGTCGTTGTGATTCTGTTACAATTTGGGGTGCAGTGTCCCTGTGATTCTGTTACTATTTGGGGTACAGTGTCGTTGTGATTCTGTTACTATTTGGAGTGCAGTGTCCCTGTGATTCTGTTACTATTTGGGGTACAGTGTCCCTGTGATTCTGTTACTATTTGGGGTACAGTGTCCCTGTGATTCTGTTACTATTTGGGGTACAGTGTCGTTGTGATTCTGTTACTATTTGGGGTACATTGTCGTTGTGATTCTGTGACTATTTGGGGTGCAGTGTCCCTGTGATTCTGTTACTATTTGGGGTACAGTGTCCCTGTGATTCTGTTACTATTTGGGGTACAGTGTCGTTGTGATTCTGTTAGTATTTGGGGTGCAGTGTCCCTGTGATTCTGTTACTATTTGGGGTACAGTGTCCCTGTGATTCTGTTACTATTTGGGGTACAGTGTCGTTGTGATTCTGTTACTATTTGGGGTGCAGTGTCCCTGTGATTCTGTTACTATTTGGGGTGCAGTGTCATTGTGATTCTGTTACTATTTGGGGTACAGTGTCGTTGTGATTCTGTTACTATTTGGGGTGCAGTGTCCCTGTGATTCTGTTACTATTTGGGGTACAGTGTCGTTGTGATTCTGTTATTATTTGGGGTACAGTGTCGTTGTGATTCTGTTACTATTTGGGGTACAGTGTCCCTGTGATTCTGTTACTATTTGGGGTACAGTGTCGTTGTGATTCTGTGACTATTTGGGGTGCAGTGTCCCTGTGATTCTGTTACTATTTGGGGTACAGTGTCCCTGTGATTCTGTTACTATTTGGGGTACAGTGTCGTTGTGATTCTGTTACTATTTGGGGTACAGTGTCGTTGTGATTCTGTTACTATTTGGATGCAGTGTCCCTGTGATTCTGTTACTATTTGGGGTACAGTGTCGTTGTGATTCTGTTACTATTTGGGGTGCAGTGTCCCTGTGATTCTGTTACTATTTGGGGTGCAGTGTCGTTGTGATTCTGTTACTATTTGGGGTGCAGTGTCCCTGTGATTCTGTTACTATTTGGGGTACAGTGTCCCTGTGATTCTGTTACTATTTGGGGTACAGTTTCGTTGTCATTCTGTTACTATTTGGGGTACAGTGTCCCTGTGATTCTGTTACTATTTGGGGTACAGTGTCCCTGTGATTCTGTTACTATTTGGGGTACAGTGTCCCTGTGATTCTGTTACTATTTGGGGTGCAGTGTCCCTGTGATTCTGTTACTATTTGGGGTACAGTGTCGTTGTGATTCTGTTACTATTTGGGGTGCAGTGTCCCTGTGATTCTGTTACTATTTGGGGTACAGTGTCGTTGTGATTCTGTTACTATTTGGGGTGCAGTGTCCCTGTGATTCTGTTACTATTTGGGGTACAGTGTCCCTGTGATTCTGTTACTATTTGGGGTGCAGTGACGTTGTGATTCTGTTACTATTTGGGGTGCAGTGTCCCTGTGATTCTGTTACTATTTGGGGTACAGTGTCCCTGTGATTCTGCTACTATTTGGGGTACAGTTTCGTTGTGATTCTGTTACTATTTGGGGTGCAGTGTCCCTGTGATTCTGTTACTATTTGGGGTACAGTGTCCCTGTGATTCTGTTACTATTTGGGGTGCAGTGTCGTTGTGATTCTGTTACTATTTGGGGTACAGTGTCGTTGTGATTCTGTTACTATTTGGGGTGCAGTGTCCCTGTGATTCTGTTACTATTTGGGGTACAGTGTCCCTGTGATTCTGTTACTATTTGGGGTGCAGTGTCATTGTGATTCTGTTCCTATTTGGGGTGCAGTGTCCCTGTGATTCTGTTACTATTTGGGGTACAGTGTCGTTGTGAATCTGTCACTATTTGGGGTACAGTGTCCCTGTGATTCTGTTACTATTTGGGGTACAGTGTCGTTGTGATTCTGTTACTATTTTGGGTGCAGTGTCCCTGTGATTCTGTTACTATTTGGGGTACAGTGTCTTTGTGATTCTGTTACTATTTGGGGTACAGTGTCGTTGTGATTCTGTTACTATTTGGGGTGCAGTGTCCCTGTGATTCTGTTACTATTTGGGGTACAGTGTCGTTGTGATTCTGTTACTATTTGGGGTGTAGTGTCCCTGTGATTCTGTTACTATTTGGGGTACAGTGTCCCTGTGATTCTGTTACTATTTGGGGTACAGTGTCGTTGTGATTCTGTTACTATTTGGGGTGCAGTGTCCCTGTGACTCTGTTACTATTTGGGGTGCAGTGTCGTTGTGATTCAGTTACTATTTGGGGTACAGTGTCGTTGTGATTCTGTTACTATTTGGGGTGCAGTGTCCCTGTGATTCTGTTACTATTTGGGGTACAGTGTCCCTGTGATTCTGTTACTATTTGGGGTGCAGTGTCGTTGTAATTCTGTTACTATTTGGGGTACAGTGTCGTTGTGATTCTGTTACTATTTGGGGTGCAGTGTCCCTGTGATTCTGTTACTATTTGGGGTACAGTGTCCCTGTGATTCTGTTACTATTTGGGGTACAGTGTCGTTGTGATTCTGTTACTATTTGGGGTGCAGTGTCCCTGTGATTCTGTTACTATTTGGGGTACAGTGTCGTTGTGATTCTGTTACTATTTGGGGTGCAGTGTCCCTGTGATTCTGTTACTATTTGGGGTACAGTGTCGTTGTGATTCTGTTACTATTTGGGGTGCAGTGTCCCTGTGATTCTGTTACTATTTGGGGTACAGTGTCATTGTGATTCTGTTACTATTTGGGGTGCAGTGTCCCATTGATTCTGTTACTATTTGGGGTACAGTGTCGTTGTGATTCTATTACTATTTGGGGTGCAGTGTCGTTGTGATTCTATTACTATTTGGGGTACAGTGTCCCTGTGATTCTGTGACTATTTGGGGTACAGTGTCGTTGTGAGTCTATTACTATTTGGGGTACAGTGTCCCTGTGATTCTGTTACTATTTGGGGTGCAGTGTCCCTGTGATTCTGTTACTATTTGGGGTACAGTGTCGTTGTGATTCTGTTACTATTTGGGGTACAGTGTCGTTGTGATTCTGTTACTATTTGGGGTGCAGTGTCATTGTGATTCTATTACTATTTGGGGTACAGTGTCCCTGTGATTCTGTTACTATTTGGGGTGCAGTGTCGTTGTGATTCTATTACTATTTGGGGTACAGTGTCCCTGTGATTCTGTTACTATTTGGGGTACAGTGTCCCTGTGATTCTGTTACTATTTGGGGTACAGTGTCGTTGTGATTCTATTACTATTTGGGGTACAGTGTCCCTGTGATTCTGTTACTATTTGGGGTACAGTGTCGTTGTGATTCTATTACTATTTGGGGTATAGTGTCCCTGTGATTCTGTTACTATTTGGGGTACAGTGTCCCTGTGATTCTGTTACTATTTGGGGTACAGTGTCGTTGTGATTCTGTTACTATTTGGGGTACAGTGTCCCTGTGATTCTGTTACTATTTGGGGTGCAGTGTCGTTGTGATTCTGTTACTATTTGGGGTACAGTGTCGTTGTGATTCTGTTACTATTTGGGGTGCAGTGTCCCTGTGATTCTGTTACTATTTGGGGTACAGTGTCCCTGTGATTCTGTTACTATTTGGGGTACAGTGTCGTTGTGATTCTGTTACTATTTGGGGAGCAGTGTCCCTGTGATTCTGTTACTATCTGGGGTACAGTGTCGTTGTGATTCTGTTACTATTTGGGGGGCAGTGTCCCTGTGATTCTGTTACTATTTGGGGTACAGTGTCCCTGTGATTCTGTTACTATTTGGGGTACAGTGTCGTTGTGATTCTGTTACTATTTGGGGTACAGTGTCGTTGTGATTCTGTTACTATTTGGGGGACAGTGTCGTTGTGATTCTGTTACTATTTGGGGTACAGTGTCCCTGTGATTCTGTTACTATTTGGGGTGCAGTGTCCCTGTGATTCTGTTACTATTTGGGGTACAGTGTCGTTGTGATTCTGTTACTATTTGGGGTACAGTGTCGTTGTGATTCTGTTACTATTTGGGGTGCAGTGTCCCTGTGATTCTGTTACTATTTGGGGTGCAGTGTCCCTGTGATTCTATTACTATTTGGGGTACAGTGTCGTTGTGATTCTGTTACTATTTGGGGTACAGTGTCGTTGTGATTCTGTGACTTTTTGGGGTACAGTGTCGTTGTGATTCTGTTACTATTTGGGGTGCAGTGTCCCTGTGATTCTGTTACTATTTGGGGTACAGTGTCGTTGTGATTCTGTTACTATTTGGGGTGCAGTGTCCCTGTGATTCTGTGACTATTTGGGGTGCAGTGTCGTTGTGATTCTGTTACTATTTGGGGTGCAGTGTCGTTGTGATTCTGTTCCTATTTGGGGTACAGTGTCCCTGTGATTCTGTTACTATTTGGGGTGCTGTGTCCCTGTGATTCTGTTACTATTTGGGGTACAGTATCGTTGTGATTCTGTTACTATTTGTGGTACAGTGTCCCTGTAATTCTATTACTATTTGGGGTACAGTGTCCCTGTGAGTCTGTTACTATCTGGGGGACAGTGTCCCTGTGATTCTGTTACTATTTGGGGTACAGTGTCGTTGTGATTCTGTTACTATTTGAGGTGCAGTGTCGTTGTGATTCTATTACTATTTGGGGTACAGTGTCCCTATGATTCTGTTAATATTTGGGATACAGTGTTGTTGTGATTCTATTACTATTTGGGGTACAGTGTCCCTGTGATTCTGTTACTATTTGGGGTACAGTGTCCCTGTGATTCTGTTACTATTTGGGGTACAGTGTCGTTGTGATTCTGTTACTATTTGGGGTACAGTGTCCCTGTGATTCTGTTACTATTTGGGGTGCAGTGTCGTTGTGATTCTGTTACTATTTGGGGTGCAGTGTCCCTGTGATTCTGTTACTATTTGGGGTACAGTGTCCCTGTGATTCTGTTACTATTTGGGGTACAGTGTCGTTGTGATTCTGTTACTATTTGGGGTGCAGTGTCCCTGTGATTCTGTTACTATTTGGGGTACAGTGTCCCTGTGATTCTGTTACTATTTGGGGTACAGTGTCGTTGTGATTCTGTTACTATTTGGGGTGCAGTGTCCCTGTGATTCTGTTACTATTTGGGGTACAGTGTCGTTGTGATTCTGTTACTATTTGGGGTGCAGTGTCCCTGTCATTCTGTTACTATTTGGGGTACAGTGTCGTTGTGATTCTGTTACTATTTGGGGTGCAGTGTCCCTGTGATTCTATTACTATTTGGGGTACAGTGTCCCTGTGATTCTGTTACTATTTGGGGTGCATTGTCGTTGTGATTCTGTTACTATTTGGGGTACAGTGTCCCTGTGATTCTGTTACTATTTGGGGTGCATTGTCGTTGTGATTCTGTTACTATTTGGGGTACAGTGTCCCTGTGATTCTGTTACTATTTGGGGTACAGTGTCCCTGTGATTCTGTTACTATTTGGGGTACAGTGTCCCTGTGATTCTGTTACTATTTGGGGTACAGTGTCGTTGTGATTCTGTTACTATTTGGGGTGCAGTGTCCCTGTGATTCTGTTACTATTTGGGGTACAGTGTCCCTGTGATTCTGTTACTATTTGGGGTGCAGTGTCATTGTGATTCTGTTACTATTTGGGGTACAGTGTCGTTGTGATTCAGTTACTATTTGGGGTACAGTGTCGTTGTGATTCTGTTACTATTTGGGGTACAGTGTCCCTGTGATTCTGTTACTATTTGGGGTACAGTGTCCCTGTGATTCTGTTACTATTTGGAGTGCAGTGTCGTTGTGATTCTGTTACTATTTGGGGTACAGTGTCGTTGTGATTCTGTTACTATTTGGGGTGCAGTGTCCCTGTGATTCTGTTACTATTTGGGGTACAGTGTCCCTGTGATTCTGTTACTATTTGGGGTACAGTGTCGTTGTGATTCTGTTACTATTTGGGGTGCAGTGTCCCTGTGATTCTGTGACTATTTGGGGTGCAGTGTCGTTGTGATTCTGTTACTATTTGGGGTGCAGTGTCGTTGTGATTCTGTTACTATTTGGGGTGCAGTGTCCCTGTGATTCTGTTACTATTTGGGGTGCAGTGTCCCTGTGATTCTGTGACTATTTGGGGTGCAGTGTCGTTGTGATTCTGTTACTATTTGGGGTACAGTGTCGTTGTGAATCTGTTACTATTTGGGGTGCAGTGTCGTTGTGATTCTGTTACTATTTGGGGTGCAGTGTCCCTGTGATTCTGTGACTATTTGTGGTGCAGTGTCATTGTGATTCTGTTACTATTTGGGGTGCAGTGTCGTTGTGATTCTGTTACTATTTGGGGTGCAGTGTCCCTGTGATTCTGTTACTATTTGGGGTACAGTGTCGTTGTGATTCTGTTACTATATGGGGTGCAGTGTCGTTGTGATTCTGTTACTATTTGGGGTGCAGTGTCGTTGTGATTCTGTTACTATTTGGGGTACAGTGTCGTTGTGATTCTGTTACTATTTAGGGTACAGTATCGTTGTGATTCTGTTACTATTTGTGGTACAGTGTCCCTGTAATTCTATTACTATTTGGGGTACAGTGTCCCTGTGATTCTGTTACTATTTGGGGGACAGTGTCGTTGTGATTCTGTTACTATTTGGGGTGCAGTGTCGTTGTGATTCTGTTACTATTTGGGGTACAGTGTCCCTGTGATTCTGTTACTATTTAGGGTACAGTATCGTTGTGATTCTGTTACTATTTGTGGTACAGTGTCCCTGTAATTCTATTACTATTTGGGGTACAGTGTCCCTGTGATTCTGTTACTATTTGGGGGACAGTGTCCCTGTGATTCTGTTACTATTTGGGGTACAGTGTCCCTGTGATTCTGTTACTATTTGGGGTACAGTGTCGTTGTGATTCTGTTCCTATTTGGGGTGCAGTGTCGTTGTGATTCTATTACTATTTGGGGTACAGTGTCCCTATGATTCTGTTACTATTTGGGGTACAGTGTCGTTGTGATTCTATTACTATTTGGGGTACAGTGTCCCTGTGATTCTGTTACTATTTGGGGTACAGTGTCCCTGTGATTCTGTTACTATTTGGGGTACACTGTCGTTGTGATTCTGTTACTATTTGAGGTGCAGTGTCGTTGTGATTCTATTACTATTTGGGGTACAGTGTCCCTATGATTCTGTTAATATTTGGGATACAGTGTTGTTGTGATTCTATTACTATTTGGGGTACAGTGTCCCTGTGATTCTGTTACTATTTGGGGTACAGTGTCCCTGTGATTCTGTTACTATTTGGGGTACAGTGTCGTTGTGATTCTGTTACTATTTGGGGTACAGTGTCCCTGTGATTCTGTTACTATTTGGGGTGCAGTGTCGTTGTGATTCTGTTACTATTTGGGGTGCAGTGTCCCTGTGATTCTGTTACTATTTGGGGTACAGTGTCCCTGTGATTCTGTTACTATTTGGGGTACAGTGTCGTTGTGATTCTGTTACTATTTGGGGTGCAGTGTCCCTGTGATTCTGTTACTATTTGGGGTACAGTGTCCCTGTGATTCTGTTACTATTTGGGGTACAGTGTCGTTGTGATTCTGTTACTATTTGGGGTGCAGTGTCCCTGTGATTCTGTTACTATTTGGGGTACAGTGTCGTTGTGATTCTGTTACTATTTGGGGTGCAGTGTCCCTGTCATTCTGTTACTATTTGGGGTACAGTGTCGTTGTGATTCTGTTACTATTTGGGGTGCAGTGTCCCTGTGATTCTATTACTATTTGGGGTACAGTGTCCCTGTGATTCTGTTACTATTTGGGGTGCATTGTCGTTGTGATTCTGTTACTATTTGGGGTGCAGTGTCCCTGTGATTCTGTTACTATTTGGGGTACAGTGTCCCTGTGATTCTGTTACTATTTGGGGTACAGTGTCGTTGTGATTCTGTTACTATTTGGGGTACAGTGTCGTTGTGATTCTGTTGCTATTTGGGGTGCAGTGTCCCTGTGATTCTGTTACTATTTGGGGTACAGTGTCCCTGTGATTCTGTTACTATTTGGGGTGCAGTGTCATTGTGATTCTGTTACTATTTGGGGTACAGTGTCGTTGTGATTCAGTTACTATTTGGGGTACAGTGTCGTTGTGATTCTGTTACTATTTGGGGGACAGTGTCCCTGTGATTCTGTTACTATTTGGGGTACAGTGTCCCTGTGATTCTGTTACTATTTGGAGTGCAGTGTCGTTGTGATTCTGTTACTATTTGGGGTACAGTGTCGTTGTGATTCTGTTACTATTTGGGGTGCAGTGTCCCTGTGATTCTGTTACTATTTGGGGTACAGTGTCCCTGTGATTCTGTTACTATTTGGGGTACAGTGTCGTTGTGATTCTGTTACTATTTGGGGTGCAGTGTCGTTGTGATTCTGTTACTATTTGGGGTGCAGTGTCCCTGTGATTCTGTGACTATTTGGGGTGCAGTGTCGTTGTGATTCTGTTACTATTTGTGGTACAGTGTCGTTGTGAATCTGTTACTATTTGGGGTGCAGTGTCGTTGTGATTCTGTTACTATTTGGGGTGCAGTGTCCCTGTGATTCTGTGACTATTTGTGGTGCAGTGACGTTGTGATTCTGTTACTATTTGGGGTGCAGTGTCGTTGTGATTCTGTTCCTATTTGGGGTGCAGTGTCCCTGTGATTCTGTTACTATTTGGGGTACAGTGTCGTTGTGATTCTGTTACTATTTGGGGTGCAGTGTCGTTGTGATTCTGTTACTATTTGGGGTGCAGTGTCGTTGTGATTCTGTTACTATTTGGGGTACAGTGTCGTTGTGATTCTGTTACTATTTAGGGTACAGTATCGTTGTGATTCTGTTACTATTTGTGGTACAGTGTCCCTGTAATTCTATTACTATTTGGGGTACAGTGTCCCTGTGATTCTGTTACTATTTGGGGGACAGTGTCGTTGTGATTCTGTTACTATTTGGGGTGCAGTGTCGTTGTGATTCTGTTACTATTTGGGGTACAGTGTCCCTGTGATTCTGTTACTATTTGGGGTGCAGTGTCCCTGTGATTCTGTTACTATTTAGGGTACAGTATCGTTGTGATTCTGTTACTATTTGTGGTACAGTGTCCCTGTAATTCTATTACTATTTGGGGTACAGTGTCCCTGTGATTCTGTTACTATTTGGGGGACAGTGTCCCTGTGATTCTGTTACTATTTGGGGTACAGTGTCGTTGTGATTCTGTTCCTATTTGGGGTGCAGTGTCGTTGTGATTCTATTACTATTTGGGGTACAGTGTCCGTATGATTCTGTTACTATTTGGGGTACAGTGTCGTTGTGATTCTATTACTATTTGGGGTACAGTGTCCCTGTGATTCTGTTACTATTTGGGGTACAGTGTCCCTGTGATTCTGTTACTATTTGGGGTACACTGTCGTTGTGATTCTGTTACTATTTGGGGTGCAGTGTCCCTGTGATTCTGTTACTATTTGGGGTACAGTGTCGTTGTGATTCTGTTACTATTTGGGGTGCAGTGTCCCTGTCATTCTGTTACTATTTGGGGTACAGTGTCGTTGTGATTCTGTTACTATTTGGGGTGCAGTGTCCCTGTGATTCTATTACTATTTGGGGTACAGTGTCCCTGTGATTCTGTTACTATTTGGGGTGCATTGTCGTTGTGATTCTGTTACTATTTGGGGTGCAGTGTCCCTGTGATTCTGTTACTATTTGGGGTACAGTGTCCCTGTGATTCTGTTACTATTTGGGGTACAGTGTCGTTGTGATTCTGTTACTATTTGGGGTACAGTGTCGTTGTGATTCTGTTACTATTTGGGGTGCAGTGTCCCTGTGATTCTGTTACTATTTGGGGTACAGTGTCCCTGTGATTCTGTTACTATTTGGGGTGCAGTGTCATTGTGATTCTGTTACTATTTGGGGTACAGTGTCGTTGTGATTCAGTTACTATTTGGGGTACAGTGTCGTTGTGATTCTGTTACTATTTGGGGTACAGTGTCCCTGTGATTCTGTTACTATTTGGGGTACAGTGTCCCTGTGATTCTGTTACTATTTGGAGTGCAGTGTCGTTGTGATTCTGTTACTATTTGGGGTACAGTGTCGTTGTGATTCTGTTACTATTTGGGGTGCAGTGTCCCTGTGATTCTGTTACTATTTGGGGTACAGTGTCCCTGTGATTCTGTTACTATTTGGGGTACAGTGTCGTTGTGATTCTGTTACTATTTGGGGTGCAGTGTCGTTGTGATTCTGTTACTATTTGGGGTGCAGTGTCCCTGTGATTCTGTGACTATTTGGGGTGCAGTGTCGTTGTGATTCTGTTACTATTTGGGGTACAGTGTCGTTGTGAATCTGTTACTATTTGGGGTGCAGTGTCGTTGTGATTCTGTTACTATTTGGGGTGCAGTGTCCCTGTGATTCTGTGACTATTTGTGGTGCAGTGACGTTGTGATTCTGTTACTATTTGGGGTGCAGTGTCGTTGTGATTCTGTTCCTATTTGGGGTGCAGTGTCCCTGTGATTCTGTTACTATTTGGGGTACAGTGTCGTTGTGATTCTGTTACTATTTGGGGTGCAGTGTCGTTGTGATTCTGTTACTATTTGGGGTGCAGTGTCGTTGTGATTCTGTTACTATTTGGGGTACAGTGTCGTTGTGATTCTGTTACTATTTAGGGTACAGTATCGTTGTGATTCTGTTACTATTTGTGGTACAGTGTCCCTGTAATTCTATTACTATTTGGGGTACAGTGTCCCTGTGATTCTGTTACTATTTGGGGGACAGTGTCGTTGTGATTCTGTTACTATTTGGGGTGCAGTGTCGTTGTGATTCTGTTACTATTTGGGGTACAGTGTCCCTGTGATTCTGTTACTATTTGGGGTGCAGTGTCCCTGTGATTCTGTTACTATTTAGGGTACAGTATCGTTGTGATTCTGTTACTATTTGTGGTACAGTGTCCCTGTAATTCTATTACTATTTGGGGTACAGTGTCCCTGTGATTCTGTTACTATTTGGGGGACAGTGTCCCTGTGATTCTGTTACTATTTGGGGTACAGTGTCGTTGTGATTCTGTTCCTATTTGGGGTGCAGTGTCGTTGTGATTCTATTACTATTTGGGGTACAGTGTCCCTATGATTCTGTTACTATTTGGGGTACAGTGTCGTTGTGATTCTATTACTATTTGGGGTACAGTGTCCCTGTGATTCTGTTACTATTTGGGGTACAGTGTCCCTGTGATTCTGTTACTATTTGGGGTACACTGTCGTTGTGATTCTGTTACTATTTGGGGTACAGTGTCCCTGTGATTCTGTTACTATTTGGGGTGCAGTGTCGTTGTGATTCTGTTACTATTTGGGGTGCAGTGTCCCTGTGATTCTGTTACTATTTGGGGTACAGTGTCCCTGTGATTCTGTTACTATTTGGGGTGCAGTGTCCCTGTGATTCTGTTACTATTTGGGGTACAGTGTCCCTGTGATTCTGTTACTATTTGGGGTACAGTGTCGTTGTGATTCTGTTACTATTTGGGGTGCAGTGTCCCTGTGATTCTGTTACTATTTGGGGTACAGTGTCGTTGTGATTCTGTTACTATTTGGGGTGCAGTGTCCCTGTCATTCTGTTACTATTTGGGGTACAGTGTCGTTGTGATTCTGTTACTATTTGGGGTGCAGTGTCCCTGTGATTCTGTTACAACTTGGGGTGCAGTGTCGTTGTGATTCTGTTACTATTTGGGGTGCAGTGTCCCTGTGATTCTGTTACTATTTGGGGTGCAGTGTCCCTGTGATTCTGTTACTATTTGGGGTACAGTGTCGTTGTGATTCTGTTACTATTTGGGGTGCAGTGTCCCTGTGATTCTGTTACTATTTGGGGTACAGTGTCCCTGTGATTCTGTTACTATTTGGGGTACAGTTTCGTTGTGATTCTGTTCCTATTTGGGGTGCTGTGTCCCTGTGATTCTGTTACTATTTGGGGTACAGTTTCGTTGTGATTCTGTTACTATTTGGGGTGCAGTGTCCCTGTGATTCTGTTACTATTTGGGGTACAGTGTCGTTGTTACTCTGTTACTATTTGGGGTGCAGTGTCCCTGTGATTCTGTTACTATTTGGGGTACAGTGTCCCTGTGATTCTGTTACTATTTGGGGTGCAGTGTCATTGTGATTCTGTTACTATTTGGGGTGCAGTGTCCCTGTGATTCTGTTACTATTTGGGGTACAGTTTCGTTGTGATTCTGTTACTATTTGGGGTACAGTGTCGTTGTGATTCTGTTACTATTTGGGGTGCAGTGTCCCTGTGATTCTGTTACTATTTGGGGTACAGTGTCCCTGTGATTCTGTTACTATTTGGGGTACAGTGTCGTTGTGATTCTGTTACTATTTGGGGTACACTGTCGTTGTGATTCTGTTACTATTTGGGGTACAGTGTCCCTGTGATTCTGTTACTATTTGGGGTGCAGTGTCCCTGTGATTCTGTTACTATTTGGGGTGCAGTGTCCCTGTGATTCTGTTACTATTTGGGGTACAGTGTCGTTGTGATTCTGTTACTATTTGGGGTACAGTGTCGTTGTGATTCTGTTACTATTTGGGGTACAGTGTCCCTGTGATTCTGTTACTATTTGGGGTACAGTGTCGTTGTGATTCTGTTACTATTTGGGGTGTAGTGTCCCTGTGATTCTGTTACTATTTGGGGTACAGTGTCCCTGTGATTCTGTTACTATTTGGGGTACAGTGTCGTTGTGATTCTGTTACTATTTGGGGTGCAGTGTCCCTGTGATTCTGTTACTATTTGGGGTGCAGTGTCGTTGTGATTCAGTTACTATTTGGGGTACAGTGTCGTTGTGATTCTGTTACTATTTGGGGTGCAGTGTCCCTGTGATTCTGTTACTATTTGGGGTACAGTGTCCCTGTGATTCTGTTACTATTTGGAGTGCAGTGTCGTTGTGATTCTGTTACTATTTGGGGTACAGTGTCGTTGTGATTCTGTTACTATTTGGGGTGCAGTGTCCCTGTGATTCTGTTACTATTTGGGGTGCAGTGTCCCTGTGATTCTGTTACTATTTGGGGTACAGTGTCGTTGTGATTCTGTTACTATTTGGGGTGCAGTGTCGTTGTGATTCTGTTACTATTTGGGGTACAGTGTCTTTGTGATTCTGTTACTATTTGGGGTGCAGTGTCCCTGTGATTCTGTTACTATTTGGGGTACAGTGTCGTTGTGATTCTGTTACTATTTGGGGTGCGGTGTCGTTGTGATTCTGTTACTATTTGGGGTACAGTGTCGTTGTGATTCTGTTACTATTTGGGGTACAGTGTCCTTGTGATTCTGTTACTATTTGGGGTGCAGTGTCCCTGTGATTCTGTTACTATTTGGGGTACAGTGTCATTGTGATTCTGTTACTATTTGGGGTGCAGTGTCCCTGTGATTCTCTTACTATTTGGGGTACAGTGTCCCTGTGATTCTGTTACTATTTGGGGTGCAGTGTCCCTGTGATTCTGTATCTATTTGGGGTGCAGTGTCCCTGTGATTCTGTTACTATTTGGGGTACAGTGTCGTTGTGATTCTGTTACTATTTGGGGTACAGTGTCGTTGTGATTCTGTTACTATTTGGGGTGCAGTGTCCCTGTGATTCTGTTACTATTTGGGGTACAGTGTCGTTGTGATTCTGTTACTATTTGGGGTGTAGTGTCCCTGTGATTCTGTTACTATTTGGGGTACAGTGTCCCTGTGATTCTGTTACTATTTGGGGTACAGTGTCGTTGTGATTCTGTTACTATTTGGGGTGTAGTGTCCCTGTGATTCTGTTACTATTTGGGGTACAGTGTCCCTGTGATTCTGTTACTATTTGGGGTACAGTGTCCCTGTGATTCTGTTACTATTTGAGGTGCAGTGTCCCTGTGATTCTGTTACTATTTGGGGTGCAGTGTCGTTGTGATTCAGTTACTATTTGGGGTACAGTGTCGTTGTGATTCTGTTACTATTTGGGGTGCAGTGTCCCTGTGATTCTGTTACTATTTGGGGTACAGTGTCCCTGTGATTCTGTTACTATTTGGAGTGCAGTGTCGTTGTGATTCTGTTACTATTTGGGGTACAGTGTCGTTGTGATTCTGTTACTATTTGGGGTGCAGTGTCCCTGTGATTCTGTTACTATTTGGGGTGCAGTGTCCCTGTGATTCTGTTACTATTTGGGGTACAGTGTCGGTGTGATTCTGTTACTATTTGGGGTGCAGTGTCGTTGTGATTCTGTTACTATTTGGGGTACAGTGTCTTTGTGATTCTGTTACTATTTGGGGTGCAGTGTCCCTGTGATTCTGTTACTATTTGGGGTACAGTGTCGTTGTGATTCTGTTACTATTTGGGGTGCAGTGTCGTTGTGATTCTGTTACTATTTGGGGTACAGTGTCGTTGTGATTCTGTTACTATTTGGGGTACAGTGTCCTTGTGATTCTGTTACTATTTGGGGTGCAGTGTCCCTGTGATTCTGTTACTATTTGGGGTACAGTGTCGTTGTGATTCTGTTACTATTTGGGGTGCAGTGTCCCTGTGATTCTGATACTATTTGGGGTGCAGTGTCCCTGTGATTCTGTTATTATTTGGGGTACAGTGTCGTTGTGATTCAGTTACTATTTGGGGTACAGTGTCGTTGTGATTCTGTTACTATTTGGGGTGCAGTGTCCCTGTGATTCTGTACTATTTGGGGTACAGTGTCGTTGTGATTCTGTTACTATTTGGGGTACAGCGTCATTGTGATTCTATTACTATTTGGGGTACAGTGTCCCTGTAATTCTATTACTATTTGGGGTACAGTGTCCCTGTGATTCTGTTACTATTTGGGGTACAGTGTCGTTGTGATTCTGTTACTATTTGGGGTGCAGTGTCGTTGTGATTCTATTACTATTTGGGGTACAGTGTCCCTGTGATTCTGTTACTATTTGGGGCACAGTGTCGTTGTGATTCTATTACTATTTGGGGTACAGTGTCGTTGTGATTCTATTACTATTTGGGGTACAGTGTCGTTGTGATTCTGTTACTATTTGGGGTACAGTGTCGTTGTGATTCTGTTACTATTTGGGGTGCAGTGTCGTTGTGATTCTATTACTATTTGGGGTACAGTGTCCCTGTGATTCTGTTACTATTTGGGGCACAGTGTCGTTGTGATTCTATTACTATTTGGGGTACAGTGTCGTTGTGATTCTGTTACTATTTGGGGTACAGTGTCCCTGTGAATCTGTTACTATTTGGGGTACAGTGTCGTTGTGATTCTGTTACTATTTGGGGTGCAGTGTCCCTGTGATTCTGTTACTTTTTGGGGTGCAGTGTCCCTGTGATTCTGTTACTATTTGGGGTGCAGTGTCCCTGTGATTCTGTTACTATTTGGGGTACAGTGTCGTTGTGATTCTGTTACTATTTGGGGTACAGTGTCGTTGTGATTCTGTTACTATTTGGGGTGCAGTGTCGTTGTGATTCTGTTACTATTTGGGGTGCAGAGTCCCTGTGATTCTGTTACTATTTGGGGTACAGTGTCCCTGTGATTCTGTTACTATTTGGGGTACAGTGTCGTTGTGATTCTGTTACTATTTGGGGTGCAGTGTCCCTGTGATTCTGTTACTATTTGGGGTACAGTGTCCCTGTGATTCTGTTACTATTTGGGGTGCAGTGTCGTTGTGATTCTGTTACTATTTGGGGTACAGTGTCGTTGTGATTCTGTTACTATTTGGGGTGCAGTGTCCCTGTGATTCTGTTACTATTTGGGGTACAGTGTCCCTGTGATTCTGTTACTATTTGGGGTACAGTGTCGTTGTGATTCTGTTACTATTTGGGGTGCAGTGTCCCTGTGATTCTGTTACTATTTGGGGTACAGTGTCGTTGTGATTCTGTTACTATTTGGGGTGCAGTGTCCCTGTGATTCTGTTACTATTTGGGGTGCAGTGTCGTTGTGATTCTGTTACTATTTGGGGTGCAGTGTCCCTGTGATTCTGTTACTATTTGGGGTGCAGTGTCGTTGTGATTCTGTTACTATTTGGGGTGCAGTGTCCCTGTGATTCTGTGACTATTTGGGGTGCAGTGTCCCTGTGATTCTGTTACTATTTGGGGTACTGTGTCGTTGTGATTCTGTTACTATTTGGGGTGCAGTGTCCCTGTGATTCTGTTACTATTTGGGGTACAGTGTCCCTGTGATTCCGTTACTATTTGGGGTGCAGTGTCCCTGTGATTCTGTTACTATTTGGGGTACAGTGTCGTTGTGATTCTGTTACTATTTGGGGTACAGTGTCCCTGTGATTCTGTTACTATTTGGGGTGCAGTGTCCCTGTGATTCTGTTACTATTTGGGGTACAGTGTCGTTGTGATTCTGTTACTATTTGGGGTGCAGTGTCCCTGTGATTCTGTTACTATTTGGGGTACAGTGTCATTGTGATTCTGTTACTATTAGGGGTACAGTGTCCCTGTGATTCTGTTACTATTTGGGGTGCAGTGTCCCTGTGATTCTGTTACTATTTGGGGTACAGTGTTGTTATGATTCTGTTACTATTTGGGGTGCAGTGTCCCTGTGATTCTGTTTCTATTTGGGGTACAGTGTCCCTGTGATTCTGTTACTATTTGGGGTACAGTGTCCCTGTGATTCTGTTACTATTTGGGGTGCAGTGTCCCTGTGATTCTGTGACTATTTGGGGTACAGTGTCGTTGTGATTCTGTTACTATTTGGGGTACAGTGTCCCTGTGATTCTGTTACTATTTGTGGTGCAGTGTCCCTGTGATTCTGTTACTATCTCGGGTACAGTGTCCCTGTGATTCTGTTACTATTTGGGGTGCAGTGTCCCTGTGATTCTGTTACTATTTGGGGTACAGTGTCGTTGTGATTCTGTTACTATTTGGGGTACAGTGTCCCTGTGATTCTGTTACTATTTGGGGTGCACTGTCCCTGTGATTCTGTTACTATTTGGGGTACAGTGTCGTTGTGATTCTGTTACTATTTGGGGTACAGTGTCGTTGTGATTCTATTACTATTTGGGGTACAGTGTCCCTGTGATTCTGTTACTATTTGGGGTGCCGTGTCCCTGTGATTCTGTTACTATTTGGGGTACAGTGTCCCTGTGATTCTGTTACTATTTGGGGTGCAGTGTCCCTGTGATTCTGTTACGATTTGGGGTGCAGTGTCGTTGTGATTCTGTTACTATTTGGGGTGCAGTGTCCCTGTGATTCTGTGACTATTTGGGGTACAGTGTCGTTGTGATTCTGTTACTATTTGGGGTTCAGTGTCCCTGTGATTCTGTGACTATTTGGGGTACAGTGTCGTTGTGATTCTATTACTATTTGGGGTACAGTGTCCCTGTGATTCTGTTACTATTTGGGGTACTGTGTCGTTGTGATTCTGTTACTATTTGGGGTGCAGTGTCCCTGTGATTCTGTTACTATTTGGGGTACAGTGTCCCTGTGATTCCGTTACTATTTGGGGTGCAGTGTCCCTGTGATTCTGTTACTATTTGGGGTACAGTGTCGTTGTGATTCTGTTACTATTTGGGGTACAGTGTCCCTGTGATTCTGTTACTATTTGGGGTGCAGTGTCCCTGTGATTCTGTTACTATTTGGGGTACAGTGTCGTTGTGATTCTGTTACTATTTGGGGTGCAGTGTCCCTGTGATTCTGTTACTATTTGGGGTACAGTGTCATTGTGATTCTGTTACTATTTGGGGTACAGTGTCCCTGTGATTCTGTTACTATTTGGGGTGCAGTGTCCCTGTGATTCTGTTACTATTTGGGGTGCAGTGTCCCTGTGATTCTGTTACTATTTGGGGTACAGGGTTGTTGTGATTCTGTTACTATTTGGGGTGCAGTGTCCCTGTGATTCTGTTTCTATTTGGGGTACAGTGTCCCTGTGATTCTGTTACTATCTCGGGTACAGTGTCCCTGTGATTCTGTTACTATTTGGGGTGCAGTGTCCCTGTGATTCTGTTACTATTTGGGGTACAGTGTCGTTGTGATTCTGTTACTATTTGGGGTACAGTGTCCCTGTGATTCTGTTACTATTTGGGGTGCACTGTCCCTGTGATTCTGTTACAATTTGGGGTACAGTGTCGTTGTGATTCTGTTACTATTTGGGGTACAGTGTCGTTGTGATTCTGTTACTATTTGGGGTGCAGTGTCGTTGTGATTCTGTTACTATTTGGGGTGCAGTGTCCCTGTGATTCTGTGACTATTTGGGGTACAGTGTCGTTGTGATTCTGTTACTATTTGGGGTACTGTGTCCCTGTGATTCTGTTACTATTTGGGGTGCCGTGTCCCTGTGATTCTGTTACTATTTGGGGTACAGTGTCCCTGTGATTCTGTTACTATTTGGGGTGCAGTGTCCCTGTGATTCTGTTACTATTTGGGGTGCAGTGTCGTTGTGATTCTGTTACTATTTGGGGTGCAGTGTCCCTGTGATTCTGTGACTATTTGGGGTACAGTGTCGTTGTGATTCTGTTACTATTTGGGGTACAGTGTCCCTGTGATTCTGTGACTATTTGGGGTACAGTGTCGTTGTGATTCTATTACTATTTGGGGTACAGTGTCCCTGTGATTCTGTTACTATTTTGGGTACAGTGTCCCTGTGATTCTGTTACTATTTGGGGTACAGTGGCGTTGTGATTCTGTTACTATTTGGGGTACAGTGTCCCTGTGATTCTGTTACTATTTGGGGTACAGTGTCCCTGTGATTCTGTTACTATTTGGGGTGCAGTGTCCCTGTGATTCTGTTACTATTTGGGGTACAGTGTCGTTGTGATTCTGTTACTATTTGGGGTGCAGTGTCCCTGTGATTCTATTACTATTTGGGGTACAGTGTCCCTGTGATTCTGTTACTACTTGGGGTACAGTGTCGTTGTGATTCTGTTACTATTTGGGGTGCAGTGTCCCTGTGATTCTGTTACTCTTTGGGGTACAGTGTCCCTGTGATTCTGTTACTATTTGGGGTACAGTGTCCCTGTTATTCTGTTGCTATTTGGGGTGCAGTGTCCCTGTGATTCTGTTACTATTTGGGGTGCAGTGTCGTTGTGATTCTGTTACTATTTGGGGTGCAGTGTCCCTGTGATTCTGTTACTATTTGGGGTACAGTGTCGTTGTGATTCTGTTACTATTTGGGGTGCAGTGTCCCTGTGATTCTGTTACTATTTGGGGTACAGTGTCATTGTGATTCTGTTACTATTTGGGGTACAGTGTCCCTGTGATTCTGTTACTATTTGGGGTGCAGTGTCCCTGTGATTCTGTTACTATTTGGGGTGCAGTGTCCCTGTGATTCTGTTACTATTTGGGGTACAGTGTTGTTGTGATTCTGTTACTATTTGGGGTGCAGTGTCCCTGTGATTCTGTTTCTATTTGGGGTACAGTGTCCCTGTGATTCTGTTACTATCTCGGGTACAGTGTCCCTGTGATTCTGTTACTATTTGGGGTGCAGTGTCCCTGTGATTCTGTTACTATTTGGGGTACAGTGTCGTTGTGATTCTGTTACTATTTGGGGTACAGTGTCCCTGTGATTCTGTTACTATTTGGGGTGCACTGTCCCTGTGATTCTGTTACAATTTGGGGTACAGTGTCGTTGTGATTCTGTTACTATTTGGGGTACAGTGTCGTTGTGATTCTGTTACTATTTGGGGTGCAGTGTCGTTGTGATTCTGTTACTATTTGGGGTGCAGTGTCCCTGTGATTCTGTGACTATTTGGGGTACAGTGTCGTTGTGATTCTGTTACTATTTGGGGTACTGTGTCCCTGTGATTCTGTTACTATTTGGGGTGCCGTGTCCCTGTGATTCTGTTACTATTTGGGGTACAGTGTCCCTGTGATTCTGTTACTATTTGGGGTGCAGTGTCCCTGTGATTCTGTTACTATTTGGGGTGCAGTGTCGTTGTGATTCTGTTACTATTTGGGGTGCAGTGTCCCTGTGATTCTGTGACTATTTGGGGTACAGTGTCGTTGTGATTCTGTTACTATTTGGGGTACAGTGTCCCTGTGATTCTGTGACTATTTGGGGTACAGTGTCGTTGTGATTCTATTACTATTTGGGGTACAGTGTCCCTGTGATTCTGTTACTATTTTGGGTACAGTGTCCCTGTGATTCTGTTACTATTTGGGGTACAGTGGCGTTGTGATTCTGTTACTATTTGGGGTACAGTGTCCCTGTGATTCTGTTACTATTTGGGGTACAGTGTCCCTGTGATTCTGTTACTATTTGGGGTGCAGTGTCCCTGTGATTCTGTTACTATTTGGGGTACAGTGTCGTTGTGATTCTGTTACTATTTGGGGTGCAGTGTCCCTGTGATTCTATTACTATTTGGGGTACAGTGTCCCTGTGATTCTGTTACTACTTGGGGTACAGTGTCGTTGTGATTCTGTTACTATTTGGGGTGCAGTGTCCCTGTGATTCTGTTACTCTTTGGGGTACAGTGTCCCTGTGATTCTGTTACTATTTGGGGTACAGTGTCCCTGTTATTCTGTTGCTATTTGGGGTGCAGTGTCCCTGTGATTCTGTTACTATTTGGGGTGCAGTGTCGTTGTGATTCTGTTACTATTTGGGGTGCAGTGTCCCTGTGATTCTGTTACTATTTGGGCTACAGTGTCGTTGTGATTCTGTTACTGTTTGGGGTACAGTGTCCCTGTGATTCTGTTACTATTTGGGGTACAGTGTCCCTGTGATTCTGTTACTATTTGGGGTGCAGTGTCCCTGTGATTCTGTTACTATTTAGGGTACAGTGTCCCTGTGATTCTGTTACTATTTGGGGTGCAGTGTCGTTGTGATTCTGTTACTATTTGGGGTACAGTGTCGTTGTGATTCTGTTACTATTTGGGGTACAGTGTCGTTGTGATTCTGTTACTATTTGGGGTGCAGTGTCGTTGTGATTCTGTTACTATTTGGGGTGCAGTGTCCCTGTGATTCTGTGACTATTTGGGGTACAGTGTCGTTGTGATTCTGTTACTATTTGGGGTACTGTGTCCCTGTGATTCTGTTACTATTTGGGGTGCCGTGTCCCTGTGATTCTGTTACTATTTGGGGTACAGTGTCCCTGTGATTCTGTTACTATTTGGGGTGCAGTGTCCCTGTGATTCTGTTACTATTTGGGGTGCAGTGTCGTTGTGATTCTGTTACTATTTGGGGTGCAGTGTCCCTGTGATTCTGTGACTATTTGGGGTACAGTGTCGTTGTGATTCTGTTACTATTTGGGGTACAGTGTCCCTGTGATTCTGTGACTATTTGGGGTACAGTGTCGTTGTGATTCTATTACTATTTGGGGTACAGTGTCCCTGTGATTCTGTTACTATTTTGGGTACAGTGTCCCTGTGATTCTGTTACTATTTGGGGTACAGTGGCGTTGTGATTCTGTTACTATTTGGGGTACAGTGTCCCTGTGATTCTGTTACTATTTGGGGTACAGTGTCCCTGTGATTCTGTTACTATTTGGGGTGCAGTGTCCCTGTGATTCTGTTACTATTTGGGGTACAGTGTCGTTGTGATTCTGTTACTATTTGGGGTGCAGTGTCCCTGTGATTCTATTACTATTTGGGGTACAGTGTCCCTGTGATTCTGTTACTACTTGGGGTACAGTGTCGTTGTGATTCTGTTACTATTTGGGGTGCAGTGTCCCTGTGATTCTGTTACTCTTTGGGGTACAGTGTCCCTGTGATTCTGTTACTATTTGGGGTACAGTGTCCCTGTTATTCTGTTGCTATTTGGGGTGCAGTGTCCCTGTGATTCTGTTACTATTTGGGGTGCAGTGTCGTTGTGATTCTGTTACTATTTGGGGTGCAGTGTCCCTGTGATTCTGTTACTATTTGGGCTACAGTGTCGTTGTGATTCTGTTACTGTTTGGGGTACAGTGTCCCTGTGATTCTGTTACTATTTGGGGTACAGTGTCCCTGTGATTCTGTTACTATTTGGGGTGCAGTGTCCCTGTGATTCTGTTACTATTTAGGGTACAGTGTCCCTGTGATTCTGTTACTATTTGGGGTGCAGTGTCGTTGTGATTCTGTTACTATTTGGGGTACAGTGTCGTTGTGATTCTGTTACTATTTGGGGTACAGTGTCGTTGTGATTCTGTGACTATTTGGGGTGCAGTGTCCCTGTGATTCTGTTACTATTTGGGGTACAGTGTCCCTGTGATTCTGTTACTATTTGGGGTACAGTGTCGTTGTGATTCTGTGACTATTTGGGGTACAGTGTCGTTGTGATTCTGTGACTATTTGGGGTGCAGTGTCCCTGTGATTCTGTTACTATTTGGGGTACAGTGTCGTTGTGATTCTGTTATTATTTGGGGTACAGTGTCCCTGTGATTCTGTTACTATTTGGGGTGCAGTGTCCCTGTGATTCTGTTACTATTTGGGGTGCAGTGTCCCTGTGATTCTGTTACTATTTGGGGTACAGTGTTGTTGTGATTCTGTTACTATTTGGGGTGCAGTGTCCCTGTGATTCTGTTTCTATTTGGGGTACAGTGTCCCTGTGATTCTGTTACTATCTCGGGTACAGTGTCCCTGTGATTCTGTTACTATTTGGGGTGCAGTGTCCCTGTGATTCTGTTACTATTTGGGGTACAGTGTCGTTGTGATTCTGTTACTATTTGGGGTACAGTGTCCCTGTGATTCTGTTACTATTTGGGGTGCACTGTCCCTGTGATTCTGTTACAATTTGGGGTACAGTGTCGTTGTGATTCTGTTACTATTTGGGGTACAGTGTCGTTGTGATTCTGTTACTATTTGGGGTGCAGTGTCGTTGTGATTCTGTTACTATTTGGAGTGCAGTGTCCCTGTGATTCTGTGACTATTTGGGGTACAGTGTCGTTGTGATTCTGTTACTATTTGGGGTACAGTGTCCCTGTGATTCTGTTACTATTTGGGGTGCCGTGTCCCTGTGATTCTGTTACTATTTGGGGTACAGTGTCCCTGTGATTCTGTTACTATTTGGGGTGCAGTGTCCCTGTGATTCTGTTACTATTTGGGGTGCAGTGTCGTTGTGATTCTGTTACTATTTGGGGTGCAGTGTCCCTGTGATTCTGTGACTATTTGGGGTACAGTGTCGTTGTGATTCTGTTACTATTTGGGGTACAGTGTCCCTGTGATTCTGTGACTATTTGGGGTACAGTGTCGTTGTGATTCTATTACTATTTGGGGTACAGTGTCCCTGTGATTCTGTTACTATTTTGGGTACAGTGTCCCTGTGATTCTGTTACTATTTGGGGTACAGTGGCGTTGTGATTCTGTTACTATTTGGGGTACAGTGTCCCTGTGATTCTGTTACTATTTGGGGTACAGTGTCCCTGTGATTCTGTTACTATTTGGGGTGCAGTGTCCCTGTGATTCTGTTACTATTTGGGGTACAGTGTCGTTGTGATTCTGTTACTATTTGGGGTGCAGTGTCCCTGTGATTCTATTACTATTTGGGGTACAGTGTCCCTGTGATTCTGTTACTACTTGGGGTACAGTGTCGTTGTGATTCTGTTACTATTTGGGGTGCAGTGTCCCTGTGATTCTGTTACTCTTTGGGGTACAGTGTCCCTGTGATTCTGTTACTATTTGGGGTACAGTGTCCCTGTTATTCTGTTGCTATTTGGGGTGCAGTGTCCCTGTGATTCTGTTACTATTTGGGGTGCAGTGTCGTTGTGATTCTGTTACTATTTGGGGTGCAGTGTCCCTGTGATTCTGTTACTATTTGGGCTACAGTGTCGTTGTGATTCTGTTACTGTTTGGGGTACAGTGTCCCTGTGATTCTGTTACTATTTGGAGTACAGTGTCCCTGTGATTCTGTTACTATTTGGGGTGCAGTGTCCCTGTGATTCTGTTACTATTTAGGGTACAGTGTCCCTGTGATTCTGTTACTATTTGGGGTGCAGTGTCGTTGTGATTCTGTTACTATTTGGGGTACAGTGTCGTTGTGATTCTGTTACTATTTGGGGTACAGTGTCGTTGTGATTCTGTGACTATTTGGGGTGCAGTGTCCCTGTGATTCTGTTACTATTTGGGGTACAGTGTCCCTGTGATTCTGTTACTATTTGGGGTACAGTGTCGTTGTGATTCTGTGACTATTTGGGGTACAGTGTCGTTGTGATTCTGTGACTATTTGGGGTGCAGTGTCCCTGTGATTCTGTTACTATTTGGGGTACAGTGTCGTTGTGATTCTGTTATTATTTGGGGTACAGTGTCGTTGTGATTCTGTGACTATTTGGGGTGCAGTGTCGTTGTGATTCTGTTACTATTTGGGGTACAGTGTCCCTGTGATTCTGTTACTATTTGGGGTACAGTGTCGTTGTGATTCTGTTACTATTTGGGGTGCAGTGTCCCTGTGATTCTGTTACTATTTGGGGTACAGTGTCGTTGTGATTCTGTTACTATTTGGGGTGCAGTGTCCCTGTGATTCTGTTACTATTTGGGGTACAGTGTCGTTGTGATTCTGTTACTATTTGGGGTACAGTGTCCCTGTGATTCTGTGACTATTTGGGGTGCAGTGTCCCTGTGATTCTGTTACTATTTGGGGTACTTTGTCGTTGTGATTCTGTTACTATTTGGGGTGCAGTGTCCCTGTGATTCTGTTACTATTTGGGGTACAGTGTCCCTGTGATTCCGTTACTATTTGGGGTGCAGTGTCCCTGTGATTCTGTTACTATTTGGGGTACAGTGTCGTTGTGATTCTGTTACTATTTGGGGTACAGTGTCCCTGTGATTCTGTTACTATTTGGGGTGCAGTGTCCCTGT
This sequence comes from Heterodontus francisci, assembly GCF_036365525.1. Lineage (NCBI taxonomy): Eukaryota > Metazoa > Chordata > Chondrichthyes > Heterodontiformes > Heterodontidae > Heterodontus > Heterodontus francisci. The sequence continues at coordinate 28,327,573 of NC_090405.1, read as the reverse complement.
GATTCTGTTACTATTTGGGGTACAGTGTCGTTGTGATTCTGTTACTATTTGGGGTGCAGTGTCCCTGTGATTCTGTTACTATTTGGGGTACAGTGTCATTGTGATTCTGTTACTATTTGGGGTACAGTGTCCCTGTGATTCTGTTACTATTTGGGGTACAGTGTTGTTGTGATTCTGTTACTATTTGGGGTGCAGTGTCCCTGTGATTCTGTTTCTATTTGGGGTACAGTGTCCCTGTGATTCTGTTACTATCTCGGGTACAGTGTCCCTGTGATTCTGTTACTATTTGGGGTGCAGTGTCCCTGTGATTCTGTTACTATTTGGGGTACAGTGTCGTTGTGATTCTGTTACTATTTGGGGTGCAGTGTCCCTGTGATTCTGTTACTATTTGGGGTGCACTGTCCCTGTGATTCTGTTACTATTTGGGGTACAGTGTCGTTGTGATTCTGTTACTATTTGGGGTACAGTGTCGTTGTGATTCTGTTACTATTTGGGGTACAGTGTCCCTGTGATTCTGTTACTATTTGGGGTGCCGTGTCCCTGTGATTCTGTTACTATTTGGGGTACAGTGTCCCTGTGATTCTGTTACTATTTGGGGTGCAGTGTCCCTGTGATTCTGTTACTATTTGGGGTGCAGTGTCGTTGTGATTCTGTTACTATTTGGGGTGCAGTGTCCCTGTGATTCTGTGACTATTTGGGGTACAGTGTCGTTGTGATTCTGTTACTATTTGGGGTACAGTGTCCCTGTGATTCTGTGACTATTTGGGGTACAGTGTCGTTGTGATTCTATTACTATTTGGGTTACAGTGTCCCTGTGATTCTGTTACTATTTGGGGTACAGTGTCCCTGTGATTCTGTTACTATTTGGGGTACAGTGTCCCTGTGATTCTGTTACTATTTGGGGTACAGTGTCCCTGTGATTCTGTTACTATTTGGGGTGCAGTGTCCCTGTGATTCTGTTACTATTTGGGGTACAGTGTCGTTGTGATTCTGTTACTATTTGGGGTGCAGTGTCCCTGTGATTCTATTACTATTTGGGGTACAGTGTCCCTGTGATTCTGTTACTACTTGGGGTACAGTGTCGTTGTGATTCTGTTACTATTTGGGGTGCAGTGTCCCTGTGATTCTGTTACTCTTTGGGGTACAGTGTCCCTGTGATTCTGTTACTATTTGGGGTACAGTGTCCCTGTTATTCTGTTGCTATTTGGGGTGCAGTGTCCCTGTGATTCTGTTACTATTTGGGGTGCAGTGTCGTTGTGATTCTGTTACTATTTGGGGTGCAGTGTCCCTGTGATTCTGTTACTATTTGGGGTACAGTGTCGTTGTGATTCTGTTACTATTTGGGGTACAGTGTCGTTGTGATTCTGTTACTATTTGGGGTACGGTGTCCCTGTGATTCTGTTACTATTTGGGGTGCAGTGTCCCTGTGATTCTGTTACTATTTAGGGTACTGTCTCCCTGTGATTCTGTTACTATTTGGGGTGCAGTGTCGTTGTGATTCTGTTACTATTTGGGGTACAGTGTCGTTGTGATTCTGTTACTATTTGGGGTACATTGTCGTTGTGATTCTGTGACTATTTGGGGTGCAGTGTCCCTGTGATTCTGTTACTATTTGGGGTACAGTGTCCCTGTGATTCTGTTACTATTTGGGGTACAGTGTCGTTGTGATTCTGTGACTATTTGGGGTACAGTGTCGTTGTGATTCTGTGACTATTTGGGGTGCAGTGTCCCTGTGATTCTGTTACTATTTGGGGTACAGTGTCGTTGTGATTCTGTTATTATTTGGGGTACAGTGTCGTTGTGATTCTGTGACTATTTGGGGTGCAGTGTCGTTGTGATTCTGTTACTATTTGGGGTACAGTGTCCCTGTGATTCTGTTACTATTTGGGGTACAGTGTCGTTGTGATTCTGTTACTATTTGGGGTGCAGTGTCCCTGTGATTCTGTTACTATTTGGGGTACAGTGTCGTTGTGATTCTGTTACTATTTGGAGTGCAGTGTCCCTGTGATTCTGTTACTATTTGGGGTACAGTGTCGTTGTGATTCTGTTACTATTTGGGGTGCAGTGTCCCTGTGATTCTGTGACTATTTGGGGTGCAGTGTCCCTGTGATTCTGTTACTATTTGGGGTACTGTGTCGTTGTGATTCTGTTACTATTTGGGGTGCAGTGTCCCTGTGATTCTGTTACTATTTGGGGTACAGTGTCCCTGTGATTCCGTTACTATTTGGGGTGCAGTGTCCCTGTGATTCTGTTACTATTTGGGGTACAGTGTCGTTGTGATTCTGTTACTATTTGGGGTACAGTGTCCCTGTGATTCTGTTACTATTTGGGGTGCAGTGTCCCTGTGATTCTGTTACTATTTGGGGTACAGTGTCGTTGTGATTCTGTTACTATTTGAGGTGCAGTGTCCCTGTGATTCTGTTACTATTTGGGGTACAGTGTCATTGTGATTCTGTTACTATTTGGGGTACAGTGTCCCTGTGATTCTGTTACTATTTGGGGTGCAGTGTCCCTGTGATTCTGTTACTATTTGGGGTGCAGTGTCCCTGTGATTCTGTTACTATTTGGGGTACAGTGTTGTTGTGATTCTGTTACTATTTGGGGTGCAGTGTCCCTGTGATTCTGTTTCTATTTGGGGTACAGTGTCCCTGTGATTCTGTTACTATTTGGGGTACAGTGTCCCTGTGATTCTGTTACTATTTGGGGTGCAGTGTCCCTGTGATTCTGTGACTATTTGGGGTACAGTGTCGTTGTGATTCTGTTACTATTTGGGGTACAGTGTCCCTGTGATTCTGTTACTATTTGGGGTGCCGTGTCCCTGTGATTCTGTTACTATTTGGGGTACAGTGTCCCTGTGATTCTGTTACTATTTGGGGTGCAGTGTCCCTGTGATTCTGTTACTATTTGGGGTGCAGTGTCGTTGTGATTCTGTTACTATTTGGGGTGCAGTGTCCCTGTGATTCTGTGACTATTTGGGGTACAGTGTCGTTGTGATTCTGTTACTATTTGGGGTACAGTGTCCCTGTGATTCTGTGACTATTTGGGGTACAGTGTCGTTGTGATTCTATTACTATTTGGGGTACAGTGTCCCTGTGATTCTGTTACTATTTGGGGTACAGTGTCCCTGTGATTCTGTTACTATTTGGGGTACAGTGTCGTTGTGATTCTGTTACTATTTGGGGTACAGTGTCCCTGTGATTCTGTTACTATTTGGGGTACAGTGTCCCTGTGATTCTGTTACTATTTGGGGTGCAGTGTCCCTGTGATTCTGTTACTATTTGGGGTACAGTGTCGTTGTGATTCTGTTACTATTTGGGGTGCAGTGTCGTTGTGATACTGTTACTATTTGGGGTACAGTGTCCCTGTGATTCTGTTACTATTTGGGGTACAGTGTCGTTGTGATTCTGTTACTATTTGGGGTACAGTGTCCCTGTGATTCTGTTACTATTTGGGGTGCAGTGTCCCTGTGATTCTGTTACTATTTAGGGTACAGTGTCCCTGTGATTCTGTTACTATTTGGGGTGCAGTGTCGTTGTGATTCTGTTACTATTTGGGGTACAGTGTCGTTGTGATTCTGTTACTATTTGGGGTACAGTGTCGTTGTGATTCTGTGACTATTTGGGGTGCAGTGTCCCTGTATTTCTGTTACTATTTGGGGAACAGTGTCCCTGTGATTCTGTTACTATTTGGGGTACAGTGTCGTTGTGATTCTGTGACTATTTGGGGTACAGTGTCGTTGTGATTGTGTGACTATTTGGGGTGCAGTGTCCCTGTGATTCTGTTACTATTTGGGGTACAGTGTCGTTGTGATTCTGTTATTATTTGGGTTACAGTGTCGTTGTGATTCTGTTACTATTTGGGGTGCAGTGTCGTTGTGATTCTGTTATTATTTGGGGTACAGTGTCCCTGTGATTCTGTTACTATTTGGGGTACAGTGTCCCTGTGATTCTGTTACTATTTGGGGTACAGTGTCCCTGTGATTCTGTTACTATTTGGGGTACAGTGTCGTTGTGATTCTGTTACTATTTGGGGTGCAGTGTCCCTGTGATTCTGTTACTATTTGGGGTACAGTGTCGTTGTGATTCTGTTACTATTTGGGGTACAGTGTCGTTGTGATTCTGTGACTATTTGGGGTACAGTGTCGTTGTGATTCTGTTATTATTTGGGGTACAGTGTCGTTGTGATTCTGTTACTATTTGGGGTGCAGTGTCCCTGTGATTCTGTTACTATTTGGGGTACAGTGTCCCTGTGATTCTGTTACTATTTGGGGTACAGTGTCGTTGTGATTCTGTTACTATTTGGGGTACAGTGTCGTTGTGATTCTGTTACTATTTGGGGTACAGTGTCGTTGTGATTCTGTTATTATTTGGGGTACAGTGTCCCTGTGATTCTGTTACTATTTGGGGTGCAGTGTCCCTGTGATTCTGTTATTATTTGGGGTACAGTGTCCCTGTGATTCTGTTACTATTTGGGGTACAGTGTCCCTGTGATTCTGTTACTATTTGGGGTACAGTGTCGTTGTGATTCTGTGACTATTTGGGGTACAGTGTCGTTGTGATTCTGTGACTATTTGGGGTGCAGTGTCCCTGTGATTCTGTTACTATTTGGGGTACAGTGTCGTTGTGATTCTGTTATTATTTGGGGTACAGTGTCGTTGTGATTCTGTTACTATTTGGGGTGCAGTGTCGTTGTGATTCTGTTACTATTTGGGGTACAGTGTCCCTGTGATTCTGTTACTATTTGGGGTACAGTGTCCCTGTGATTCTGTTACTATTTGGGGTACAGTGTCGTTGTGATTCTGTTACTATTTGGGGTACAGTGTCGTTGTGATTCTGTTACTATTTGGGGTACAGTGTCGTTGTGATTCTGTTATTATTTGGGGTACAGTGTCCCTGTGATTCTGTTACTATTTGGGGTACAGTGTCGTTGTGATTCTGTTATTATTTGGGGTACAGTGTCCCTGTGATTCTGTTACTATTTGGGGTGCAGTGTCCCTGTGATTCTGTTATTATTTGGGGTACAGTGTCCCTGTGATTCTGTTACTATTTGGGGTACAGTGTCCCTGTGATTCTGTTACTATTTGGGGTACTGTGTCGTTGTGATTCTGTTACTATTTGGGGTGCAGTGTCCCTGTGATTCTGTTACTATTTGGGGTACAGTGTCGTTGTGATTCTGTTACTATTTGGGGTGCAGTGTCCCTGTGATTCTGTTACTATTTGGGGTACAGTGTCATTGTGATTCTGTGACTATTTGGGGTACAGTGTCGTTGTGATTCTGTTACTATTTGGGGTGCAGTGTCCCTGTGATTCTGTTACTATTTGGGGTACAGTGTCATTGTGATTCTGTTACTATTTGGGGTACAGTGTCCCTGTGATTCTGTTACTATTTGGGGTGCAGTGTCCCTGTGATTCTGTTACTATTTGGGGTGCAGTGTCCCTGTGATTCTGTTACTATTTGGGGTACAGTGTTGTTGTGATTCTGTTACTATTTGGGGTGCAGTGTCCCTGTGATTCTGTTTCTATTTGGGGTACAGTGTCCCTGTGATTCTGTTACTATCTCGGGTACAGTGTCCCTGTGATTCTGTTACTATTTGGGGTGCAGTGTGCCTGTGATTCTGTTACAATTTGGGGTACAGTGTCGTTGTGATTCTGTTACTATTTGGGGTACAGTGTCCCTGTGATTCTGTTACTATTTGGGGTGCACTGTCCCTGTGATTCTGTTACTATTTGGGGTACAGTGTCGTTGTGATTCTGTTACTATTTGGGGTACAGTGTCGTTGTGATTCTGTTACTATTTGGGGTACAGTGTCCCTGTGATTCTGTTACTATTTGGGGTGCCGTGTCCCTGTGATTCTGTTACTATTTGGGGTACAGTGTCCCTGTGATTCTGTTACTATTTGGGGTGCAGTGTCCCTGTGATTCTGTTACTATTTGGGGTGCAGTGTCGTTGTGATTCTGTTACTATTTGGGGTGCAGTGTCCCTGTGATTCTGTGACTACTTGGGGTACAGTGTCGTTGTGATTCTGTTACTATTTGGGGTACAGTGTCCCTGTGATTCTGTGACTATTTGGGGTACAGTGTCGTTGTGATTCTATTACTATTTGGGGTACAGTGTCCCTGTGATTCTGTTACTATTTGGGGTACAGTGTCCCTGTGATTCTGTTAGTATTTGGGGTACAGTGTCGTTGTGATTCTGTTACTATTTGGGGTACAGTGTCCCTGTGATTCTGTTACTATTTGGGGTACAGTGTCCCTGTGATTCTGTTACTATTTGGGGTGCAGTGTCCCTGTGATTCTGTTACTATTTGGGGTACAGTGTCGTTGTGATTCTGTTACTATTTGGGGTGCAGTGTCCCTGTGATTCTATTACTATTTGGGGTACAGTGTCCCTGTGATTCTGTTACTACTTGGGGTACAGTGTCGTTGTGATTCTGTTACTATTTGGGGTGCAGTGTCCCTGTGATTCTGTTACTCTTTGGGGTACAGTGTCCCTGTGATTCTGTTACTATTTGGGGTACAGTGTCCCTGTTATTCTGTTGCTATTTGGGGTGCAGTGTCCCTGTGATTCTGTTACTATTTGGGGTGCAGTGTCGTTGTGATTCTGTTACTATTTGGGGTGCAGTGTCCCTGTGATTCTGTTACTATTTGGGGTACAGTGTCCCTGTGATTCTGTTACTATTTGGGGTACAGTGTCGTTGTGATTCTGTTACTATTTGGGGTACAGTGTCCCTGTGATTCTGTTACTATTTGGGGTACAGTGTCCCTGTGATTCTGTTACTATTTGGGGTGCAGTGTCGTTGTGATTCTGTTACTATTTAGGGTACAGTGTCCCTGTGATTCTGTTACTATTTGGGGTGCAGTGTCGTTGTGATTCTGTTACTATTTGGGGTACAGTGTCGTTGTGATTCTGTTACTATTTGGGGTACAGTGTCGTTGTGATTCTGTGACTATTTGGGGTGCAGTGTCCCTGTGATTCTGTTACTATTTGGGGTACAGTGTCCCTGTGATTCTGTTACTATTTGGGGTACAGTGTCGTTGTGATTCTGTGACTATTTGGGGTACAGTGTCGTTGTGATTCTGTGACTATTTGGGGTGCAGTGTCCCTGTGATTCTGTTACTATTTGGGGTACAGTGTCGTTGTGATTCTGTTATTATTTGGGGTACAGTGTCGTTGTGATTCAGTGACTATTTGGGGTGCAGTGTCGTTGTGATTCTGTTACTATTTGGGGTACAGTGTCCCTGTGATTCTGTTACTATTTGGGGTACAGTGTCCCTGTGATTCTGTTACTATTTGGGGTGCAGTGTCCCTGTGATTCTGTTACTATTTGGGGTACAGTGTCGTTGTGATTCTGTTACTATTTGGGGTGCAGTGTCCCTGTGATTCTATTACTATTTGGGGTACAGTGTCCCTGTGATTCTGTTACTACTTGGGGTACAGTGTCGTTGTGATTCTGTTACTATTTGGGGTGCAGTGTCCCTGTGATTCTGTTACTCTTTGGGGTACAGTGTCCCTGTGATTCTGTTACTATTTGGGGTACAGTGTCCCTGTTATTCTGTTGCTATTTGGGGTGCAGTGTCCCTGTGATTCTGTTACTATTTGGGGTGCAGTGTCGTTGTGATTCTGTTACTATTTGGGGTGCAGTGTCCCTGTGATTCTGTTACTATTTGGGGTACAGTGTCCCTGTGATTCTGTTACTATTTGGGGTACAGTGTCGTTGTGATTCTGTTACTATTTGGGGTACAGTGTCCCTGTGATTCTGTTACTATTTGGGGTACAGTGTCCCTGTGATTCTGTTACTATTTGGGGTGCAGTGTCGTTGTGATTCTGTTACTATTTAGGGTACAGTGTCCCTGTGATTCTGTTACTATTTGGGGTGCAGTGTCGTTGTGATTCTGTTACTATTTGGGGTACAGTGTCGTTGTGATTCTGTTACTATTTGGGGTACAGTGTCGTTGTGATTCTGTGACTATTTGGGGTGCAGTGTCCCTGTGATTCTGTTACTATTTGGGGTACAGTGTCCCTGTGATTCTGTTACTATTTGGGGTACAGTGTCGTTGTGATTCTGTGACTATTTGGGGTACAGTGTCGTTGTGATTCTGTGACTATTTGGGGTGCAGTGTCCCTGTGATTCTGTTACTATTTGGGGTACAGTGTCGTTGTGATTCTGTTATTATTTGGGGTACAGTGTCGTTGTGATTCAGTGACTATTTGGGGTGCAGTGTCGTTGTGATTCTGTTACTATTTGGGGTACAGTGTCCCTGTGATTCTGTTACTATTTGGGGTACAGTGTCGTTGTGATTCTGTTACTATTTGGGGTGCAGTGTCCCTGTGATTCTGTTACTATTTGGGGTACAGTGTCGTTGTGATTCTGTTACTATTTGGGCTGCAGTGTCCCTGTGATTCTGTTACTATTTGGGGTACAGTGTCGTTGTGATTCTGTTACTATTTGGGGTGAGGTGTCCCTGTGATTCTGTGACTATTTGGGGTGCAGTGTCCCTGTGATTCTGTTACTATTTGGGGTACTGTGTCGTTGCGATTCTGTTACTATTTGGGGTGCAGTGTCCCTGTGATTCTGTTACTATTTGGGGTACAGTGTCCCTGTGATTCCGTTACTATTTGGGGTGCAGTGTCCCTGTGATTCTGTTACTATTTGGGGTACAGTGTCGTTGTGATTCTGTTACTATTTGGGGTGCAGTGTCCCTGTGATTCTGTTACTATTTGGGGTGCAGTGTCCCTGTGATTCTGTTACTATTTGGGGTACAGTGTCGTTGTGATTCTGTTACTATTTGGGGTGCAGTGTCCCTGTGATTCTGTTACTATTTGGGGTACAGTGACATTGTGATTCTGTTACTATTTGGGGTACAGTGTCCCTGTGATTCTGTTACTATTTGGGGTACAGTGTTGTTGTGATTCTGTTACTATTTGGGGTGCAGTGTCCCTGTGATTCTGTTTCTATTTGGGGTACAGTGTCCCTGTGATTCTGTTACTATCTCGGGTACAGTGTCCCTGTGATTCTGTTACTATTTGGGGTGCAGTGTCCCTGTGATTCTGTTACTATTTGGGGTACAGTGTCGTTGTGATTCTGTTACTATTTGGGGTACAGTGTCCCTGTGATTCTGTTACTATTTGGGGTGCACTGTCCCTGTGATTCTGTTACTATTTGGGGTACAGTGTCGTTGTGATTCTGTTACTATTTGGGGTGCAGTGTCCCTGTGATTCTGTTACTCTTTGGGGTGCCGTGTCCCTGTGATTCTGTTACTATTTGGGGTACAGTGTCCCTGTGATTCTGTTACTATTTGGGGTGCAGTGTCCCTGTGATTCTGTTACTATTTGGGGTGCAGTGTCGTTGTGATTCTGTTACTATTTGGGGTGCAGTGTCCCTGTGATTCTGTGACTATTTGGGGTACAGTGTCGTTGTGATTCTGTTACTATTTGGGGTACAGTGTCCCTGTGATTCTGTGACTATTTGGGGTACAGTGTCGTTGTGATTCTATTACTATTTGGGGTACAGTGTCCCTGTGATTCTGTTACTATTTGGGGTACAGTGTCCCTGTGATTCTGTTACTATTTGGGGTACAGTGTCGTTGTGATTCTGTTACTATTGGGGTACAGTGTCCCTGTGATTCTGTTACTATTTGGGGTACAGTGTCCCTGTGATTCTGTTACTATTTGGGGTGCAGTGTCCCTGTGATTCTGTTACTATTTGGGGTACAGTGTCGTTGTGATTCTGTTACTATTTGGGGTGCAGTGTCCCTGTGATTCTATTACTATTTGGGGTACAGTGTCCCTGTGATTCTGTTACTACTTGGGGTACAGTGTCGTTGTGATTCTGTTACTATTTGGGGTGCAGTGTCCCTGTGATTCTGTTACTCTTTGGGGTACAGTGTCCCTGTGATTCTGTTACTATTTGGGGTACAGTGTCCCTGTTATTCTGTTGCAATTTGGGGTGCAGTGTCCCTGTGATTCTGTTACTATTTGGGGTGCAGTGTCGTTGTGATTCTGTTACTATTTGGGGTGCAGTGTCCCTGTGATTCTGTTACTATTTGGGGTACAGTGTCCCTGTGATTCTGTTACTATTTGGGGTACAGTGTCGTTGTGATTCTGTTACTATTTGGGGTACAGTGTCCCTGTGATTCTGTTACTATTTGGGGTACAGTGTCCCTGTGATTCTGTTACTATTTGGGGTGCAGTGTCCCTGTGATTCTGTTACTATTTAGGGTACAGTGTCCCTGTGATTCTGTTACTATTTGGGGTGCAGTGTCGTTGTGACTCTGTTACTATTTGGGGTACAGTGTCGTTGTGATTCTGTTACTATTTGGGGTACAGTGTCGTTGTGATTCTGTGACTATTTGGGGTGCAGTGTCCCTGTGATTCTGTTACTATTTGGGGTACAGTGTCCCTGTGATTCTGTTACTATTTGGGGTACAGTGTCGTTGTGATTCTGTGACTATTGGGGTACAGTGTCGTTGTGATTCTGTGACTATTTGGGGTGCAGTGTCCCTGTGATTCTGTTACTATTTGGGGTACAGTGTCGTTGTGATTCTGTTATTATTTGGGGTACAGTGTCGTTGTGATTCTGTGACTATTTGGGGTGCAGTGTCGTTGTGATTCTGTTACTATTTGGGGTACAGTGTCCCTGTGATTCTGTGACTATTTGGGGTACAGTGTCGTTGTGATTCTGTTACTATTTGGGGTGCAGTGTCCCTGTGATTCTGTTACTATTTGGGGTACAGTGTCGTTGTGATTCTGTTACTATTTGGGGTGCAGTGTCCCTGTGATTCTGTTACTATTTGGGGTACAGTGTCGTTGTGATTCTGTTACTATTTGGGGTGCAGTGTCCCTGTGATTCTGTGACTATTTGGGGTGCAGTGTCCCTGTGATTCTGTTACTATTTGGGGTACTGTGTCGTTGTGATTCTGTTACTATTTGGGGTGCAGTGTCCCTGTGATTCTGTTACTATTTGGGGTACACTGTCCCTGTGATTCCGTTACTATTTGGGGTGCAGTGTCCCTGTGATTCTGTTACTATTTGGGGTACAGTGTCGTTGTGATTCTGTTACTATTTGGGGTACAGTGTCCCTGTGATTCTGTTACTATTTGGGGTGCAGTGTCCCTGTGATTCTGTTACTATTTGGGGTACAGTGTCGTTGTGATTCTGTTACTATTTGGGGTGCAGTGTCCCTGTGATTCTGTTACTATTTGGGGTACAGTGTCATTGTGATTCTGTTACTATTTGGGGTACAGTGTCCCTGTGATTCTGTTACTATTTGGGGTGCAGTGTCCCTGTGATTCTGTTACTATTTGGGGTACAGTGTTGTTGTGATTCTGTTACTATTTGGGGTGCAGTGTCCCTGTGATTCTGTTTCTATTTGGGGTACAGTGTCCCTGTGATTCTGTTACTATTTGGGGTACAGTGTCCCTGTGATTCTGTTACTATTTGGGGTGCAGTGTCCCTGTGATTCTGTGACTATTTGGGGTACAGTGTCGTTGTGATTCTGTTACTATTTGGGGTACAGTGTCCCTGTGATTCTGTTACTATTTGGGGTGCAGTGTCCCTGTGATTCTGTTACTATCTCGGGTACAGTGTCCCTGTGATTCTGTTACTATTTGGGGTGCAGTGTCCCTGTGATTCTGTTACTATTTGGGGTACAGTGTCGTTGTGATTCTGTTACTATTTGGGGTACAGTGTCCCTGTGATTCTGTTACTATTTGGGGTGCACTGTCCCTGTGATTCTGTTACTATTTGGGGTACAGTGTCGTTGTGATTCTGTTACTATTTGGGGTACAGTGTCGTTGTGATTCTATTACTATTTGGGGTACAGTGTCCCTGTGATTCTGTTACTATTTGGGGTGCCGTGTCCCTGTGATTCTGTTACTATTTGGGGTACAGTGTCCCTGTGATTCTGTTACTATTTGGGGTGCAGTGTCCCTGTGATTCTGTTACGATTTGGGGTGCAGTGTCGTTGTGATTCTGTTACTATTTGGGGTGCAGTGTCCCTGTGATTCTGTGACTATTTGGGGTACAGTGTCGTTGTGATTCTGTTACTATTTGGGGTACAGTGTCCCTGTGATTCTGTGACTATTTGGGGTACAGTGTCGTTGTGATTCTATTACTATTTGGGGTACAGTGTCCCTGTGATTCTGTTACTATTTGGGGTACTGTGTCGTTGTGATTCTGTTACTATTTGGGGTGCAGTGTCCCTGTGATTCTGTTACTATTTGGGGTACAGTGTCCCTGTGATTCCGTTACTATTTGGGGTGCAGTGTCCCTGTGATTCTGTTACTATTTGGGGTACAGTGTCGTTGTGATTCTGTTACTATTTGGGGTACAGTGTCCCTGTGATTCTGTTACTATTTGGGGTGCAGTGTCCCTGTGATTCTGTTACTATTTGGGGTACAGTGTCGTTGTGATTCTGTTACTATTTGGGGTGCAGTGTCCCTGTGATTCTGTTACTATTTGGGGTACAGTGTCATTGTGATTCTGTTACTATTTGGGGTACAGTGTCCCTGTGATTCTGTTACTATTTGGGGTGCAGTGTCCCTGTGATTCTGTTACTATTTGGGGTGCAGTGTCCCTGTGATTCTGTTACTATTTGGGGTACAGTGTTGTTGTGATTCTGTTACTATTTGGGGTGCAGTGTCCCTGTGATTCTGTTTCTATTTGGGGTACAGTGTCCCTGTGATTCTGTTACTATCTCGGGTACAGTGTCCCTGTGATTCTGTTACTATTTGGGGTGCAGTGTCCCTGTGATTCTGTTACTATTTGGGGTACAGTGTCGTTGTGATTCTGTTACTATTTGGGGTACAGTGTCCCTGTGATTCTGTTACTATTTGGGGTGCACTGTCCCTGTGATTCTGTTACAATTTGGGGTACAGTGTCGTTGTGATTCTGTTACTATTTGGGGTACAGTGTCGTTGTGATTCTGTTACTATTTGGGGTGCAGTGTCGTTGTGATTCTGTTACTATTTGGGGTGCAGTGTCCCTGTGATTCTGTGACTATTTGGGGTACAGTGTCGTTGTGATTCTGTTACTATTTGGGGTACAGTGTCCCTGTGATTCTGTTACTATTTGGGGTGCCGTGTCCCTGTGATTCTGTTACTATTTGGGGTACAGTGTCCCTGTGATTCTGTTACTATTTGGGGTGCAGTGTCCCTGTGATTCTGTTACTATTTGGGGTACAGTGTCGTTGTGATTCTGTTACTATTTGGGGTACAGTGTCCCTGTGATTCTGTGACTATTTGGGGTACAGTGTCGTTGTGATTCTATTACTATTTGGGGTACAGTGTCCCTGTGATTCTGTTACTATTTTGGGTACAGTGTCCCTGTGATTCTGTTACTATTTGGGGTACAGTGGCGTTGTGATTCTGTTACTATTTGGGGTACAGTGTCCCTGTGATTCTGTTACTATTTGGGGTACAGTGTCCCTGTGATTCTGTTACTATTTGGGGTGCAGTGTCCCTGTGATTCTGTTACTATTTGGGGTACAGTGTCGTTGTGATTCTGTTACTATTTGGGGTGCAGTGTCCCTGTGATTCTATTACTATTTGGGGTACAGTGTCCCTGTGATTCTGTTACTACTTGGGGTACAGTGTCGTTGTGATTCTGTTACTATTTGGGGTGCAGTGTCCCTGTGATTCTGTTACTCTTTGGGGTACAGTGTCCCTGTGATTCTGTTACTATTTGGGGTACAGTGTCCCTGTTATTCTGTTGCTATTTGGGGTGCAGTGTCCCTGTGATTCTGTTACTATTTGGGGTGCAGTGTCGTTGTGATTCTGTTACTATTTGGGGTGCAGTGTCCCTGTGATTCTGTTACTATTTGGGCTACAGTGTCGTTGTGATTCTGTTACTGTTTGGGGTACAGTGTCCCTGTGATTCTGTTACTATTTGGGGTACAGTGTCCCTGTGATTCTGTTACTATTTGGGGTGCAGTGTCCCTGTGATTCTGTTACTATTTAGGGTACAGTGTCCCTGTGATTCTGTTACTATTTGGGGTGCAGTGTCGTTGTGATTCTGTTACTATTTGGGGTACAGTGTCATTGTGATTCTGTTACTATTTGGGGTACAGTGTCGTTGTGATTCTGTGACTATTTGGGGTGCAGTGTCCCTGTGATTCTGTTACTATTTGGGGTACAGTGTCCCTGTGATTCTGTTACTATTTGGGGTACAGTGTCGTTGTGATTCTGTGACTATTTGGGGTACAGTGTCGTTGTGATTCTGTTACTATTTGGGGTGCAGTGTCCCTGTGATTCTGTTACTATTTGGGGTACAGTGTCGTTGTGATTCTGTTATTATTTGGGGTACAGTGTCCCTGTGATTCTGTTACTATTTGGGGTGCAGTGTCCCTGTGATTCTGTTACTATTTGGGGTGCAGTGTCCCTGTGATTCTGTTACTATTTGGGGTACAGTATTGTTGTGATTCTGTTACTATTTGGGGTGCAGTGTCCCTGTGATTCTGTTTCTATTTGGGGTACAGTGTCCCTGTGATTCTGTTACTATCTCGGGTACAGTGTCCCTGTGATTCTGTTACTATTTGGGGTGCAGTGTCCCTGTGATTCTGTTACTATTTGGGGTACAGTGTCGTTGTGATTCTGTTACTATTTGGGGTACAGTGTCCCTGTGATTCTGTTACTATTTGGGGTGCACTGTCCCTGTGATTCTGTTACAATTTGGGGTACAGTGTCGTTGTGATTCTGTTACTATTTGGGGTACAGTGTCGTTGTGATTCTGTTACTATTTGGGGTGCAGTGTCGTTGTGATTCTGTTACTATTTGGGGTGCAGTGTCCCTGTGATTCTGTGACTATTTGGGGTACAGTGTCGTTGTGATTCTGTTACTATTTGGGGTACAGTGTCCCTGTGATTCTGTGACTATTTGGGGTACAGTGTCGTTGTGATTCTATTACTATTTGGGGTACAGTGTCCCTGTGATTCTGTTACTATTTTGGGTACAGTGTCCCTGTGATTCTGTTACTATTTGGGGTACAGTGGCGTTGTGATTCTGTTACTATTTGGGGTACAGTGTCCCTGTGATTCTGTTACTATTTGGGGTACAGTGTCCCTGTGATTCTGTTACTATTTGGGGTGCAGTGTCCCTGTGATTCTGTTACTATTTGGGGTACAGTGTCGTTGTGATTCTGTTACTATTTGGGGTGCAGTGTCCCTGTGATTCTATTACTATTTGGGGTACAGTGTCCCTGTGATTCTGTTACTACTTGGGGTACAGTGTCGTTGTGATTCTGTTACTATTTGGGGTGCAGTGTCCCTGTGATTCTGTTACTCTTTGGGGTACAGTGTCCCTGTGATTCTGTTACTATTTGGGGTACAGTGTCCCGGTTATTCTGTTGCTATTTGGGGTGCAGTGTCCCTGTGATTCTGTTACTATTTGGGGTGCAGTGTCGTTGTGATTCTGTTACTATTTGGGGTGCAGTGTCCCTGTGATTCTGTTACTATTTGGGCTACAGTGTCGTTGTGATTCTGTTACTGTTTGGGGTACAGTGTCCCTGTGATTCTGTTACTATTTGGGGTACAGTGTCCCTGTGATTCTTTTACTATTTGGGGTGCAGTGTCCCTGTGATTCTGTTACTATTTAGGGTACAGTGTCCCTGTGATTCTGTTACTATTTGGGGTGCAGTGTCGTTGTGATTCTGTTACTATTTGGGGTACAGTGTCATTGTGATTCTGTTACTATTTGGGGTACAGTGTCGTTGTGATTCTGTGACTATTTGGGGTGCAGTGTCCCTGTGATTCTGTTACTATTTGGGGTACAGTGTCCCTGTGATTCTGTTACTATTTGGGGTACAGTGTCGTTGTGATTCTGTGACTATTTGGGGTACAGTGTCGTTGTGATTCTGTTACTATTTGGGGTGCAGTGTCCCTGTGATTCTGTTACTATTTGGGGTACAGTGTCGTTGTGATTCTGTTATTATTTGGGGTACAGTGTCCCTGTGATTCTGTTACTATTTGGGGTGCAGTGTCCCTGTGATTCTGTTACTATTTGGGGTGCAGTGTCCCTGTGATTCTGTTACTATTTGGGGTACAGTATTGTTGTGATTCTGTTACTATTTGGGGTGCAGTGTCCCTGTGATTCTGTTTCTATTTGGGGTACAGTGTCCCTGTGATTCTGTTACTATCTCGGGTACAGTGTCCCTGTGATTCTGTTACTATTTGGGGTGCAGTGTCCCTGTGATTCTGTTACTATTTGGGGTACAGTGTCGTTGTGATTCTGTTACTATTTGGGGTACAGTGTCCCTGTGATTCTGTTACTATTTGGGGTGCACTGTCCCTGTGATTCTGTTACAATTTGGGGTACAGTGTCGTTGTGATTCTGTTACTATTTGGGGTACAGTGTCGTTGTGATTCTGTTACTATTTGGGGTGCAGTGTCGTTGTGATTCTGTTACTATTTGGGGTGCAGTGTCCCTGTGATTCTGTGACTATTTGGGGTACAGTGTCGTTGTGATTCTGTTACTATTTGGGGTACAGTGTCCCTGTGATTCTGTTACTATTTGGGGTGCCGTGTCCCTGTGATTCTGTTACTATTTGGGGTACAGTGTCCCTGTGATTCTGTTACTATTTGGGGTGCAGTGTCCCTGTGATTCTGTTACTATTTGGGGTGCAGTGTCGTTGTGATTCTGTTACTATTTGGGGTGCAGTGTCCCTGTGATTCTGTGACTATTTGGGGTACAGTGTCGTTGTGATTCTGTTACTATTTGGGGTACAGTGTCCCTGTGATTCTGTGACTATTTGGGGTACAGTGTCGTTGTGATTCTATTACTATTTGGGGTACAGTGTCCCTGTGATTCTGTTACTATTTTGGGTACAGTGTCCCTGTGATTCTGTTACTATTTGGGGTACAGTGGCATTGTGATTCTGTTACTATTTGGGGTACAGTGTCCCTGTGATTCTGTTACTATTTGGGGTACAGTGTCCCTGTGATTCTGTTACTATTTGGGGTGCAGTGTCCCTGTGATTCTGTTACTATTTGGGGTACAGTGTCGTTGTGATTCTGTTACTATTTGGGGTGCAGTGTCCCTGTGATTCTATTACTATTTGGGGTACAGTGTCCCTGTGATTCTGTTACTACTTGGGGTACAGTGTCGTTGTGATTCTGTTACTATTTGGGGTGCAGTGTCCCTGTGATTCTGTTACTCTTTGGGGTGCAGTGTCCCTGTGATTCTGTTACTATTTGGGGTACAGTGTCCCTGTTATTCTGTTGCTATTTGGGGTGCAGTGTCCCTGTGATTCTGTTACTATTTGGGGTGCAGTGTCGTTGTGATTCTGTTACTATTTGGGGTGCAGTGTCCCTGTGATTCTGTTACTATTTGGGCTACAGTGTCGTTGTGATTCTGTTACTGTTTGGGGTACAGTGTCCCTGTGATTCTGTTACTATTTGGGGTACAGTGTCCCTGTGATTCTGTTACTATTTGGGGTGCAGTGTCCCTGTGATTCTGTTACTATTTAGGGTACAGTGTCCCTGTGATTCTGTTACTATTTGGGGTGCAGTGTCGTTGTGATTCTGTTACTATTTGGGGTACAGTGTCGTTGTGATTCTGTTACTATTTGGGGTACAGTGTCGTTGTGATTCTGTGACTATTTGGGGTGCAGTGTCCCTGTGATTCTGTTACTATTTGGGGTACAGTGTCCCTGTGATTCTGTTACTATTTGGGGTACAGTGTCGTTGTGATTCTGTGACTATTTGGGGTACAGTGTCGTTGTGATTCTGTGACTATTTGGGGTGCAGTGTCCCTGTGATTCTGTTACTATTTGGGGTACAGTGTCGTTGTGATTCTGTTATTATTTGGGGTACAGTGTCGTTGTGATTCTGTGACTATTTGGGGAACAGTGTCGTTGTGATTCTGTTACTATTTGGGGTACAGTGTCCCTGTGATTCTGTTACTATTTGGGGTACAGTGTCGTTGTGATTCTGTTACTATTTGGGGTGCAGTGTCCCTGTGATTCTGTTACTATTTGGGGTACAGTGTCGTTGTGATTCTGTTACTATTTGGGGTGCAGTGTCCCTGTGATTCTGTTACTATTTGGGGTACAGTGTCGTTGTGATTCTGTTACTATTTGGGGTACAGTGTCCCTGTGATTCTGTGACTATTTGGGGTGCAGTGTCCCTGTGATTCTGTTACTATTTGGGGTACTTTGTCGTTGTGATTCTGTTACTATTTGGGGTGCAGTGTCCCTGTGATTCTGTTACTATTTGGGGTACAGTGTCCCTGTGATTCCGTTACTATTTGGGGTGCAGTGTCCCTGTGATTCTGTTACTATTTGGGGTACAGTGTCGTTGTGATTCTGTTACTATTTGGGGTACAGTGTCCCTGTGATTCTGTTACTATTTGGGGTGCAGTGTCCCTGTGATTCTGTTACTATTTGGGGTACAGTGTCGTTGTGATTCTGTTACTATTTGGGGTGCAGTGTCCCTGTGATTCTGTTACTATTTGGGGTACAGTGTCATTGTGATTCTGTTACTATTTGGGGTACAGTGTCCCTGTGATTCTGTTACTATTTGGGGTACAGTGTTGTTGTGATTCTGTTACTATTTGGGGTGCAGTGTCCCTGTGATTCTGTTTCTATTTGGGGTACAGTGTCCCTGTGATTCTGTTACTATCTCGGGTACAGTGTCCCTGTGATTCTGTTACTATTTGGGGTGCAGTGTCCCTGTGATTCTGTTACTATTTGGGGTACAGTGTCGTTGTGATTCTGTTACTATTTGGGGTGCAGTGTCCCTGTGATTCTGTTACTATTTGGGGTGCACTGTCCCTGTGATTCTGTTACTATTTGGGGTACAGTGTCGTTGTGATTCTGTTACTATTTGGGGTACAGTGTCGTTGTGATTCTGTTACTATTTGGGGTACAGTGTCCCTGTGATTCTGTTACTATTTGGGGTGCCGTGTCCCTGTGATTCTGTTACTATTTGGGGTACAGTGTCCCTGTGATTCTGTTACTATTTGGGGTGCAGTGTCCCTGTGATTCTGTTACTATTTGGGGTGCAGTGTCGTTGTGATTCTGTTACTATTTGGGGTGCAGTGTCCCTGTGATTCTGTGACTATTTGGGGTACAGTGTCGTTGTGATTCTGTTACTATTTGGGGTACAGTGTCCCTGTGATTCTGTGACTATTTGGGGTACAGTGTCGTTGTGATTCTATTACTATTTGGGTTACAGTGTCCCTGTGATTCTGTTACTATTTGGGGTACAGTGTCCCTGTGATTCTGTTACTATTTGGGGTACAGTGTCCCTGTGATTCTGTTACTATTTGGGGTACAGTGTCCCTGTGATTCTGTTACTATTTGGGGTGCAGTGTCCCTGTGATTCTGTTACTATTTGGGGTACAGTGTCGTTGTGATTCTGTTACTATTTGGGGTGCAGTGTCCCTGTGATTCTATTACTATTTGGGGTACAGTGTCCCTGTGATTCTGTTACTACTTGGGGTACAGTGTCGTTGTGATTCTGTTACTATTTGGGGTGCAGTGTCCCTGTGATTCTGTTACTCTTTGGGGTACAGTGTCCCTGTGATTCTGTTACTATTTGGGGTACAGTGTCCCTGTTATTCTGTTGCTATTTGGGGTGCAGTGTCCCTGTGATTCTGTTACTATTTGGGGTGCAGTGTCGTTGTGATTCTGTTACTATTTGGGGTGCAGTGTCCCTGTGATTCTGTTACTATTTGGGGTACAGTGTCCCTGTGATTCTGTTACTATTTGGGGTACAGTGTCGTTGTGATTCTGTTACTATTTGGGGTACAGTGTCCCTGTGATTCTGTTACTATTTGGGGTGCAGTGTCCCTGTGATTCTGTTACTATTTAGGGTACAGTGTCCCTGTGATTCTGTTACTATTTGGGGTGCAGTGTCGTTGTGATTCTGTTACTATTTGGGGTACAGTGTCGTTGTGATTCTGTGACTATTTGGGGTGCAGTGTCCCTGTGATTCTGTTACTATTTGGGGTACAGTGTCCCTGTGATTCTGTTACTATTTGGGGTACAGTGTCGTTGTGATTCTGTGACTATTTGGGGTACAGTGTCGTTGTGATTCTGTGACTATTTGGGGTGCAGTGTCCCTGTGATTCTGTTACTATTTGGGGTACAGTGTCGTTGTGATTCTGTTATTATTTGGGGTACAGTGTCGTTGTGATTCTGTGACTATTTGGGGTGCAGTGTCGTTGTGATTCTGTTACTATTTGGGGTACAGTGTCCCTGTGATTCTGTTACTATTTGGGGTACAGTGTCGTTGTGATTCTGTTACTATTTGGGGTGCAGTGTCCCTGTGATTCTGTTACTATTTGGGGTACAGTGTCGTTGTGATTCTGTTACTATTTGGGGTGCAGTGTCCCTGTGATTCTGTTACTATTTGGGGTGCAGTGTCCCTGTGATTCTGTGACTATTTGGGGTGCAGTGTCCCTGTGATTCTGTTACTATTTGGGGTACTGTGTCGTTGTGATTCTGTTACTATTTGGGGTGCAGTGTCCCTGTGATTCTGTTACTATTTGGGGTACAGTGTCCCTGTGATTCCGTTACTATTTGGGGTGCAGTGTCCCTGTGATTCTGTTACTATTTGGGGTACAGTGTCGTTGTGATTCTGTTACTATTTGGGGTACAGTGTCCCTGTGATTCTGTTACTATTTGGGGTGCAGTGTCCCTGTGATTCTGTTACTATTTGGGGTACAGTGTCGTTGTGATTCTGTTACTATTTGGGGTGCAGTGTCCCTGTGATTCTGTTACTATTTGGGGTACAGTGTCATTGTGATTCTGTTACTATTTGGGGTACAGTGTCCCTGTGATTCTGTTACTATTTGGGGTGCAGTGTCCCTGTGATTCTGTTACTATTTGGGGTGCAGTGTCCCTGTGATTCTGTTACTATTTGGGGTACAGTGTTGTTGTGATTCTGTTACTATTTGGGGTGCAGTTTCCCTGTGATTCTGTTTCTATTTGGGGTACAGTGTCCCTGTGATTCTGTTACTATTTGGGGTACAGTGTCCCTGTGATTCTGTTACTATTTGGGGTGCAGTGTCCCTGTGATTCTGTGACTATTTGGGGTACAGTGTCGTTGTGATTCTGTTACTATTTGGGGTACAGTGTCCCTGTGATTCTGTTACTATTTGGGGTGCCGTGTCCCTGTGATTCTGTTACTATTTGGGGTACAGTGTCCCTGTGATTCTGTTACTATTTGGGGTGCAGTGTCCCTGTGATTCTGTTACTATTTGGGGTACAGTGTTGTTGTGATTCTGTTACTATTTGGGGTGCAGTGTCCCTGTGATTCTGTTTCTATTTGGGGTACAGTGTCCCTGTGATTCTGTTACTATTTGGGGTACAGTGTCCCTGTGATTCTGTTACTATTTGGGGTGCAGTGTCCCTGTGATTCTGTGACTATTTGGGGTACAGTGTCGTTGTGATTCTGTTACTATTTGGGGTACAGTGTCCCTGTGATTCTGTAACTATTTGGGGTGCAGTGTCCCTGTGATTCTGTTACTATCTCGGGTACAGTGTCCCTGTGATTCTGTTACTATTTGGGGTGCAGTGTCCCTGTGATTCTGTTACTATTTGGGGTACAGTGTCGTTGTGATTCTGTTACTATTTGGGGTACAGTGTCCCTGTGATTCTGTTACTATTTGGGGTGCACTGTCCCTGTGATTCTGTTACTATTTGGGGTACAGTGTCGTTGTGATTCTGTTACTATTTGGGGTACAGTGTCGTTGTGATTCTATTACTATTTGGGGTACAGTGTCCCTGTGATTCTGTTACTATTTGGGGTGCCGTGTCCCTGTGATTCTGTTACTATTTGGGGTACAGTGTCCCTGTGATTCTGTTACTATTTGGGGTGCAGTGTCCCTGTGATTCTGTTACGATTTGGGGTGCAGTGTCGTTGTGATTCTGTTACTATTTGGGGTGCAGTGTCCCTGTGATTCTGTGACTATTTGGGGTACAGTGTCGTTGTGATTCTGTTACTATTTGGGGTACAGTGTCCCTGTGATTCTGTGACTATTTGGGGTACAGTGTCGTTGTGATTCTATTACTATTTGGGGTACAGTGTCCCTGTGATTCTGTTACTATTTGGGGTACTGTGTCGTTGTGATTCTGTTACTATTTGGGGTGCAGTGTCCCTGTGATTCTGTTACTATTTGGGGTACAGTGTCCCTGTGATTCCGTTACTATTTGGGGCGCAGTGTCCCTGTGATTCTGTTACTATTTGGGGTACAGTGTCGTTGTGATTCTGTTACTATTTGGGGTACAGTGTCCCTGTGATTCTGTTACTATTTGGGGTGCAGTGTCCCTGTGATTCTGTTACTATTTGGGGTACAGTGTCGTTGTGATTCTGTTACTATTTGGGGTGCAGTGTCCCTGTGATTCTGTTACTATTTGGGGTACAGTGTCATTGTGATTCTGTTACTATTTGGGGTACAGTGTCCCTGTGATTCTGTTACTATTTGGGGTGCAGTGTCCCTGTGATTCTGTTACTATTTGGGGTGCAGTGTCCCTGTGATTCTGTTACTATTTGGGGTGCAGTGTCCCTGTGATTCTGTTACTATTTGGGGTACAGTGTCCCTGTGATTCTGTTACTATTTGGGGTACAGTGTCGTTGTGATTCTGTGACTATTTGGGGTACAGTGTCGTTGTGATTCTGTGACTATTTGGGGTGCAGTGTCCCTGTGATTCTGTTACTATTTGGGGTACAGTGTCGTTGTGATTCTGTTATTATTTGGGGTACAGTGTCGTTGTGATTCTGTTACTATTTGGGGTACAGTGTCGTTGTGATTCTGTTACTATTTGGGGTGCAGTGTCGTTGTGATTCTGTTACTATTTGGGGTACAGTGTCCCTGTGATTCTGTTACTATTTGGGGTGCAGTGTCCCTGTGATTCTGTTACTATTTGGGGTGCAGTGTCCCTGTGATTCTGTTACTATTTGGGGTGCAGTGTCCCTGTGATTCTGTTACTATTTGGGGTACAGTGTCCCTGTGATTCTGTTACTATTTGGGGTACAGTGTCGTTGTGATTCTGTGACTATTTGGGGTACAGTGTCGTTGTGATTCTGTGACTATTTGGGGTGCAGTGTCCCTGTGATTCTGTTACTATTTGGGGTACAGTGTCGTTGTGATTCTGTTATTATTTGGGGTACAGTGTCGTTGTGATTCTGTGACTATTTGGGGTGCAGTGTCGTTGTGATTCTGTTACTATTTGGGGTACAGTGTCCCTGTGATTCTGTTACTATTTGGGGTACAGTGTCGTTGTGATTCTGTTACTATTTGGGGTGCAGTGTCCCTGTGATTCTGTTACTATTTGGGGTACAGTGTCGTTGTGATTCTGTTACTATTTGGGGTGCAGTGTCCCTGTGATTCTGTTACTATTTGGGGTGCAGTGTCCCTGTGATTCTGTGACTATTTGGGGTGCAGTGTCCCTGTGATTCTGTTACTATTTGGGGTACTGTGTCGTTGTGATTCTGTTACTATTTGGGGTGCAG
The DNA here is from genome assembly GCF_036365525.1 of Heterodontus francisci. Taxonomy (NCBI): domain Eukaryota; kingdom Metazoa; phylum Chordata; class Chondrichthyes; order Heterodontiformes; family Heterodontidae; genus Heterodontus; species Heterodontus francisci. Next base: position 28,304,124 of record NC_090405.1, on the reverse strand, counting down.
TGTCCCTGTGATTCTGTTACTATTTGGGGTACAGTGTCCCTGTGATTCCGTTACTATTTGGGGTGCAGTGTCCCTGTGATTCTGTTACTATTTGGGGTACAGTGTCGTTGTGATTCTGTTACTATTTGGGGTACAGTGTCCCTGTGATTCTGTTACTATTTGGGGTGCAGTGTCCCTGTGATTCTGTTACTATTTGGGGTACAGTGTCGTTGTGATTCTGTTACTATTTGGGGTGCAGTGTCCCTGTGATTCTGTTACTATTTGGGGTACAGTGTCATTGTGATTCTGTTACTATTTGGGGTACAGTGTCCCTGTGATTCTGTTACTATTTGGGGTGCAGTGTCCCTGTGATTCTGTTACTATTTGGGGTGCAGTGTCCCTGTGATTCTGTTACTATTTGGGGTACAGTGTTGTTGTGATTCTGTTACTATTTGGGGTGCAGTTTCCCTGTGATTCTGTTTCTATTTGGGGTTCAGTGTCCCTGTGATTCTGTTACTATTTGGGGTACAGTGTCCCTGTGATTCTGTTACTATTTGGGGTGCAGTGTCCCTGTGATTCTGTGACTATTTGGGGTACAGTGTCGTTGTGATTCTGTTACTATTTGGGGTACAGTGTCCCTGTGATTCTGTTACTATTTGGGGTGCCGTGTCCCTGTGATTCTGTTACTATTTGGGGTACAGTGTCCCTGTGATTCTGTTACTATTTGGGGTGCAGTGTCCCTGTGATTCTGTTACTATTTGGGGTACAGTGTTGTTGTGATTCTGTTACTATTTGGGGTGCAGTGTCCCTGTGATTCTGTTTCTATTTGGGGTACAGTGTCCCTGTGATTCTGTTACTATTTGGGGTACAGTGTCCCTGTGATTCTGTTACTATTTGGGGTGCAGTGTCCCTGTGATTCTGTGACTATTTGGGGTACAGTGTCGTTGTGATTCTGTTACTATTTGGGGTACAGTGTCCCTGTGATTCTGTTACTATTTGGGGTGCAGTGTCCCTGTGATTCTGTTACTATCTCGGGTACAGTGTCCCTGTGATTCTGTTACTATTTGGGGTGCAGTGTCCCTGTGATTCTGTTACTATTTGGGGTACAGTGTCGTTGTGATTCTGTTACTATTTGGGGTACAGTGTCCCTGTGATTCTGTTACTATTTGGGGTGCACTGTCCCTGTGATTCTGTTACTATTTGGGGTACAGTGTCGTTGTGATTCTGTTACTATTTGGGGTACAGTGTCGTTGTGATTCTATTACTATTTGGGGTACAGTGTCCCTGTGATTCTGTTACTATTTGGGGTGCCGTGTCCCTGTGATTCTGTTACTATTTGGGGTACAGTGTCCCTGTGATTCTGTTACTATTTGGGGTGCAGTGTCCCTGTGATTCTGTTACGATTTGGGGTGCAGTGTCGTTGTGATTCTGTTACTATTTGGGGTGCAGTGTCCCTGTGATTCTGTGACTATTTGGGGTACAGTGTCGTTGTGATTCTGTTACTATTTGGGGTACAGTGTCCCTGTGATTCTGTGACTATTTGGGGTACAGTGTCGTTGTGATTCTATTACTATTTGGGGTACAGTGTCCCTGTGATTCTGTTACTATTTGGGGTACTGTGTCGTTGTGATTCTGTTACTATTTGGGGTGCAGTGTCCCTGTGATTCTGTTACTATTTGGGGTACAGTGTCCCTGTGATTCCGTTACTATTTGGGGCGCAGTGTCCCTGTGATTCTGTTACTATTTGGGGTACAGTGTCGTTGTGATTCTGTTACTATTTGGGGTACAGTGTCCCTGTGATTCTGTTACTATTTGGGGTGCAGTGTCCCTGTGATTCTGTTACTATTTGGGGTACAGTGTCGTTGTGATTCTGTTACTATTTGGGGTGCAGTGTCCCTGTGATTCTGTTACTATTTGGGGTACAGTGTCATTGTGATTCTGTTACTATTTGGGGTACAGTGTCCCTGTGATTCTGTTACTATTTGGGGTGCAGTGTCCCTGTGATTCTGTTACTATTTGGGGTGCAGTGTCCCTGTGATTCTGTTACTATTTGGGGTACAGTGTTGTTGTGATTCTGTTACTATTTGGGGTGCAGTGTCCCTGTGATTCTGTTTCTATTTGGGGTACAGTGTCCCTGTGATTCTGTTACTATCTCGGGTACAGTGTCCCTGTGATTCTGTTACTATTTGGGGTGCAGTGTCCCTGTGATTCTGTTACTATTTGGGGTACAGTGTCGTTGTGATTCTGTTACTATTTGGGGTACAGTGTCCCTGTGATTCTGTTACGATTTGGGGTGCACTGTCCCTGTGATTCTGTTACAATTTGGGGTACAGTGTCGTTGTGATTCTGTTACTATTTGGGGTACAGTGTCGTTGTGATTCTGTTACTATTTGGGGTGCAGTGTCGTTGTGATTCTGTTACTATTTGGGGTGCAGTGTCCCTGTGATTCTGTGACTATTTGGGGTACAGTGTCGTTGTGATTCTGTGACTATTTGGGGTACAGTGTCCCTGTGATTCTGTTACTATTTGGGGTGCCGTGTCCCTGTGATTCTGTTACTATTTGGGGTACAGTGTCCCTGTGATTCTGTTACTATTTGGGGTGCAGTGTCCCTGTGATTCTGTTACTATTTGGGGTGCAGTGTCGTTGTGATTCTGTTACTATTTGGGGTGCAGTGTCCCTGTGATTCTGTGACTATTTGGGGTACAGTGTCGTTGTGATTCTGTTACTATTTGGGGTACAGTGTCCCTGTGATTCTGTGACTATTTGGGGTACAGTGTCGTTGTGATTCTATTACTATTTGGGGTACAGTGTCCCTGTGATTCTGTTACTATTTTGGGTACAGTGTCCCTGTGATTCTGTTACTATTTGGGGTACAGTGGCGTTGTGATTCTGTTACTATTTGGGGTACAGTGTCCCTGTGATTCTGTTACTATTTGGGGTACAGTGTCCCTGTGATTCTGTTACTATTTGGGGTGCAGTGTCCCTGTGATTCTGTTACTATTTGGGGTACAGTGTCGTTGTGATTCTGTTACTATTTGGGGTGCAGTGTCCCTGTGATTCTATTACTATTTGGGGTACAGTGTCCCTGTGATTCTGTTACTACTTGGGGTACAGTGTCGTTGTGATTCTGTTACTATTTGGGGTGCAGTGTCCGTGTGATTCTGTTACTCTTTGGGGTACAGTGTCCCTGTGATTCTGTTACTATTTGGGGTACAGTGTCCCTGTTATTCTGTTGCTATTTGGGGTGCAGTGTCCCTGTGATTCTGTTACTATTTGGGGTGCAGTGTCGTTGTGATTCTGTTACTATTTGGGGTGCAGTGTCCCTGTGATTCTGTTACTATTTGGGCTACAGTGTCGTTGTGATTCTGTTAGTGTTTGGGGTACAGTGTCCCTGTGATTCTGTTACTATTTGGGGTACAGTGTCCCTGTGATTCTGTTACTATTTGGGGTGCAGTGTCCCTGTGATTCTGTTACTATTTAGGGTACAGTGTCCCTGTGATTCTGTTACTATTTGGGGTGCAGTGTCGTTGTGATTCTGTTACTATTTGGGGTACAGTGTCCCTGTGATTCTGTTACTATTTGGGGTACAGTGTCGTTGTGATTCTGTGACTATTTGGGGTGCAGTGTCCCTGTGATTCTGTTACTATTTGGGGTACAGTGTCCCTGTGATTCTGTTTCTATTTGGGGTACAGTGTCGTTGTGATTCTGTGACTATTTGGGGTACAGTGTCGTTGTGATTCTGTGACTATTTGGGGTGCAGTATCCCTGTGATTCTGTTACTATTTGGGGTACAGTGTCGTTGTGATTCTGTTATTATTTGGGGTACAGTGTCCCTGTGATTCTGTTACTATTTGGGGTGCAGTGTCCCTGTGATTCTGTTACTATTTGGGGTGCAGTGTCCCTGTGATTCTGTTACTATTTGGGGTACAGTGTTGTTGTGATTCTGTTACTATTTGGGGTGCAGTGTCCCTGTGATTCTGTTTCTATTTGGGGTACAGTGTCCCTGTGATTCTGTTACTATCTCGGGTACAGTGTCCCTGTGATTCTGTTACTATTTGGGGTGCAGTGTCCCTGTGATTCTGTTACTATTTGGGGTACAGTGTCGTTGTGATTCTGTTACTATTTGGGGTACAGTGTCCCTGTGATTCTGTTACTATTTGGGGTGCACTGTCCCTGTGATTCTGTTACAATTTGGGGTACAGTGTCGTTGTGATTCTGTTACTATTTGGGGTACAGTGTCGTTGTGATTCTGTTACTATTTGGGGTGCAGTGTCGTTGTGATTCTGTTACTATTTGGGGTGCAGTGTCCCTGTGATTCTGTGACTATTTGGGGTACAGTGTCGTTGTGATTCTGTTACTATTTGGGGTACAGTGTCCCTGTGATTCTGTTACTATTTGGGGTGCCGTGTCCCTGTGATTCTGTTACTATTTGGGGTACAGTGTCCCTGTGATTCTGTTACTATTTGGGGTGCAGTGTCCCTGTGATTCTGTTACTATTTGGGGTGCAGTGTCGTTGTGATTCTGTTACTATTTGGGGTGCAGTGTCCCTGTGATTCTGTGACTATTTGGGGTACAGTGTCGTTGTGATTCTGTTACTATTTGGGGTACAGTGTCCCTGTGATTCTGTGACTATTTGGGGTACAGTGTCGTTGTGATTCTATTACTATTTGGGGTACAGTGTCCCTGTGATTCTGTTACTATTTTGGGTACAGTGTCCCTGTGATTCTGTTACTATTTGGGGTACAGTGGCGTTGTGATTCTGTTACTATTTGGGGTACAGTGTCCCTGTGATTCTGTTACTATTTGGGGTACAGTGTCCCTGTGATTCTGTTACTATTTGGGGTGCAGTGTCCCTGTGATTCTGTTACTATTTGGGGTACAGTGTCGTTGTGATTCTGTTACTATTTGGGGTACAGTGTCGTTGTGATTCTATTACTATTTGGGGTACAGTGTCCCTGTGATTCTGTTACTACTTGGGGTACAGTGTCGTTGTGATTCTGTTACTATTTGGGGTGCAGTGTCCCTGTGATTCTGTTACTCTTTGGGGTACAGTGTCCCTGTGATTCTGTTACTATTTGGGGTACAGTGTCCCTGTTATTCTGTTGCTATTTGGGGTGCAGTGTCCCTGTGATTCTGTTACTATTTGGGGTGCAGTGTCGTTGTGATTCTGTTACTATTTGGGGTGCAGTGTCCCTGTGATTCTGTTACTATTTGGGCTACAGTGTCGTTGTGATTCTGTTACTGTTTGGGGTACAGTGTCCCTGTGATTCTGTTACTATTTGGGGTACAGTGTCCCTGTGATTCTGTTACTATTTGGGGTGCAGTGTCCCTGTGATTCTGTTACTATTTAGGGTACAGTGTCCCTGTGATTCTGTTACTATTTGGGGTGCAGTGTCGTTGTGATTCTGTTACTATTTGGGGTACAGTGTCGTTGTGATTCTGTTACTATTTGGGGTACAGTGTCGTTGTGATTCTGTGACTATTTGGGGTGCAGTGTCCCTGTGATTCTGTTACTATTTGGGGTACAGTGTCCCTGTGATTCTGTTACTATTTGGGGTACAGTGTCGTTGTGATTCTGTGACTATTTGGGGTACAGTGTCGTTGTGATTCTGTGACTATTTGGGGTGCAGTGTCCCTGTGATTCTGTTACTATTTGGGGTACAGTGTCGTTGTGATTCTGTTATTATTTGGGGTACAGTGTCGTTGTGATTCTGTGACTATTTGGGGAGCAGTGTCGTTGTGATTCTGTTACTATTTGGGGTACAGTGTCCCTGTGATTCTGTTACTATTTGGGGTACAGTGTCGTTGTGATTCTGTTACGATTTGGGGTGCAGTGTCCCTGTGATTCTGTTACTATTTGGGGTACAGTGTCGTTGTGATTCTGTTACTATTTGGGGTGCAGTGTCCCTGTGATTCTGTTACTATTTGGGGTACAGTGTTGTTGTGATTCTGTTACTATTTGGGGTACAGTGTCCCTGTGATTCTGTGACTATTTGGGGTGCAGTGTCCCTGTGATTCTGTTACTATTTGGGGTACTTTGTCGTTGTGATTCTGTTACTATTTGGGGTGCAGTGTCCCTGTGATTCTGTTACTATTTGGGGTACAGTGTCCCTGTGATTCCGTTACTATTTGGGGTGCAGTGTCCCTGTGATTCTGTTACTATTTGGGGTACAGTGTCGTTGTGATTCTGTTACTATTTGGGGTACAGTGTCCCTGTGATTCTGTTACTATTTGGGGTGCAGTGTCCCTGTGATTCTGTTACTATTTGGGGTACAGTGTCGTTGTGATTCTGTTACTATTTGGGGTGCAGTGTCCCTGTGATTCTGTTACTATTTGGGTACAGTGTCATTGTGATTCTGTTACTATTTGGGGTACAGTGTCCCTGTGATTCTGTTACTATTTGGGGTACAGTGTTGTTGTGATTCTGTTACTATTTGGGGTGCAGTGTCCCTGTGATTCTGTTTCTATTTGGGGTACAGTGTCCCTGTGATTCTGTTACTATCTCGGGTACAGTGTCCCTGTGATTCTGTTACTATTTGGGGTGCAGTGTCCCTGTGATTCTGTTACTATTTGGGGTGCACTGTCCCTGTGATTCTGTTACTATTTGGGGTACAGTGTCGTTGTGATTCTGTTACTATTTGGGGTACAGTGTCGTTGTGATTCTGTTACTATTTGGGGTACAGTGTCCCTGTGATTCTGTTACTATTTGGGGTGCCGTGTCCCTGTGATTCTGTTACTATTTGGGGTACAGTGTCCCTGTGATTCTGTTACTATTTGGGGTGCAGTGTCCCTGTGATTCTGTGACTATTTGGGGTACAGTGTCGTTGTGATTCTATTACTATTTGGGTTACTGTGTCCCTGTGATTCTGTTACTATTTGGGGTACAGTGTCCCTGTGATTCTGTTACTATTTGGGGTACAGTGTCCCTGTGATTCTGTTACTATTTGGGGTGCAGTGTCCCTGTGATTCTGTTACTATTTGGGGTACAGTGTCGTTGTGATTCTGTTACTATTTGGGGTGCAGTGTCCCTGTGATTCTATTACTATTTGGGGTACAGTGTCCCTGTGATTCTGTTACTACTTGGGGTACAGTGTCGTTGTGATTCTGTTACTATTTGGGGTGCAGTGTCCCTGTGATTCTGTTACTCTTTGGGGTACAGTGTCCCTGTGATTCTGTTACTATTTGGGGTACAGTGTCCCTGTTATTCTGTTGCTATTTGGGGTGCAGTGTCCCTGTGATTCTGTTACTATTTGGGGTGCAGTGTCGTTGTGATTCTGTTACTATTTGGGGTGCAGTGTCCCTGTGATTCTGTTACTATTTGGGGTACAGTGTCCCTGTGATTCTGTTACTATTTGGGGTACAGTGTCGTTGTGATTCTGTTACTATTTGGGGTACAGTGTCCCTGTGATTCTGTTACTATTTGGGGTGCAGTGTCCCTGTGATTCTGTTACTATTTAGGGTACAGTGTCCCTGTGATTCTGTTACTATTTGGGGTGCAGTGTCGTTGTGATTCTGTTACTATTTGGGGTACAGTGTCGTTGTGATTCTGTTACTATTTGGGGTACAGTGTCGTTGTGATTCTGTGACTATTTGGGGTGCAGTGTCCCTGTGATTCTGTTACTATTTGGGGTACAGTGTCCCTGTGATTCTGTTACTATTTGGGGTACAGTGTCGTTGTGATTCTGTGACTATTTGGGGTACAGTGTCGTTGTGATTCTGTGACTATTTGGGGTGCAGTGTCCCTGTTATTCTGTTACTATTTGGGGTACAGTGTCGTTGTGATTCTGTTATTATTTGGGGTACAGTGTCGTTGTGATTCTGTGACTATTTGGGGTGCAGTGTCGTTGTGATTCTGTTACTATTTGGGGTACAGTGTCCCTGTGATTCTGTTACTATTTGGGGTACAGTGTCGTTGTGATTCTGTTACTATTTGGGGTGCAGTGTCCCTGTGATTCTGTTACTATTTGGGGTACAGTGTCGTTGTGATTCTGTTACTATTTGGGGTGCAGTGTCCCTGTGATTCTGTTACTATTTGGGGTACAGTGTCGTTGTGATTCTGTTACTATTTGGGGTGCAGTGTCCCTGTGATTCTGTGACTATTTGGGGTGCAGTGTCCCTGTGATTCTGTTACTATTTGGGGTACTGTGTCGTTGTGATTCTGTTACTATTTGGGGTGCAGTGTCCCTGTGATTCTGTTACTATTTGGGGTACAGTGTCCCTGTGATTCCGTTACTATTTGGGGTGCAGTGTCCCTGTGATTCTGTTACTATTTGGGGTACAGTGTCGTTGTGATTCTGTTACTATTTGGGGTACAGTGTCCCTGTGATTCTGTTACTATTTGGGGTGCAGTGTCCCTGTGATTCTGTTACTATTTGGGGTACAGTGTCGTTGTGATTCTGTTACTATTTGGGGTGCAGTGTCCCTGTGATTCTGTTACTATTTGGGGTACAGTGTCATTGTGATTCTGTTACTATTTGGGGTACAGTGTCCCTGTGATTCTGTTACTATTTGGGGTGCAGTGTCCCTGTGATTCTGTTACTATTTGGGGTGCAGTGTCCCTGTGATTCTGTTACTATTTGGGGTACAGTGTTGGTGTGATTCTGTTACTATTTGGGGTGCAGTTTCCCTGTGATTCTGTTTCTATTTGGGGTACAGTGTCCCTGTGATTCTGTTACTATTTGGGGTACAGTGTCCCTGTGATTCTGTTACTATTTGGGGTGCAGTGTCCCTGTGATTCTGTGACTATTTGGGGTACAGTGTCGTTGTGATTCTGTTACTATTTGGGGTACAGTGTCCCTGTGATTCTGTTACTATTTGGGGTGCCGTGTCCCTGTGATTCTGTTACTATTTGGGGTACAGTGTCCCTGTGATTCTGTTACTATTTGGGGTGCAGTGTCCCTGTGATTCTGTTACTATTTGGGGTGCAGTGTCGTTGTGATTCTGTTACTATTTGGGGTGCAGTGTCCCTGTGATTCTGTGACTATTTGGGGTACAGTGTCGTTGTGATTCTGTTACTATTTGGGGTACAGTGTCCCTGTGATTCTGTGACTATTTGGGGTACAGTGTCGTTGTGATTCTATTACTATTTGGGGTACAGTGTCCCTGTGATTCTGTTACTATTTGGGGTACAGTGTCCCTGTGATTCTGTTACTATTTGGGGTACAGTGTCGTTGTGATTCTGTTACTATTTGGGGTACAGTGTCCCTGTGATTCTGTTACTATTTGGGGTACAGTGTCCCTGTGATTCTGTTACTATTTGGGGTGCAGTGTCCCTGTGATTCTGTTACTATTTGGGGTACAGTGTCGTTGTGATTCTGTTACTATTTGGGGTGCAGTGTCGTTGTGATTCTGTTACTATTTGGGGTACAGTGTCCCTGTGATTCTGTTACTATTTGGGGTACAGTGTCGTTGTGATTCTGTTACTATTTGGGGTACAGTGTCCCTGTGATTCTGTTACTATTTGGGGTGCAGTGTCCCTGTGATTCTGTTACTATTTAGGGTACAGTGTCCCTGTGATTCTGTTACTATTTGGGGTGCAGTGTCGTTGTGATTCTGTTACTATTTGGGGTACAGTGTCGTTGTGATTCTGTTACTATTTGGGGTACAGTGTCGTTGTGATTCTGTGACTATTTGGGGTGCAGTGTCCCTGTGATTCTGTTACTATTTGGGGAACAGTGTCCCTGTGATTCTGTTACTATTTGGGGTACAGTGTCGTTGTGATTCTGTGACTATTTGGGGTACAGTGTCGTTGTGATTGTGTGACTATTTGGGGTGCAGTGTCCCTGTGATTCTGTTACTATTTGGGGTACAGTGTCCCTGTGATTCTGTTACTATTTGGGGTACAGTGTCGTTGTGATTCTGTTACTATTTGGGGTGCAGTGTCCCTGTGATTCTGTTACTATTTGGGGTACAGTGTCCCTGTGATTCTGTTACTATTTGGGGTACAGTGTCGTTGTGATTCTGTGACTATTTGGGGTACAGTGTCGTTGTGATTCTGTTATTATTTGGGGTACAGTGTCGTTGTGATTCTGTTACTATTTGGGGTGCAGTGTCCCTGTGATTCTGTTACTATTTGGGGTACAGTGTCCCTGTGATTCTGTTACTATTTGGGGTACAGTGTCGTTGTGATTCTGTTACTATTTGGGGTACAGTGTCGTTGTGATTCTGTTACTATTTGGGGTACAGTGTCGTTGTGATTCTGTTATTATTTGGGGTACAGTGTCCCTGTGATTCTGTTACTATTTGGGGTGCAGTGTCCCTGTGATTCTATTATTATTTGGGGTACAGTGTCCCTGTGATTCTGTTACTATTTGGGGTACAGTGTCCCTGTGATTCTGTTACTATTTGGGGTACAGTGTCGTTGTGATTCTGTGACTATTTGGGGTACAGTGTCGTTGTGATTCTGTGACTATTTGGGGTGCAGTGTCCCTGTGATTCTGTTACTATTTGGGGTACAGTGTCGTTGTGATTCTGTTATTATTTGGGGTACAGTGTCGTTGTGATTCTGTTACTATTTGGGGTGCAGTGTCGTTGTGATTCTGTTACTATTTGGGGTACAGTGTCCCTGTGATTCTGTTACTATTTGGGGTACAGTGTCGTTGTGATTCTGTTACTATTTGGGGTACAGTGTCGTTGTGATTCTGTTACTATTTGGGGTACAGTGTCCCTGTGATTCTGTTACTATTTGGGGTACAGTGTCGTTGTGATTCTGTTATTATTTGGGGTACAGTGTCCCTGTGATTCTGTTACTATTTGGGGTGCAGTGTCCCTGTGATTCTGTTATTATTTGGGGTACAGTGTCCCTGTGATTCTGTTACTATTTGGGGTACAGTGTCCCTGTGATTCTGTTACTATTTGGGGTACTGTGTCGTTGTGATTCTGTTACTATTTGGGGTGCAGTGTCCCTGTGATTCTGTTACTATTTGGGGTACAGTGTCGTTGTGATTCTGTTACTATTTGGGGTGCAGTGTCCCTGTGATTCTGTTACTATTTGGGGTACAGTGTCATTGTGATTCTGTGACTATTTGGGGTACAGTGTCGTTGTGATTCTGTTATTATTTGGGGTACAGTGTCGTTGTGATTCTGTTACTATTTGGGGTGCAGTGTCCCTGTGATTCTGTTACTATTTGGGGTGCAGTGTCCCTGTGATTCTGTTACTATTTGGGGTACAGTGTCCCTGTGATTCTGTTACTATTTGGGGTACAGTGTCGTTGTGATTCTGTTACTATTTGGGGTACAGTGTCGTTGTGATTCTGTTATTATTTGGGGTACAGTGTCCCTGTGATTCTGTTACTATTTGGGGTGCAGTGTCCCTGTGATTCTGTTATTATTTGGGGTACAGTGTCCCTGTGATTCTGTTACTATTTGGGGTACAGTGTCCCTGTGATTCTGTTACTATTTGGGGTACAGTGTCGTTGTGATTCTGTGACTATTTGGGGTACAGTGTCGTTGTGATTCTGTGACTATTTGGGGTGCAGTGTCCCTGTGATTCTGTTACTATTTGGGGTACAGTGTCGTTGTGATTCTGTTATTATTTGGGGTACAGTGTCGTTGTGATTCTGTTACTATTTGGGGTGCAGTGTCGTTGTGATTCTGTTACTATTTGGGGTACAGTGTCCCTGTGATTCTGTTACTATTTGGGGTACAGTGTCGTTGTGATTCTGTTACTATTTGGGGTACAGTGTCGTTGTGATTCTGTTACTATTTGGGGTACAGTGTCCCTGTGATTCTGTTACTATTTGGGGTACAGTGACGTTGTGATTCTGTTATTATTTGGGGTACAGTGTCCCTGTGATTCTGTTACTATTTGGGGTGCAGTGTCCCTGTGATTCTGTTATTATTTGGGGTACAGTGTCCCTGTGATTCTGTTACTATTTGGGGTACAGTGTCCCTGTGATTCTGTTACTATTTGGGGTACAGTGTCGTTGTGATTCTGTTACTATTTGGGGTGCAGTGTCCCTGTGATTCTGTTACTATTTGGGGTACAGTGTCGTTGTGATTCTGTTACTATTTGGGGTACAGTGTCGTTGTGATTCTGTGACTATTTGGGGTACAGTGTCGTTGTGATTCTGTTATTATTTGGGGTACAGTGTCGTTGTGATTCTGTTACTATTTGGGGTGCAGTGTCCCTGTGATTCTGTTACTATTTGGGGTGCAGTGTCCCTGTGATTCTGTTACTATTTGGGGTACAGTGTCCCTGTGATTCTGTTACTATTTGGGGTACAGTGTCGTTGTGATTCTGTTACTATTTGGGGTACAGTGTCGTTGTGATTCTGTTACTATTTGGGGTACAGTGTCGTTGTGATTCTGTTATTATTTGGGGTACAGTGTCCCTGTGATTCTGTTACTATTTGGGGTGCAGTGTCCCTGTGATTCTGTTATTATTTGGGGTACAGTGTCCCTGTGATTCTGTTACTATTTGGGGTACAGTGTCCCTGTGATTCTGTTACTATTTGGGGTACAGTGTCGTTGTGATTCTGTTACTATTTGGGGTGCAGTGTCCCTGTGATTCTGTTACTATTTGGGGTACAGTGTCGTTGTGATTCTGTTACTATTTGGGGTACAGTGTCGTTGTGATTCTGTGACTATTTGGGGTACAGTGTCATTGTGATTCTGTTATTATTTGGGGTACAGTGTCATTGTGATTCTGTGACTATTTGGGGTGCAGTGTCCCTGTGATTCTGTTACTATTTGGGGTACAGTGTCCCTGTGATTCTGTTACTATTTGGGGTACAGTGTCGTTGTGATTCTGTGACTATTTGGGGTGCAGTGTCCCTGTGATTCTGTTACTATTTGGGGTACAGTGTCGTTGTGATTCTGTTACTATTTGGGGTACAGTGTCGTTGTGATTCTGTTACTATTTGGGGTACAGTGTCGCTGTGATTCTGGTACTGGTTGATCATCCTGAGGTTCGGTATTCATATCCCCGCAAGGCAGATTTTTAAACTGAAATCAATACATCTGCTAATTTCTGCTGTGAACATGTCTCCAGCTGAATAAACAGCACAAGCTCTGGATTATTCTATAAACCTACCTGGGTGATTGTTGTTTTGTAGTGACGTGTAGTGACATTTCTGTCACGCTGCCATTCCGGGCTTCCTCATGAAAGCAATTCCGCCGTGTGTTGGTGACTATTGAAAGTTTCCAGTTTGACAACTGATTGGCGATAATTAACAAATAATAAGAATCTCCGGTGCTTAGATTGACTAGTGGGCTCATTCTCATTCATGAGGAAGACACTTAATGTTGAGCAGCTGTATTAAAAGTGAATGCAGACTTTCAAACAGACATAATTGCTCCTGTTTTTCTTCGCCATTTACCAGACAGGAATGACTTGAATGACAGCTTCTCCAGCTCCTAAAGAGCAGTTTATTGGTGACTGAAGTTGGCTGTCGATGTGCAGGAGCAAAGTTCCAGTTTCCTCTGATTTATTTTGCACTGCAGACAATCCACGATGACATGTGTAAACGAAGTTTTATAATCTCATCCAAGTCTTACTTAGGAATGAAGAATAGCATTATTCAGAGTAATTTGACAATTTTAATCAGTTCATATATTATCTGAATGCTGGCTCGGTGTGAAGCACTGCTGCACTAATCACCAGCAATTGGTGAAATGAAAGATTAAGCATCCCATTGAATGTGTATGCTAGTTAATTGAAAGGAGCTGGGTTTACAAGCACTGTCTATATTCAATCTCACTATCTCGACATGGTGTGTTGTCTCAGCGAGTCACAAAACTAGGTATCAGCAGTCTGCTGTTGGGATTTGTCTTGCAAGTAAAACACGGGGATATTAGAAATATATATGAAACAAGCCAAATATGTTGAAGTGCAGTGTCGGTGAAGGTTCGTCTGTGGATCACTCTCCTGTTCCGCGCCTGGATTACACCGACACTGACTGGATTCCCTCAATCCACAGTAATCCACTCCCCACACTCAATATGGGGCCTATTTAAGTATTACAGCAGGAGCATGACTCCAGTGAAGAATCAGTGGGGTATCAGTGAAGAGACAGTCAGCATAAGAAAGGGATCAGTGGGCAGGGAGGTGGGTCAGTGAGGAAGTCGGGAGGTTGTGGGGGAGTCAGTGGAGGGGTCATTGGGTGGGACAGTGGTGGGCTCAGTCGGGGAGGTCAGTCGGAAGCCAGTGAGAGATTAGTAGGGGGGGCCACAGGGGGTCAGTAGAGTGCCAGTGGGAGGTGTGGGAGGTTCAGTTGTGGGGGGGGATGGGGGTTGGTGCTCATTCAATCCAGGGGAAGCGGGGTCCTGCAGAGTACAGTTGATCCCGGGAGAGGGCCTCCATGGTTCACGAATTGCTCATGAAGGGGGTACACCCCCAACCCCACCCCAAAGTTTGCAGGGCCTCATTTTACAAGGCGGTGGTAAGAGGCCCTTATTTGGCCAGTAAGGGCCTCAGCTGGCCTCTAGGCAGGAAGGTCATCATCCGCCTATCCTGCCCCCAGGAAGATCCGAACCAGGAATTCTGACGTCACGTTCCGTGGCAGGCGATACCACTCCAATTCTCTGGCCCCCACCGCTGCCACTAAGCCCGCCTTCCGGATGAGCACAAGATGCGGCCCACAGTCTCTTAAAGGGATCCCACAACATCCCCCCTTTTTTTCCAAAGGTATAATAAATATCCTATTAATCAGAAATCATATGTACAATATACAATGATGTTGCGGTTCAGACAAATTGTACAGGAATAAAGCAAAACATAATTTACAAGTCAGCAAGTTTAACACTCTCTAAAGCGTAGAGGAGGTTTGCTTATTCAGTTAAAGCTTGTTATCGTAAACCTCTTCCCAGAGCTGGTCTCGTCTTTGCGACTCCTTTGAGACTTTGATATCTCAGAACTTTGGTTAACATGTTCTTCCTCTGTGCTCATAGCCTCTGTACAGACTTTGTCATTGAACGTGTCTGCGATACCACAGGGTTATTAAACTTAGTATTGTCGTACAGCTCTCTGAGATGACTTCGGTTCAGTCTGAAGGGTATCTGGACCTCGGACGATCTGGGCTGGTTGCATATCCCAGCAACCTCTGCAGAATACGGAGTTCCTGACACATGATTGAGGACTCTGACTTTCTGTCACAATCGAGCTAATTCTGGTTCTGCTTACCTGTCATATAAAGCCTTCATCTTCCATTGTTTTGAAAGCAGTACATCTCTTATTGTTGAAAACTTAAAATGATGACGACTGGCAGCATCGCCAATCACCGACGATTCCTCTGGCCTCCAGGTACTTGCTGCAATGAACTGAAGCCTGAGGAGAGACTGCCGGTCATTTTGCCTCTTCATGTCAAGACTCCCAGCCTTTGTGCCGTCATTTACATGGACCCACCTGATACACTGGACTTGGATAGTTTCTGCCAACTTTGGTGCATCACTGTGCATGAATTGTGACGACTCATAAACCTTGGCATATTGGAAGTCCTGTGATGGTTGGTCCAGTTGTGTCTACAATATAAAGCATTTAGAGCTCCCATAGCTGCACTGTAAGGTATTGTTCCAATGCACTTGATTGGAGAACCATTGTAGGCAGCCAGCCTGGCCATGGTGGATCATACCATAGATTCCCATTTCTTTAAGTACATGTCCTTCAGTGTAAGGATGGGTGAATATTTTCACCTGCTCCAGTGTCGATTTTTACTCTGAATTTATGTTGGCCATTCTTCTGCACACATACAATCCCGATCAAGGCAAATGCCTCAGATTGCGTGATAGCATTGACACGATGATCCAAGTTAACTATGTGAAATGCTTGCTTGCTGTTCGCACGAGTGAATTCTTCACCCGTGTCCTCCTGACAATCTGTCTCTCTGCTGACCTGATGTACCTGCTTGGGCGTTTGTTGTGTGTCGGCATTACATTTTGTTGCGTTTTCCACCCTGTCTTGCAGACATTCTCTCTGCATGTGATCTGCCACTGTTCCTGTGATAAAGAAGAACTAATGGCTGTCCTGTCTTTGGATTTTCAAAAAGCATTCGATAGAGTTAGGGCTCATGAGATTGGAGGTAATACATTAGCATGGATTGAGGACTTGTTAATGGACAGTGTAATTCTTTATGTTGTCTGATGCAACATAAATGAGATGCATGGAGTCCAGTCAGTTGAAGATCTCAAACAGGTTTATTGCAGCTAAACTATTATGTACAGTACAGAGCAAACTATTTACAGAACCTTCCCCGAGGTGTTACAGTTGCAGAGTGATGCTGGCTTCGAGTCACATGACTATATCCTGGTACTTAGCTCATTAGCATAGTAAGATCTTAAAGGGATATCACTCTTAAAGGCAATCATACAACAGACAAAAAAACAGAGAGTAAGAATAAACAGGCCATTTTCAGGTTGACAAGCTGTTACTAGTGGAGTGCTGCAAGGATTAGTACTCGGGCCTCAGCTATTTACAATCTGTATCCATGACTAAGATGAAGGGACTGGGTGTAATGTATCCAAGTTTGCTGAAGATAAAAAGCTTGGTGGGAGTGTAAGCTGTGAGAAGGACCCAAAGAGTCTGCAAAGGGATATAGACAGGTGAAGTGAGTGGGCAAGAATGTGGCAGATAGAGTTTAATCTGGGAAAGTATGAGGTTATTCACTTTGGTAGGAAGAACAGAAAAATTACTATTTTTCAACTGGTCAGAGACAGTGAAATGTTGGTATTCAGAGAGATCCTGGTACACAAATCACAGAAAGATAACATGCAGGTACAGTAAGCCATTGGGAAAACAAATGCTATGTTAGCCTTTATTACAAAGAAATTGGAGTATAAGAGTAAACAAGTCTGACGGCCTTTGTCTAGGGGTTTGGTGAGACCAAACCTGAGGCTGAATTTAATGGCCCCACAGAGACAGGCTAGGAGATTGGGGGGGGCCCATAGAATTGCGATGGCAGGCATGTGGGTTAAGGGGTCCTCGCCTTCCCATTGCACTGCAATTTAGTTGGGGGTGGGATGGGGTGGGGCTGGGTCCTCCGACATGCAGGGAGGCCACCCAGTAAAACGAGGCGACCTCCCCGAGGACTTGGAGGGGGGCCTCCTCCGGGGGTAATCTGTGGCCCACCTCCATGAATCCCACTCCCCTTGCATTCAAGACACCACCTCTATTTCTGAGACCTGCCTGACAGGCCCCCATGACCCTGCCTCACTTACCTGGATTCTGGGGCTCTGGTGCTGGGCCTGATTCCAAGGCCTCTTGTATTACCCACAGTGGCCACTGCTCCCAGTGGCGCTGCTGACACTAATTAGCAGCTGGCAGGTCTTGGAGGCGGGAGCCCCATCTTTAAAGAGATAGGGAACCCGGCAGCGGGCTGTTAATTGACCTGGCTCCATTAAATAGAGCTGGGGGGGTGGGGTGTGAGTAGACAGCTCTGAATGGCTGAGGCAGAGCTCCCAACGCCGTTCAGCCTGGCACCGGGATTCCCGTTGGCTTCACTAAATCTTGTCCCTAGAGTATTGTGTATAGTTTTGATCTCCTTACCAAAGGAAGGATATACTGGCCTCAGAGAAAATGCAATGAAGATTCACTAGACAGCTTCTTCCTGGAACGAGGGAATTACCCTATTATGAGTGATTGAGTAGAATATATTCCCTAGAGTTTGGAAGAATAATAAATGATCTCATTGAAACATATATAGTTATTAAGGGGCTTGGCAGGGTAGATGCTGGGAGGATGTTTCCACTGGCTGGGGAGTCTAGAACACGGGGTCACAGTCTTAGAATAAGGGATTGGCCATTGTGGACTGAGATGTGGAGACATTTCTTTCCTTGAACGGTGATGAACCTTTAGAATGTGAATGCTCATACGTTGAGTATATTCAAGTATGTTCACTAATAACTTCAAGAGCAGGCTCATTTACAATCCATCTTTCACAATTTAAACCCTCTGACTCTGAGCCTCCAGTCCCGAGGGGTTAGAATGACCACCAATGTGTCTCTTTGCAGGTACAATGCCCGAAATAAAACTTCCTCTGGCAACTGAATACCCTCAATTTCAGCGATTTAGTGCTTCTAAGCACAATTTGAACTGAATTATACTGAATGTGATTTAAAGAAACTCTGGTATGAGTCGGTTTCGAACACTGTCACATGCTGTGATGCCTGGAGCACTGAAGTAATATCTCTGAGTTTGCTATTCACTGAGCTGACAGACAGAACTCTGTTTACCAAACAACATTTACACTTGAATAGTTTTGCAAATTGATTTAATTAGATTAATTAAACTGGTGATTAACCAAATGAAAGCTCATAGCAGAATGAGTGTGTTTGTTCTGTAAATGCACCAATTGCCGCAGTGATTATAAACAGCACTCTGTAAACTGCTCAGAAGTGGGGTGGATGCTGTGCAGAGTGCAGTTGTTATGACCTCTGTGCAGCAACCTGGTGAATGTTGTGGCTTCCCTCATCAAAATGGTCTGATTTAGTTACTGTCTGTGTTTTGTTTCCTAGGCAATTGCAGCTCTGAGGGTTCAGATCCCCCGTTCCCATGCAGACACAGGGTGGCTGGTGCCCTTTGACCTATCCGCCCATCTGCGGCCAATATTCAACCTTTTAATTGTTTGACTGTGCTGGATGTCCTCTTGGGATTTCTGGTGACACTTACTTAAAGAGTTCCAGTCACTGAGATGCATTCTCATCCACACCAACAGCAAGGGGCTACAGAACCCTTGGACAATGGAGGCTTCTCATTGGCTGACCGATGCAGAGCATGAAATGATGGGATGCTGTCGCTCTCTGACACTGACTGGAGGGAGAAAATGACAGAGCGAATACTCAGTGCAACTTTCAAAGCCCCTGGCTCCAATGTCCCACACTATAGGACACCTGGAAGAGTGTATCCGGGTAAAACGATGCCAGTACCTGCCCCAGTGTTTGTACCACTAATTGTTTTCTCATCATCTTTTACTCTCTTACACTCTGTGTGGAAAATTTCATTCCCACCAGTTACATTCAATACAACTGTACAAGCCCTTTGAACACGTAGCTTGCAGCATTATATTCCAGCAATGCACAGCTTAACAACTGAAAATACTGTCCCCTTAAAATCTTAAGGGGCACTATGTTACAAATCCTTTGAACACAGCCTCATGGCACACAGACTTACAGGAATGGGCCATCTCTCTGCTCCTGACATTGGCAGCGCATTCAAAATGGCTTCATACAGTGTTGGGAGTATCTGCTAAACAAAGAGGCAATGGGAATTTGGAGCGGCTGCAGGACATTCTGAAGGGGGAGAGTGAACAGTCAGAGGTCATGGTACACATTGGTACCAACGACATAGGTAGAAAGAGGGATGAGGTCCTGCAACAAGAATTTTGGGAGCTAGGTAGCAGATTAAAAAGCAGGACCTCAAAGGTTGTAATCTCTGGATTACTCCCGGTGCCACGTGCCAGTAGGTATAGAAATAGGAGGATAGAACAGATGAATAAGTGGCTGAGGAGATGGTGCAGGAGGGAGGGCTTTAGTTTCCTGGATCACTGGGACTGTTTCTGGCAAAGGTGGGACCTGTACAAGTTGGATGGGTTGCACCTGAACCGGAATGGGACCAACATCCTTGCTGGGAGGTTTGCTAGTGCTGTTGGGGGTGTTTAGATTAATTTGGCAGGGGGGTGGGATACAGAGTGGAGATACAGTAGGGGGTGATGCACAGTCAAATATAAAAGAGAAACTGAGTCAGTCTGGAAGGCAGATCAAATGTAGACCTGTTGAGGCACAAGTGAAAAATGCAAGGCTGGATTGTATCGATGTTAATTCAAGGAGTCTTACTAGTAAGGCAGATGAATTGAGGGCATTGATGAGCACATGGGATTATGATATTATTGCTATCACAGAGACATGGTTGAGGGAGGGGCAGGACTGGCAGCTCAATATTCCAGGGTATAGAATCTTCAGGCATGGCAGGGGAAGTGATAAAAGAGGAGGTGGTATTGCACTGTTGATCAAGGGGTCAATTACTGCAGTAAGGAGGGATGATATCTTAGAAGGTTCCTCAAATGAGGTATTATGGGTAGAACTTAAGAACAAAAAGGGGGCAATCACTTGGCTGGGAGTATACTACAGACCTCCAAACAGTCGGAGAGGTAGAGGAGCAGATAAGTAGGCAAATCTCAGAGAGGTGCAAAATTAATAGGCTAATAATAGTAGGGGATTTCAGCTTCCTTAATATCAACTGGGATAGTCTTAGTGCAAAAGGCTTAAAGGGGGTGGAATTCTTAAAATGCATACAGGAGAGCTCTTTGAGCCAGTACGCAGAAAGTCCTACAAGAGAAGGGGCAGTACTGGACCTAATCCTAGGGAATGAAGCTGGACAAGTGGTAGAAGTGTCAGTGGGGAAGCATTTCGGGGATAGTGACCATAACTCTGTAAGATTTAAGGTAGTTATGGAAAACGACAAAGACGGACCGGAAATAAAGGTACTGAATTGGGGGAAGGCTGATTTCGATATGATAAAACAGGATCTGGCCAAAGTGGACTGGGAGCAGCTACTTGTAGGAAAGTCGACATCAGACCAGTGAGAGTCATTCAAAGAGGAAATAGTGAGAGTTCAGAGCCAACATGTATCCATTAAGGTGAAGGGTAGGACCAACAAGTCCAGGGAACCCTGGATGTCAAGGGAGATAGAGGATTGCATCAGGAAAAAAAAGGAGGCTTATGGCAGATTCAGAGTGCTGAAAACAGCGGAGGCAATCAAGGAGTATAGGAAGTGTAGGGGGGTACTTAAAAAAGTAATTAGGAGAGCGAAGAGGGGACATGAAAAAACACTGGCGGGCAAGATAAAGGAAAATCCTAAGGCATTTTATAAGTATATTAAGGGCACGAGGATAACCAGGGAAAGAGTAGGGCCCATTAGGGACCAAAGTGGCAATCTGTGTATGGAGCCAGAGGATATAGGTGAGGTTTTAAATGATCATTTTTCATCTGTGTTCACTATGGAGAAGGACAATGTACGTGTAGAAATCAGGGAGGGGGATTGTGATATACTTGAACATATTAGAATTGAAAGGGAGGGAGTATTAGATGTTTTCGCGAGCTTAAAAGTGGATAAATCCCCAGGCCCAGATGAGATGTATCCCAGGCTGTTATGTGAGGCAAGGAAGGAGATAGCAGAGGCTCTGACACAAATTTTCAAATCCTCTTTGGCCACAGGAGATGTACCAGAGGACTGGAGGACAGCGAATGTGGTACCTGTATTCAAAAAGGGTAGCAAGGATAAACCAGGTAATTACAGGCCAGTGAGTCTAACATCAGCGGTTGGGAAAATATTGGAAAAAATTCTGAGGGACAGGATTAACCTCCACTTGGAGAGGCAGGGATTAATCAGGGATAGTCAGCATGGCCTTGTCAGGGGGAGATCGTGTCTAACTAATTTGATTGAAGTTTTTGAGGAGGTGACTAGATGTGCAGATGAGGGTAAAGCAGTTGATGTAGTCTACGTGGACTTCAGTAAAGCTTTTGATAAGGTCCTGCATGGGAGATTGGTTAAGAAGGTAAGAGCCCATGGGATCCAGGGCAATTTGGCAAATGGATCCAAAATTGGCTTAGTGGCAGGAGGCAGAGGGTGATGGTCGAGGGTTGCTTCTGCGAGTGGAAGTCTGTGACCAGTGGTGTACCGCAGGGATTGGTGATGGGACCCTTGTTGTTTGTAGTGTACATTAATGAGTTAGACGTGAATATAGGAGGTATGATCAGTAAGTTCGCAGATGACATGAAAATTGGTGGTGTTGTAAATAGTGAGGAGGAAAGCCTTAGATTACAGGACGATATAGATGGGCTGGTAAGATGGATGGAGCAGTGGCAAATGGAATTTAATCCTGAGAAGTGTGAGGTGATGCATTTTGGGAGGGCTAACAAGGCAAGGGAATATACAATGGATGTTAGGACCCTAGGAAGTACAGAAGGTCAGAGGGACCTTGGTGTACTTGTCCATAGATCACTGAAGGCAGCAGCACAGGTAGATAAGGTGGTTAGGAAGGCATATGGGATACTTGCCTGTATTAGCCGAGGCATAAAATATACGAGCAGGGAGGTTATGATGGAGCTGTATAAAATGCTAGTTAGGCCACAGCTGGAGTACTGTGCATAGTTCTGGGCACCACACTATATGAAGGATGTGATTGCACTGGAGAAGGTGCAGAGGAGATTCACCAGGATGTCGCCTGGGCTGGAGCATTTCAGCGATGAAGAGAGACTGAAAAGGCTAGGGTTGTTTTCCTTACAGCAGAGAAGGCTGAGGAGGGACATGATTGAGGTATACAGAATTATGAGGGGCATTGATAGATTAGATAGGAAGAAACTTTTTCCCTTAGCAGAAGGGTCAATAACCAGGGGGCATAGATTTAATGTAAGGGGCAGGAGTTTTCGAGGGGATTTGAGGAAAAAGTATTTCACCCAGAGAGTTGAACTCTGGAACGCACTGCCTGAAGGGGTGGCAGGGGCAGGAACCCTCACAACATTTAAGAAGTATTTAGATGAGCACTTGAAATGTCATAGCATGCAAGGCTATGGGCCAAGTGCTAGAAAATGGGATTAGAATAGGTCGGTGATTGATGGCCGGCACAGACACGATGGGCCGATGGGCCTGTTTCTGTGCTGTATGACTCTATGACTCTATGAGAGTGGGTCAATGATGTGGTTTCACAATTTAACTATTTTCACACTTTGAAACTTTTACTTTAAACCTGCAAGTTAGTTAACAGTCAATGATCAGCTGTTAAGTGGGTACCTGACCAGCTGTTAATTGTTGTAACTGGCTATTGACTGACTAGTTGTAACTCAGATGTTTGCAAAGTTTTCGAGGAATAACTGCTGCACAGAACTGGGAGTATCTGGTAAACAGAATGACTTGTAAATAGTGACAACAGAAATTCAGTGGGGTACTGGGGAGGGGAGGGGGCACAGAGGGGTCAGGGGGTCCAGAGGGGGAAGTGAGCAGAAGGGTGAGGAAGTGTGGAGGGGGCTGCGGGAAGAAGGTGTGGAGGGAGAAGGATGTGTGGAGGGGGGAGAAGGCGGGGGACGGGTTGTGGAGTGGGCGGGGGAGGAGGTGCAGAGAGGGAAGGAGGTGGGGAGGGAGCAGAAGGCACGGAGGTGGGGAAGAAAAGCAGAGGAATCACTGGGTGCGGAGGGATTGGGGGTATGCAGGAGGAATATAATTTGAGCAACTTATGCCAAACAGCAACACATAACTAACCAGAGTAACCTGAGTAATTGATCAGATTGAAAGGGATTTTTTTTTTAAAGTGAGATGATAGGACAGCTGAGACCTGTTGCCTGCAACTCCTGTGTCATGTGGAAAATCCAGGGTGCTTCATTTCTCCTGAAGAACCGCGTGTGCGGGAAGTGCCTCCAGTTGGTTGAACTCGAGGAAGTGCGGCCAGAATCAGTGCAGGGCAGATGGAGGCTAAAAACTTCCCGGAGCACACATTCCGGGATGTGGTCACTCTGCAGCTACAGAGAATGCAAAAGGACAGCAAGTGAATGACCATCCAGCACTAAATACCAGTGAGGGGGACGGTACCTTGGGGAAGTGTAGTCTAGGGCATGTACATAGCACCATGGGGGAAACGGCTGCACAAGCATGGAGATGTGTGACGATCATGAGGGATTCGACAGTCAAGGGGACAGAGAAATGTTTCTACAATCACTGACCTGAGTCTTGCACGGTGTGTTGCTTCTCCGGCACCAGGAAAAGGGACAGCACTGAACAGGTGCAGAACTTTTAGCAGGCTGGAAGGGCAACAGCCAGAAGTCATGGTCCATATAACAACCAATGACAGGGGTCAGAAACGTGTTAAGGTCCTGCAGTCTGAGTTTAAGGAGCTAGGGGGCAACTTAAAACACAGGACCTCCAAGGTAGCAATCTCTGGATTACTCCCAGTGTCACGTACTAGTGAGTTAAGAAATAATAGGAAGCGGATCTGTATCTGATTCTAGGGAATGAAGTGGCTAAGTGGAGCATGTTTCACAGCAAAGCATTTGGGGAACAGTGATCATAATACTAAGTTTAGAATAGTTATGGAAAAGGACAAGTTACCATCAAGCATAAAAATACTCAGCCGGGGGAGGGTTAACATCAGTGAGTTGAAAAGGGATCTGGTCCAGGTGAATTGGAATCAAAAATTGGTAGACAAGACAGTCATTGAACAATGAGAGACCTTCAAAGAGGAGATGGTTTGGATATACAGTGAACCAGTTCTGAAGAAGGGTCACTGACCTGAAACGTTAACTCTGCTTCTCTCGCCACAGATGCTGCCAGACCTGCTGAGTATTTCCAGCATTTCTTGTTTTGATTTCAGATTTCCAGCATCCACAGTATTTTGCTTTTATTATAGGAGGGAATGGAAGTTGTGAGGAGGATGCAAGGAGGCTTCAAGGGGATTTGGACAGGCTAAGTGAATGGGCAAGAACATGGTGGATAGAATATAATGTGAATAAGTTTGAAGTGATCCACGTTGGTAGAAAAAACAGAAAGGCAGAGTATTTCTTAAATGGTTAAAGAGAGGGAAGTGTTGATGTCCAAAGACACCTGGGTGTCCTTGTTCACGAGTCACTAAATGCTATTAGGCAGGTGCAGCAAGAAATTAAGAAGGCAAGTGGTATGTTGGCCTTCATTGCAAGGGGATTTGAGTGCAGGAGTAAAGATGTATTTCTTCAATTGTGTAAAGCATTGGTGAGATGCTGGAGTATTGTGTACAGCTTTGGTGTTCTTATCTAAGGAGGGATATACTTGTCATACAGGGAGTGCAACAGAGGTTCACCAGACTAATCCCTGGGATGGCAGGATTGTCTTATGAGGAGAGACTGCAGAAACCGGGCCTGTATTCTCTGGAGTTTCAAAGAATGAGAGGTAATCTCATTGAAACTTATAACATTCTTACAGGGTGTGACGGGGTGGATGTAGATAGGATGTTTCCTCTGGCTGGTGAGTCTCGAACAAGGGGACATAGTCTCAGAATAAGGGGTAGGCCATTTAAGACTGAGGTGAGGAGGAATTTCTTCACTTAGACGGTGGTGAATCTTTGGATTTCTCTACCCCAGAGGGCTGTGGAAGCTCAATCATTGAGCATGTTCAAGACAGAAATCAATAGATTTCTGGATACTCATGACATCAAATGGTATGGGGATAGTGGAGAAAAACAACGGAGAGGCAGATGATCAGCCATGATCTATTTGAATGTTGGTGCAGGCTCGATGGGCTGAATGGCCTACTCCTGATCCTATTTCCTGTAATCCTATGACAATTGTAAGGTTCATAAAGCTGAACATAGTAAATACAGAGGAGAACTAAAACAGAATAAGAGGATCAAAGAGTGAGTGTGAGAATAGTTAAGTGGTTAACATAATTGAGAACCAAAAGGTCTTCTACAAACAAACAAATAGTAAAAGAGTAATCAAAGGAAGAGTGAAACTCATTAGGGACCAAAAGGGAAATCTTCTAATGGAAGCATTAGGTATGGCTGAGGTATTGAATGAGTACTTTGCATCTGTCTTCAATATAGAAGAGGATGCTGCCAATGTCACAGTAAAGGAGGAGGCAGTAACAATATTGGATTGGCTAGAAATAGAGAAGGGCTACTTAAAAGGTTCGTATTTCTCATGTTAGAAAAGTCACCTGATCCAAATGGGGGATGCTTCTGAGGTTACAGAGGGAAGTAAGGGTGGAAGTTGCAGAGGCTCTGGCCATAGTCTTTCAATCCTCCTTGGATAGGGCAGTTTTGCAAAAGGACTGGAGGCTGCAAATGTTACATCTTTGTTCAAAAAAGATGAGAGGGATAAACCCAGCAACTACAGGCCAGTCAACCTAATATCAGTGGTGGTAAACTCATACAGACAATAATCTGTGACAAAATTAATTGGCATTTAGAAAATTATGCGTTCATAAATAAAAGCCAGCATGAATTTGTTAACTTGATTGAGTTCTTTGATGAAGTAATGAAGAGCGTTGATGAGGGTAGTATGATTTATGTTGTGAATGTGAATTTTCAAGAAGCATTTGATAAAGATCAACATAAGACTGAGACATTTTAGTAGAAAGAATGTGAAGAAGCAATATGACTAAATGGTACAATTTTATAAGGGGAGCAGGAACCTGAAGCTGTGCATTTTGAAATCTTTGCAGGTGGGGGGACAAGTTGAGAAAGCTGTTAAAAAATCATTTTTTAATTCTTTCATGGGATGTGGGCGTCACTGGCTAGGCCAATATTTGTTGCCCATCCCTAATTGCCCTTGAGAAGGTAGCGGTGAGCCACCTTCTTGAACCACTGCTGTTCATCTGGCGTGGGTACACCCACAGTGCTGTTGGGAAGGGAGTTCCAGGATTTGACCCAGCGACAGTGAAGGAACGGCAATATAGTTCAAAGTCAGGATGGTGTGTGGCTTGGAGGGGAACTTGCAGGTGGTGGTGTTCTCATGCATTTGCTGCCCTTGTCCTTCTACTTGGTTGCGATGGAAGGTGCTGTCGAAGGGGCCTTAGCGAGTTTCTGCAGTGCATCTTGTAGATGGTACATTCTGCTGCCACTGGTGGAGGGAATGAGTGTTTAACATGGTGGATGAGGTATCGATCAAGCAGGCTGCTTTGTCCTAGATGGTGTTGAGCTTCTTGAGTGTTGTTGGAGCTGCACCCATGCAGGCAAATGGTGATATTCCATCACACTCCTGACATACAGGTTCCTGGGCTTTATTAATGGAGCAATATAGTGCAAAAGCAAGGAAGTTATGCTAAACCTTTATAAAACACTGGTTAGGGCTCACCTGCAGTATTATGTCCAATTCTGGATAGCACACTTTCGGACAATTCTTGAACAGGGTGCAAAAGAGATTTATTGGAATTGTTACGACCAGGTGAGAAATGTGTCTGGGGGCCTTTTGTTATTTTTACCTGGTCTTAGTGTAACATGGTTTAATTTTAAACACACCAGGAGGCATATTGGTACAGTATTGTAGTTCTATCCCAAACATCCCCCTTTTCATACAAACAAAACAAAAGAAAAGAATTTGCATGCATCATCAGTTACACACTGTGAGTTGCCCAAGTTACCCATTATGCACACAACTGTTCTCATGCATTAGTAGTTTGTTATTCTCGTCAGTCTCGGCACATGCATTGCACACACAGTCTTTACATCATGCCGGTCTCTTAATGGTGCGTGTGCGTGTTGTTGTTGGCTGTTCATCTGGCTGATTTTCCTTCCCCGGCGATTGTCGTTCCCTTGTCACTTGTTGCTGCGGTAACTGTTCTGGTTCAATTTCCATTGTTGGGGTGCTGTGGACCTCTGGGACTGATGGTTGCTCTGTGGCTGCACAGTTGGTGAGTTCTCATCTTCCTGATTGGCCGCCGGTCATGAAGGAACAACTTCTCCAATTGTGTGTATGTGTCTGCGGTTGCGACGGTATATCTGGCCGTTCACTTCCACCTCATACGATCGAGGTGACAACTGCTCTATGCAGGTCCCAAGTTGCCACTTGGGCTGACTCTTGTTGATTGTGTTGAAGGTTTGTACCCTGACTGGCTCTGCAATGCTCAATTCTGACAATGGTTCAGCAGTTTTGTCAAAATGAAATTTGGTTTTCTGCCATCTCGCCTTGATTTTGTCTGCCCGCTCTGCGCAATCCGAGCGCTCCTTCCCCACAACCTCCACCTCAGGCGCCTGAACAGACGACTGCCAGATCATCCCCTTCCTCGCCACCGGTATGACTCGCGTCACCTTGGAACTGGCAAAGACGTTCTTGTTCCAGCGCCAGCGCTCCTGTATGCCATCTCCTGGGCTTTCTCTTTTTGCATGTTGAGGGTTACCAGTCCAAGCTTTAGACTTGCTTCGGCTGAGATGAGTGGCTCTTGCTTGCCATCAATGAGTTGGAACTCCAGACCTTCGTTCTTGTCATTGCAATGGGCTCTCAGAGTAACTTGTCCTCTTGGCACTAGTATAGTACCATCATATATCCTCAACCTTACTTTTGAGGGTTTCACTTTTGGATCGCCATGCTGAGCCACTTCACACAGGTCATGATGTTGCATATAAAAACAAGAAATACTGGAACCACTCATCGGATGAAGGGTCACTGACCCGAAATGTTAACTCTGCTTCTCTTCTCACAGATGCAGCCAGACCTGCTGAGTGGTTCCAGCATTTCTTGTTTTTATTTCAGATTTCCAGCATCCGCAGTATTTTGCTTTTATTATCATGATGTTGCATGATGTACCAGTGTCTATCTGGCACTTTATGTTGACTTGATATTCTCCTTCTGCAGTCATCATTCCAACAGTCACAAACCATTTATCATCGATCGACCTGTCTGAACAACCCATTTTATGTTGTATAGTGATTTGTCAGAATCTTCAGCTGACATCTCTCCAGTGGCCATCTGTAGCTGCTTGTTGTGCTTCCTTCTAGCCAAACATTTGTGTGCAAAATGATTCAGCTTCTTGCAGTGAGAACACTGCTCTCCCCACGCTGGACAAGCCTTCTTTTCCTGTGCCTGATGTCCTCCTCAGTATTTGCATCCTGCCCATTGTCTGTGATCTTTCTGTCCTTTCGGCCTGGAATATCTATCTGCATAATGCAAGGCCTGGTCTGTTTTGCCATGAATATGCTCTAGCTGCTGATTTACAACCTCAGCGCTTCTGCACATGTTGATTGCTTTCCTGAGAGTAAGTTTGTCTTCTCTCAGTAGACATGCACTCACTGCAGGATCTTTTATGCCTAATACAATCCTGTCTTTAATTAGATGATCTTTTAGTGGTGCAAATTCACAGGATTCTGCGAGCTGTGTTAATGCAATCACATATTGATCGATGGACTCTCTTTCACCTTGGGCCATAATATTGAACACATACCGTTCATAGGTTACATTCACTTGGGGGTTCAAAGCATGCCTTTAAAGTGTTCAAAATTTCTGCTGTCTGTTTTTTATGCTCTTCAGAGAGATTTAGGGTGGAATACACTTTGTAAAAGGCTCTCCCCAACAGTGATAAAAGTGTAGCTACACGTAGCTGCTCTGGTTTGTTAATTAAATTTGTCGCAATTTCGTAATTTTGCCACTGCGAGTAGAAAAACTGCCAGTTTTGCTTCATACTCCCTTTCATTTCGACTGGCGCAGGCAGAGGAAAATTTGCAGCCATTGTCTTATCCTGTGCTTTCAGCTGTTACTTTGTTCTTTTTCTATGGCTTCCTGTGGCTTTTAGCAGTTGTGACCATCCCTGTGGCCTTTGTTCCGTAGCTGTGCTTCAATTTCAGCTCCACTCTGACACCATGTTACGAGCTCACAGGACACCAGTCTGGTATGTACTGAGTCTTTAATGAAACTGCTGTAAAATGGCTGCCTGCTGTCAGAATGCCTCATGGTAGAGGTCACCTGACTGTGGCAAGCCAGGAAGCACAGTACAGTATTGCATTTCTATCCCAAACATTCTCCAAACACTCCTCAAAACTGAAGACCATCATCCTGGGTGAACATTCTGATAAATCTCCTCTCTACCCTTTCTAAAGCCTTTACATCTTTCCTGAAGTGCGGGGCCCAGAATTCTCCACAATACTCCAGCTGAGGCTGAACCATAATTTATAATGTACGAGATTATCTATTTGTTTTTATATTCTGTTCCTCTGTTTATAAACCCAAATATCCCATATGCATTGTTCACCACCTTGTCAACTTGCCCTGCCACATTTTAAGGATTTGTATATACAGACACCGGGCTCTCTTTGGTCATCTACACATCTCAAAATCATGCCATTTATAGTACACCGTCCTTCCATATTCCTCCCAAAGTTCATCATCTCACACTTCTCCATATTGAACTCAACCTACCATGCTTCTGTCCATTTCACTGTCCTGTCTATTTCACCATCCTGTCTATATCATTCTGAATCCGATAACTAGCTTCATCATGATTTATTACTTTGACAAGTTTTGTATCATCAGAAAACTTTATAATGCTGCTTCCTTCAGCCAAGTTGAGGTCATTTATAAAAATTGCAAGGAGAAATGGACTCAAAACTGATCCTTGGGGAACACCACCTCCCAGTCTGAAAAACATCTATCTATGTTTCCTGTCACTGAGCCAATTCCATACTACCACTTTCTGCTTAATTCCTTGGGCTTCCGTCCTCTTAATCAGCCTCCCATGTGGCACATTAATGAATACCTTCCGAGATTCCAGATATACAATGTCTAGAGCGCTGCCTTGATCAACTTTCTCTGTTACCTCATCAAAGAATTCAATCAAATTAGTCAGACACCATTTATCATTAACAAATTCATGCTGGCTCTCCTTGATTAACCCATGCCTTTCCAGATGAAAATCTATTTTGACCTTGATAATGGTTTCCAATAACTTCCCCACTACCGATAATAGACTGACTATAAATGCTGGCCTTGCCACTGACTCTCACATCCCTTGAATGAATATTGAAAAAAACAGAAGCAGCAGCCAATTTATCACAGGGCCAAAGCCCAACAGAAACAGCAGGAAAACTGTTACAGGGCCAAACCCCAACAGAAACAGCAGGAAAAGTGTTACAGGGCCAAACCCCAACAGAAACAGCAGGAAAACTGTTACAGGGCCCAGACTCCATCAGAAACAGTAGGAAAACTGTTACAGGGCCCAGATTCCATCAGAAACAGCAGGAAAACTGTTACAGGGCCCAGACTCCATCAGAAACAGCAGGAAAACTGTTACAGGGCCAAAGCCCAACAGAAACAGCAGGAAAACTGTTACAGGGCCAAAGCCCAACAGAAACAGCAGGAAAACTGTTACAGGGCCAAAGCCCAACAGAAACAGCAGGAAAACTGTTACAGGGCCCAGACTCCATCAGAAACAGCAGGAAAACTGTTACAGGGCCAAAGCCCAACAGAAACAGCAGGAAAACTGTTACAGGGCCAAAGCCCAACAGAAACAGCAGGAAAACTGTTACAAGGCCCAGACTCCATCAGAAACAGCAGGAAAACTGTTACAAGGCCCAGACTCCATCAGAAACAGTAGGAAAACTGTTACAGGGCCCAGATTCCATCAGAAACAGCAGGAAAACTGTTACAGGGCCCAGACTCCATCAGAAACAGCAGGAAAACTGTTACAGGGCCCAGACTCCATCAGAAACAGCAGGGAAACTGTTACAGGGCCCAGACTCCATCAAAAACAGCAGGAAAACTGTTACAGGGCCCAGACTCCATCAGAAACAGCAGGAAAACTGTTACAGGGCGCAGACTCCATCAGAAACAGCAGGGAAACTGTTACAGGGCCTAGACTACATCAGAAACAGCAGGAAAACTGTTACAGGGCCCTGACCCCATCAGAAACAGCAGGAAAACTGTTACAGGGCCTAGACTCCATCAGAAGCAGCAGGAAAACTGTTACAGGGCCCAGACTCCATCAGAAACAGCAGGAAAACTGTCACAGGACCCTGACCCAATCAGAAACAGCAGGGAAACTGTTACAGGGCCCAGACTCCATCAGAAACGGCAGGAAAACTGTTACAGGGCCCAGACTCCATCAGAAACAGCAGGGAAACTGTTACAGGGCCCAGACTCCATCAGAAACAGCAGGAAAACTGTTACAGGGCCCAGACTCCATCAGAAACAGCAGGGAAACTGTTACAGGGCCCAGACTACATCAGAAACAGCAGGAAAACTGTTACAGGGCCCTGACCCCATCAGAAACAGCAGGAAAACTGTTACAGGGCCCAGACTCCATCAGAAGCAGCAGGAAAACTGTTACAGGGCCCAGACTCCATCAGAAACAGCAGGAAAACTGTCACAGGACCCTGACCCAATCAGAAACAGCAGGGAAACTGTTACAGGGCCCAGACTCCATCAGAAACGGCAGGAAAACTGTTACAGGGCCCAGACTCCATCAGAAACAGCAGGGAAACTGTTACAGGGCCCAGACTCCATCAGAAACAGCAGGAAAACTGTTACAGGGCCCAGACTCCATCAGAAACAGCAGGGAAACTGTTACAGGGCCCAGACTCCATCAGAAACAGCAGGAAAACTGTTACAGGGCCCAGACTCCATCAGAAACAGCAGGAAAACTGTTACAGGGCACTGACCCCATCAGAAACAGCAGGGAAACTGTTACAGCACCCAGAACCTATCAGACTGAGCAGGGGTACAGTTACAGGGCCCAGAGCCCACCAGAAACAGCAGGGAAATGGTTACATGGCACAGACCCTATCAGAATGAGTATGGGTACAGTTACAGGGCCAGATCCCAACAGAAACAGCAGAGGAACTGTTACAGGGCCCAGACCCCATCAGAAACAGCAGGGAAACTGTTACAGGACCCAGACCCCATTAGAAAGAGCAGGGGAACTATTACCAGGCCCAGACCCCATCAGAAACAGCAGGGATATGGTTACAGGGCTCAGACCCCATCAGAAACAGCGGCAAAGTCATTACAAATTCAGAAGCACATCACAGAGAGCAGCAGAATGTCCTTCCGGGAAGGAAATCTGCCATCCTTGCTCGGTCTGGCCTACATGTGACTCAAGACCCACAGCAATGTGGTTGATTCTTAACTGCCCTCTGAAATGGCCTAGCAAGCCACTCAGTTGGATCAAAGTGCTACAGAAAAATTAAATAAGAATAAAATAAGATGGACAATCCAACATTGACTGAGACACCAGGGAGTTCTGTCGTAACGAGGACCAGGGAAGAAGGGCCCGAGAGTAATTGATATTATTTAATATTAAGCATCTTCCAAAATGTTTAATTTAAAGTGTTAAGTCATGGCAGGAGAGTTCAAAGCCGTGGTGTGCTCCTCATGCTCTGTGTGGGAAGCCGGGAACAATACCAGTGCCCGGGACAAGCATGTGTGCAGGAAGTGTCTCCAGCTGCAGCTCTTGGAAGCCCAGGATTCAGAGCTGGAGCAGCGGCTGGGGACACTGTGGAGCATCCGCGAGGCTGGCAGTATCGTGGATAGCACGTATAGAGAGGTGGTCACATCGCAGGCTCAGACTCCACAGGCAGGAAGGGAATGGGTAACCACCAGGCAGAGCAAGAGGACTAGGCAGGCAGCGCAGGAATCTCCTGTGGCTATTCCCCTGCAAAACAGGTATACTGCTTTGGATACTGTTGGGGGGAATGGCCTCTCAGGGGAAAGCAGCAACAGCCCAATTCGTTGCACCACGGTTGGCTCTGCTGCACAGGGGAGGAGTAAAAAGTGTGGGAATGCAATAGTTATAGGGGATTCAATTGTAAATGGACCAGATGGGTGTTTCTGTGGCCGCAAATTATGGTATGTTGCCTCCCTGGTGCTAGGGTCAAGGATGTCTCACATTCTGAAGGGGGAGGGTGAACAGCCAATGGTCATGGTACACATTGGTACAAACGGCATAGGTAAAAAAAAGGATGAGGTCCTAAAAGCAGAATATAGGGAGTTAGGAAGTAAGTTGAAGTGTAGGACCTCAAGGGTAATGATCTCAGGATTACTAACAGTGCCACGTGCTAGTCAGAGTAGAAATAGCAGGATATATCGGATGTGTACGTGGCTGAAGAGATGGTGTGAGCGGGAGGGTTTTAGATTCCTGGGACATTGGGACCGGTTCTGGGGGAGGTGGGACCAGTACAAACTGGACGGGTTACACCTGGGCAGGACTGGGACTGATGTCCTAGGGGAAGTATTTGCGAGAGTGGTTGGGGAGGGCTTAAACTAAAATGGCAGGGGGATGGGAACCTTTGCAAGGAGTCAGAGGAGGGGGAATCAAAGACAAGAACAAAAGACAGTAAGGGGAATAAGAAAAGTGATAGGCAGAAAAATCAAGGGCCAGAATCAAACAGGGCCACTGTGAAAAATAGTGGGAAGGGGACAAGTAACGTTAAAAAGACAAGCCTTAAGGTTTTGTGCCTTCACGCGCGGAGCAGTCGCAATAAAGTGGATGAATTAATCGAGCAAATAGATGTAAACAGGCATGATATAGTAGAGATTACGGAGACATGGCTGCAGGGTGACCAGGGATGGGAAATGAACATCCAGGAGTATTCAGTGTTTAGGAAGGACAGACAAAAAGTAAAAGGTGGTGGAGTTGCATTGCTGGTTAAAGAGGAAATTAACGCAATAGTGAGGAAGGATATTCACTCTGACGATGTGGAATCTGTATGGGTAGAGCTGAGAAACACTAAGGGGCAAAAAATGTTAGTGGGGGTTGTATATAGACCCCCAAACTGTAGTGATGATGTTGGGAATGGCATTAAACAGGAAATTAGAGACGAATGCGATAAAGGAACATCTGTAATAATGGGTGACCTTAATCTGCATATAGATTGGGCAAATCAAATTAGTCACAATACCATACAGGAGGAATTCATGGAGTGTATAAGGGATGGTTTTCTAGAACATTACGTTGAGCAACCAACTAGAGAACAGGCCATCCTAGACTGGGTATTGTGCAATGAGAGAGGAATAATTGACAATCTGTGCGAGACCCCTTGGGGATGAGAGACCATAATATGGTAGAATTCTTCATCAAGATGGAGAGTGACGTAGTTGATTCTAAGACTAGAGTCCTGAACCTTAATAAAGGAAACTACGAAGGTATGAGGCATGAGTGGGCTATGATGGATTGGGAAATGTTACTTAAAGGGATGATGGTGGGATAGGCAATGGCAAACATTCAGAGAGTGCGTGCATGAACTGCAACAATTGTTTATTCCTGTCTGGCATAAAAGTAAAATGGTAAAGGTAGCCAAACTGTGGCTTACAAGGGAAATTAGAAATAGCATTAGATCCAAGAAAGAGGCATACAAATTTGCCAGAAAAAACAACAGACCTGAGAATTGGGATCAGTTCAGAATTCAGCAAAGGAGGACCTTGCTTTTTGTGTACAGGACATACCTGGGCAATTTTCCACATTGCAGGGTAGATGCCAGTGTTGTAGCTGTACTGGAACAGCTTGGCTAGGGGGGGTGGCAAGTTCTAGAGCACAGGTCTTCAGTACTATTGCCGGAATATTGTCAGGGCCCATAGCCTTTGCAGTATCCAGTGCCTTCAGTCGTTTCTTGATATCACGTGGAGTGAATCGAATTTGCTGAAATCTGGCATCTGTGATGCTGGGGACTTCGGGAGGAGGCCGAGATGGATCATCAACTCGGCACTTCTGTCTGAAGATTGTTGCAAATGCTTCAGCCTTATCCTTCGCACTGATGTGCTGGGCTCCCCCATCATTGAGGATGGGGATATTTGTGGAGCCACCTCCTCCAGTTCATTGTTTAATTGTCCACCACCATTCATGACTGGATGTGGCAGGACTGCAGAGCTTAGATCTGATCCGTTGGTTATGGGATCGCTTAGTTCTGTCTATCGCATGCTGCTTACGCAGTTTGGCATGCAGATCGTCCTGGGTTGTAGCTTCACCAGGTTGACACCTCATTTTGAGATATGCCTGGTGCTGCTCCTGGCATGCTCTCCTGCACTCTTCATTGAACCAAGGTTGGTTTCCTGGCTTAATGGTAATGGTGGAGAGGGGGATATGCCGGGCCATGAGGTTACAGATTGTGGTTGAGTACAATTCTGCTGCTGCTGATGACCCACACAACCTTATGGATGCCCAGTTTTGCGTTGGTTTCCTGGCTTAATGGTAATGGTGGAGAGGGGGATATGCCGGGCCATGAGGTTACAGATTGTGGTTGAGTACAATTCTGCTGCTGCTGATGACCCACACAACCTTATGGATGCCCAGTTTTGCATTGCTAGATCTGTTCAAAATCTATCCCATTTAGCACGGTGGTAGTGCCACACAACACAAAGGAGGGTATCCTCAATGTGAATGCGGGACTTCGTCTGCACAACGACTGTGCGGTGGTCACTGTGCAGCGGATGCATTGGTGACTCTGGAATAGTTCCGACAGATTGGAGGATAGCTAATGTAACCCCACTATTTAAAAAGGGAGGTACAGAGAAAACAGGGAATTATAGACCAGTCAGCCTGACGTTGGTAGTGGGGAAAATTCTAGAGTCCATTATAAAAGATTTTATAGCAAAGTACTTGAAGAACAGTGGTAGAATCGGATAGAGTCAGCATGGATTTACGAAAGGGAAATCATGCTTGACAAATCTACTAGAATTCTTCGAGGAAGTAACTTCTAGAGTTGATGAGGGGGAGCCAGTGGATGTGGTTTATTTGGACTTTCAGAAGGCTTTCGACAAAGTCCCACATAAGAGATTAGCATGTAAAATTAAAACACATGGGATTGGGGGTAGTGTATTGCGATGGATAGAAAATTGGTTGGCAGACAGGAAACAAAGAGTAGGGATAAAATGGTGTTTTTTCCAAATGGCAGGCAGTGACTAGTGGGGTACCGCTGGGATCGGTGCTAGGACCCCAGCTATTCACAATGTACATTAATGATTTAGATGAGGGAACTAAATGTAATATCTCCAAATTTGCAGATGGCACAAAACTGGGTGGGAGGGTGAGTTGTGAGGAGGATGCAGAGAGGCTTCAGGGTGATTTGGACAAATTAACTGAGAGGGCAAATGCATGGCAGATGCAGTATAATGTGGATAAATGTGAGGTTATCCACTTTGGTAGCAAAAACAGGAAGGCAGATTATTATCTGAACAGCTATAAACTGAGAGAGGGGAATATGCAACGAGACCTGGGTGTTCTTGTACACCAGTCGCTGAAGGTAAGCTTGCAGGTGCAACAGGCGGTAAAAAAGGCAAATGGTATGTTGGCCTTCATCGCGAGAGGATTCGAGTACAGGAGCAGGGATGTCTTGCTGCAATTATACAGGGCCTTGGTGAGGCCACACCTGGAATATTGTGTGCTGTTTTGCTCTCCTTATCTGAGGAAGGATGTTCTTGCTATAGAGGGAGTGCAGCGAAGGTTTTACCAGACTGATTCCTGGGATGGCCGGACTGACGTATGAGGAGAGATTGAGTCGGTTAGGATTATATTTGCTGGAGTTCAGAAGAGTGAGGGGGGATCTCATAGAAACCTATAAAATTCTAACAGGACTTGACAGGGTAGATGCAGGAAGGATGTTCCCAATGGTGGGGGAGTCCAGAATCAGGGGTCATAGTCTAAGGATACAGGGTAAACCTTTCAGGACTGAGATGAGGAGATATTTCTTCACCCAGAGAGTGGTGAGCCTGTGGAATTCACTTCCACAGAAAGCAGTTGAGGCCAAAACATTGCAAGTTTTCAAGAAGGAGTTAGATATAGCTTTTGGGGTGAAAAGGATCAAAGGATATGGGGGGAAAGTGGGAACAGGTTACTGAGTTGGATAATCAGCCATGATCATAATGAATGGTGGAGCAG
The DNA here is from genome assembly GCF_036365525.1 of Heterodontus francisci. Taxonomy (NCBI): domain Eukaryota; kingdom Metazoa; phylum Chordata; class Chondrichthyes; order Heterodontiformes; family Heterodontidae; genus Heterodontus; species Heterodontus francisci. Next base: position 28,266,898 of record NC_090405.1, on the reverse strand, counting down.
GCTCGAAGGACCAAATGGCCTACTCTTGCTCCTATTTTCTATGTTTCTATGTTTTTATAAACGGTGAAGGCACACTGCCCAGAAACCCTGTAAAGTCCTCCTCACCAACATCTGGCAGCTTGTGCCAAAATTGGGAGAGCTGTCCCACAGACTAGTCAAGCAACAGCCTGACATAGTCATACTCACAGAATCATACCTTACAGACAATATCCCAGATTGCTCGATCATAATCCCTGGGTATGTCTTGTCCCACCGGCAGGACAGACCCACCAGAGGTGGTGGGTACAATGGTTTACAGTCAGGAGGGAGTGGCCCTGGGACTCTTCAACATTGACTCTGGACCCCAAGAAGTCTCAGGTAATTAGGTCAAAGATGGGCAAGGAAATTTACCACCCTCCCTCAGCTGATGAATCAGTGCTCCTCCATGTTGAACACCACTTGGAAAAAGCACTGATGGAAGCAACGGCACAAAATGTACTCTGGGTGGGGGACTTCAATGTCCATCACCAAGTATGGCTCAGTAATAAGTCATGAAAGCTAACATGCAGGTTCAGCAAGTAATTCGGAAGGCTAATGATATGTTAGCCTTTATTGCAAGAGGATTTGAGTACAGGAGTAGTGAGGTCTTGCTTCAACTGTATAGAACCTTGGTTAGACTGCATCTGGAATACTGTGTGCAGTTTTGGTCCCCTTACCTTAGGAAGGATACCATTGCCATAGAGGGAGTGCAACGAAGGTTCACTGGACTTGTTCCCGGGATGGCGGGACTGTCCTATGATGTGAGATTGGGGAAACTGGGCCTGTATTCTCTAGAGTTTCGAAGAATGAGAGCTGATCTCATTGAAAGCTACAAAATACTTAAAGGGATAGACAGGATAAATGCAGCTAAGATGTTTCACCTGATTGGGGAATCTAGAACCAGGGGACACAATTTCATAATAAGGGGGAAGCCACTTAGGACAGAGATGAGGAGAAATTTCTTTACTCAGAGGGTTGTGAATCTTTGGAAATCTCTACCTCAGAGGGCTGTGGAAGCTCAGTCATTGAACATGAGAACACAGGAACTAGGAGCAGGACTAGGCAATTCAGCCCCTCGAGCCTGCTCTGCCATTCAATACAATCATGGTTGATCTAATCTCGGCCTCAACTCCACTTTCCTGCCCATTCTCCATAACCCTTCAACCCATTACTAATTAAAAGTCTGTCTATCTCCTCCTTAAATTTACTCAATCTCCCAGCATCCATCGCACTCTGGGGTAGTGAATTCCACAGACTCATGACCCTTTGAGAGAAGTAATTTCTCCTCATCTCTGTTTTAAATCTTCTACCCCTTATCCTAAAACTATGACCTCTCGTTCTAGATTGCCCCACAAGAGGAAACATCCTCTGTTCATTTACTTTGTCAATCTCCTTAATCATCTTGTATACCTCAATTAGATCTCCTCTCATTCTTCTAAACTCTAAAGTGTAAAGGCCTAAACTGCTAACTCTCTCTTCATAAGACAAACCCTTCATCTCGAATCAATCTAGTGAACCTCCTCTGAATGCCTCCAATGCAACTACATCCCTCCTCAAGTAAGGGGACCAAAACTGTACGTAATACTCCAGGTGCGGTCTCACTAATGCCTTGTAGAGTTGCAGCAACACGTCCCTATTTTTATACTCTATTCCTTTAGCAATAAATGCCAAAATTCCATTTGCCTTCCTCATTACCTGCTGTACCTGCATAGTAGTTTTCTGTGATTCATGCACGAGGACACCCAGATCCCTCTGCACCGAAGCACTCTGAAGTTTCTCTCCATTTAGATAATAATTTGCCTTTCAATTTTTCTGACCAAAATGGATAACTTCACACTTATTCACATTCAACTCCACCTGCCAAATTTTGGCCCTTCCACCTAACCTATCCAGAACCATTTGTAAATTTCTTATTTCTTTATTGCAACTTACTATCCCACCGATCTTAGTGTCATCTGCAAATTTGTCTATAGTACCTTCTATCCCTGCATCCAAGTCATTAACATAGATTGTAAATAGTTGGGGCCTGAGACCCGAACCCTGTGGCACCCCACTAGTTACATCTTGCCAACCAGAAAAAGACCCATTTATCCTGACTCTGTTTTCTATTGGTTAGCCAATCCTCTATCCAAGCTAATAAATTGCCCCTCACCCCATGTGATCTTACCTTGTGTATTAACCTTTTGTGTGGCACCTTATCAAATGCCTTCTGGAAGTCCAGATATACTACATCTACAGGATCCCCATTGTCCACTTTGCTTGTTACAGCTTCGAAGAACTCTAGCAAATTAGTCAAACACGATTTACCCTTCATAAAACAATGCTGACTCTGATGGATTGCATTTTGACTTTCTAAATGTCCTGTTATTACTTCCTTAATAATGGATTCTAACAATTTCCCAACGACAGATGTTAAACTAACTGGTCTATAGTTTCCTACTTTCTGCCTCCCTCCCTTTTTGAATAAGGGCATTATATTAGCATTTTTCCAATCCACAGGAACCTCTCCTGCATCCAGGGAATTTTGGAATATTATAACCAATGGATCCACTATCTCCACTGCCACTTCCTATAAGACCCTAGGATGTCGGCCATTGAGTATGTTTAAAGCAGAGATTGACAGATTTCTAAACACAAATGACATAAGGGGATATGAAGATCGTGTGGAAAAAAGGCATTGAAGTGGATGATCAGCCATGATCATACTGAATGGAGGGACAGGCTCGATGGGTTAAATGGCCTTCTCCTGCTCCTATGTTCCTAGTAGCACCACTACTGACCATGCGGGCTGAGTCCTAAAGGTCATAGTTGCCAGATTGGACCTGCAGCAGGTGGTGAGAGAACCAACAAGAAGGACAAACCTACTTGGCCTCATCCTCACCAATCTACCTGTTGCAAATGCATCTGTCCATGACAGTATTGGTAGGAGTGACCACTGCATATGTCTTTGTGGACATGAAGAGCCGACTTTCACACTAATGATACCCACCATCGTGTTGTGTGGCACTACCACTGTGCTAAATGGCATAGATTCAGAACAGATCTAGCAGTTCAAAACTGGGTATCCACGAGGCACTGTGGGCCATCAGCAGCAGCAGAATTGTATTCAACCACAATCTGTGACCTCATGGTCTGGCATATCCCCCACTCTACCATTACCATCAAGCCGAGAGATCAACCCTGGTTCGAAGAAGAGTGAAGAAGAGCATTTTCTTTTTATTTGTTCGGGGGATCTGAGCATCGCTGGCCAGGCCAGCATTTATTGCCCATCCGTATTTATCCGTGAGCAGGTGGTGGTGAGCTGCTTCCTTGAACTGCTGCAGTCTTTGGGGTGTAGGTACACACACAGTGCTGTTAGGAAGGGAGTTCCGGGATTTTGACCCAGCGACAGTGAAGGAACAGCGATATAGTTCCAAGTCAGGATGGTGTGTGGCTTGGAGGGGAACTTGCAGGTGGTGGTGTTCCCATGCATTTGCTGCCCTTGTCCTTCTAGTTGGTAGAGGTTGCGGGTTTGGAAGATGCTGTCGAAGGAGCTTTGGTGAATTGCTGCAGTGCATCTTGTAGATGGTACATACTGCTGTCACTGTGTGTCGGTGTTGAAGGGAATGAATGGCTCAGGTGGTGGATGGTGTGCCAATCAAGTGGGCTGCTTTGTCCTGAATAGTGTTGAGCTTCTTGAGTGTTTTGGAGCTGCACCCATCCAGGCAAATGGGGAATATTCCATCACCCTCCTAGGTGCCTTGTAGATGGTGGACAGGCTTTGGGGAGTCAGGAGGTGAGTTACTCACCACAGAATTCCCAGCCTCTGACCTGCTCTTGTAGCCACAACATTTATGTGGCTGGTCCAGTTCAGATTCTGGTCAATGGTCACCCCCCCAGGATGTTGATAGTGGGGGATTCAGTGATGGTAATGCCATTGAATGTCAAGGGGAGATGGTTAGATTCTCTCTTGTTCGAGATGGTCATTGCCTGGCACTTGTGTGGTGCGAATGTTACTTGCCACTTATCAGCCCAAGCCTGGCTGTTGTCCAGGTCTTGCTGCATAAGGACATGGGCTGCTTCAGTATCTGAGGAGTCGCAAATGGTGCTGAACATTGTGCAATTGTCAGCGAACATCCCCACTTCTGACCTTATGAGGGAGGGAAGGTCATTGATGAAGCAGCTGAAGATGGTTGAACCTAGGACACTACCCTGAGGAACTCCTGCAGTGATGTCCTGGGACTGTGGTGATTGACCTCCAACAACCACAACCATCTTCCTTTGTGCTAGGTATGACTCCAACCAGCAGAGAGTTTTCCCCCTGATTCCCATTGACTCCAGTTTTGCTAGGGCTCCTTGATGCCATACTCGGTCAAATGCTGCGTTGATGCATGCCAGGAGCAGCACCAGACATACCTAAAATGAGGTGCCTACTTGATGAAGCTACAACACAGGTCAACATGCATGCCAAACAGTGGAAGCAACATATGATAGACAGAGTTAAGTGACCCCACAGCCACAGATCAGACCAAAGCTCTGCAGTCCTGCCGCATCCAGTCGTGAATGGTGGTGAACAATTAAACAACTAACTGGAGGAGGAAGTTCTACAAATATCCCCATTCTCAATGATGGGGGAGCCCCGCACATCAGTGCAAAAGACAAGTTTGAGGCATTTGCATCCATCTTCAGCCAGAACTGCCGAGTGGATGATCCATCTCGGCCTCCTCTTGAGGTCCCCAGTATCACAGATGCTAGCTTTCAGCCAATCCGATTCACTCCACACGATATCAAGAAATGGCTGAAGACATGGGATTCTGCAAAGGCTGTGGACCCTGACAACATTCCAGCTGTAGTACTGAAGACTTGCGCTCCAAACTGGCCATGCCCCTATCCAAGCTGTTCCTGTACTGATGAAATTCCAGAATAAACGTGGAGACCGAATCATCTTGGAGGACATCAAGAAACCGGAGTATGATGAGTGGAGCAATGGTCTGGAGGCATCTACCCGGCAATGTGGAAAATTGTCCAGGTATGTCCTGTCCACAAAAAGCAGGACTAATCCACTCTAGCCAATTACTGCTCCCTCAGCCTACTCGTAATCATCAACAAAATGATTGAAGGTGTCATTGACAGTGCTATCAAGCAGCACCTACACAGCAATAACTTGCTTACCGATGCCTAGTTTGGGTTCTGCCAGGGCTACCCAGCACCTGACCTCATTACAGCCATGGTCCGAACACAGACAAAAGAGCTGAATTCCAGAGATGAGGTGAAATTGACATCAGGGCAACATTTCACCAAGTGTGGCACCAAGGAGCCCTGGCAAAATTGAAATCAATGGGAATCAGGGGAAACTCACCACTGGTTGCAGTCATACCTGGCACAAAGGAAGATGGTTGCAGGTGTTGGAGGCCAATTATCTCAGCCGAGGGCAAGGGCAGCAGATGCATGGGAACATCGCAACCTACAAGGTCCTCTCCAAGCCACGCACCATCCTGATTTGGAACTATATCACTGTTCCTTCACTGTCACTGGGTCAAAATCCTGGGACTCCATCCCTAACAGCACTGTGGGGTGTATCTACACCCTAAGGGCAGCAGCGGTTCAAGAAGGCAGCTCACCACCACCTTCTCAAGGGCAATTAGGGATGGGCAATAAATGCCAGCGATGCCCATAATCCATGAACAAATAAAAACAAAATCATTACAGGCTCCAGGACCTGTCGCAATAAAACAGGAGAATTTATTTTTTTGATATATATTAATGAACTGGACTTAGCGGTACATGCATTAATTCAAAGCTTGTAGATGATATGAAAATCAGATATGTCGTAAACAACGAACAGTATAGTAACTTACTTCTGGATGAGGTATGAAGGCTGGTGAAATGGGCAGATGAAATTTAATACAGAGGAGAATTGAGAATTCAGTTATCTCCCTACAAGAAATAAGGTCTACGATGGCATCTGTGAATGGTGCTCCAGAAATAGGAGCATTACAATATAACCATTACAGGCTCCAGACCCCATCAGAAACAGCCGCCATTACTGTGACTAGCTTTTTATTCCTGATTTATTTCACTAACTGAATACAAAGTCACATGTAATCCTGTAATAAAGTGTCCCAAGATGGTTCACAGGAGCGTTAGAAAACAAAATTAGATATTGAGTCACATAAGGAGATATTAGGACAGATGGCCAAAAGCTTGGTCAAAGAGGGAGGTTTAAAGGAGCATCTTAAAGGAAGAAAGTGAGGCGCAGAGGTGCTCGAGAGGCCAGAATTAGATGAGCACAGTGATATTGGAAGCTTGTGGGGCTGTAGGAGATCACAGTGATAAGGATTACAGCGAGGGCATGAACGAATTTGAAAACAAGGATGAGAGCTTTAAAATTGAGGCATTGCTTAACCGGGAGCCAATGTAGGTCAGTGAGTACAGGGGTGATAGGGGAACGGGGCTTGGGGTGGGGTAGACCACAGGCAGCAGAGATTTGGATGGCATTAAGTTTACGTAGAGTGTGGGAGGCCAGCCAGGATTGCATTGGAGCAGTCAAGTCTAGAGGTAACAATGACACAATGAGGTTTTCAGCATGGCGATGAGCTGAAGTGGGGCGGAGTTGGGCAATGTCATGGAGGTGGAAGTAGGCGGTTTTAGGAATGGCATGGCTATGTTGTCAAAAGCTCATCTTGGGGTCAAATATGACACCAAAGTTAAAAACAGTTCATCCACAGACAGTTGCCAAGGAGAGGGATAGATTCAATGGCAATGGAATGAAATTTTTGGGGGGGGGCAAACACAATGGCTTCTGTCTTCCCAATATTTAGTTGGATGAAATGAATACTCATTCAGCACTCGATGTCGGACAAGCAGTCTGATAATTAAGAAACAGGGAGGTTATGCTACAGTTATACAGGGCATTGTTGAGACCACATCTGGAGTACTGTGCGCAGTATTGGTCTACTTATTTAAGGAAGAACGTAACTGCATTGGAAGCAGTTCAGAGAAGATTTACTCGACTGATACCTGGAATGGGCGGGTTATGAGGAAGGATTGGACAGGCTAGACTTGTATCCACTGGAGTTTAGAAGAGTAAGAGGCGACTTGATTGAAACATAAGATTCTGAGGGGTCTTGACGGGGTGGATGTGGAAAGGATGTTTCCTCTTGTGGGAGAATCTGGAACTAGGGGTCACTACTTAAAAATAAGTGGTTGCCTTAAGACAGAGATGAGGAGAAAGTTTTTCTCTCAGAGGGTCGTGAGTCTTTGGAATTCTCTTCCTCAAAAGGCGGTGGAAGCAGAGACTTTGAATATTGTTAAGGCAGAGGGAGATTGATTCTTGATAAGCAAGGGAGTGAAAGGTTACTGGGGATAGGCGGGAATGTGGAGTTGAGGTTGCAATCAGATCAGCCATGATCTTATTGAATGGCGGAGCAGGCTCAAGGGACCGAGTGGCTGACTCGTGCTCCTAATTCGTATGTTCATATGTAGTGGAAGAATCGAGTAAGGTAGAGCTGGGTGTTGTCAGTGTACATGTAGACAGTGACGTGTTTTCTTGTTTAACACTGTAAGTTCATAGCCTATCATTACCATCAAGCCAGGTGACCAACACTGGTTCAGTGAGGAGTGTAGGAGAGCATGCCAGGAGCAGCAGCAGGCATACCTGAAAATGAGGTGCTAAACTCATAAAGCTCTTCTGCTGAACATCTAACTTTGAATTCAGTTAGTTTTTTAAACTAGGAATAAAAAGCTAGTTATCAGTAATGGAGGCTGTTTCTGATAGGGTCTGGAGCTTCTAATGATTGTACTGTAATGCTCCTATTTCTGAAGTACCGTTCACAGATGTCAGCCACGTACCTTATCTCTTGTAGGGAGATAACTGAAATCTTAACACTCTTCTATGTTAAATTTCATCTGGCATGTGTCTGCCCATTTCATTAATCTCTACACCACATCCTGAAGTAAGTTGCTATCCTGCTAATTTTTTACGATACAAATGGCATTTATATTTACAGCTTTGAATTAATGCCATGCATATCCAAGTTCAGGTCATTAACATATATCACAAAATAAGCTCCCTTACTAGCAGTGACGGGTTCTGAGGCCTGCAATGATTTTTTATTATTCGTTCATGGGATGTGGCTTTGTTGGCAAGGCCTGCATCCCCAGTTGCCCTTGAGAAGGTGGTGGTGAGTCGCCTTCTTGATCCGCTGCAGTCCAACAGGTGTAGGCACACCCACAGTGCTGATAGGGAGTTCCAGGATTTTGACCCAGCGACAGTGAAAGAACGGTGATATAGTTCCAAATCAGGATGGAATGTGGCTTGGAGGAGAACTTGCAGGAGGTGGTGTTCCCATGCATCTGATGCCTCTGTTCTTCCAGGTGGCAGAGGTCGCTGGTTTGGAAGGTGCTGTTGAAGGAGCCTTGGCGAGTTGCTGCAGTGCATCATGTAGATGGTACATACTGCTGCCACCGTGCGTCAGTGGTGGCGGGAGTGAATGTTTCAGGTGGTTGATAGGGTGTGATCAAGTGGGCTGCTTTGTCCTGGGTGGTGTCAAGCTTTTTGATTATTGTTGGAGCTGCACCCATCCAGGCATGTGGAGAGTATTCCATCACACTCCTGATTTGTGCCTTGTAAATGATGGACTGGCTTTGGGGAATCAGGAGGTGAGTTACTCGCCATAGAATTCCCAGCTTCTGACCTGCTCTTGTAGCCACAGTATTTATGTGGCTGCTCCAGCTCAGTTTCTAGTCAATGGTAACTCCCAGGATGTTGATGGTGGGGGATTCAGCGATGGTAATGCTGTTGAATGCCAAGGGGAGATATTTAGATTCTCTCTTGTTGGAAATGAGATGAGATGAGGTTGATTCCCATTGACTCCAGTTTTGCTAGGGCTCCTTGATGCCACACTTGGTCAAATGCTGCCTTGATGTCAAGGGCAGTCACTCTCACTTCACCCCTTGAGTTCAGCTCTTTTGTCCATGTTTGGACCAAGGCTGTAATGCAGTATGGAGCCAAGTAGCCCTGGCGAAACCCAAACTGAATATCAGTGAGCAGGTTATTGCTGAGCAAGTGCCGCTTGATAGCATTGTCAACGACACCTTCCATCACTTTACTAATGATAGAGAGTGGACTGATGAGATGGTAATTGGCCGGATTGGATTTGCCCTGCTTTTTGTGCACAGGACATACCTGGGCAATTTTCCACATTGCTGGGTAGATGCCAGTGTTGTGCCTGTACTGGAAAAGATTGGCGAGGGCTGTGGATAGTTCTGGAGCACAAGTCTTCTATCCTACGGCCGGTGTAAGCGTTAAAACAGTAAAATCACACAATCCAACATGGGTAAAGGCAGCTTCCCGACCACCACTTATTACTAACTTTAACTCAGTAAGGCCAGGCTGAATTCGCTCTCGATATTTGTTTCAAAAAATTCACCAAAGCAAATGAGACAAAGCTGCAATCTCCTAAAGGTTTAGGCCATAATCTTACACTCTACCTCATTCATGTTTTGTGTTTAGCTCGGTTTTCTTAGATGTCTACTATATCTACATTCTCCGATACTCAATATCACAACTGTAATCACCTCATTTATATTCAATTATTATTCCTGATAAAGCTTAAATGATTGATTCCTTTTTTTACGAGTAATGAATTGATAAGTGCCTAATTGATCCATGACATTCCCATGTCGTGAACTATAGACTGTTCACATCATTTACATAACTGGTAATCTAACGTGGCCACCAATAGAAACCTAGTATTCATAATTAGATCATTTGTCAGACACTCGGGTCTGTAGTTTCCGCTTGGTTGCGCTGATTCTTTTGCTGCACTCCACCCGAAATCAGCGCAAAAGATCGTGGAATTTTCAGCATAAATGTATTGGCACGAATCAGGTTGCTGTGATCCCTTGCGCTAGTTTAAGAGCATCACCCGAGAAGCTGACTCCAACCACAAAACTGCCTATGCTGCCAATGATGGCGGCGGGAGCCATCTGCAACCCAGGGAGCTGGTGCCAAGAACGTCCGTACCCCAGGGAGCGGAGATGTCTTTGGGGCTTCCCTCTGAAGATGATGAATCTGTCTGAAAAGGGTCTCTCTGGTGCTTCACAGTGTAACCTTAACCTGAATGCCAGTTGAGTTATCCACAATAAGCAGGAGCCAAATTTGTTCCCTCCCTGCATCCAACCCTCCACTGCCTCATTATACGCTAGTGAGGCTAGATATACCCTCGCTGCAATGAATGAACACCATCACTCCCAGGGAGCAGAGGGAGAAGGCCATTCAGTCCTCAAGCCTGTTCTACCAATCCATCTACCCGACCTATAATCCCCAACAGCAATCTACATACAGAGTGAACTAATTAGCAAGTTGCCACTTATTTGCAGCCCCACGAGGGAGCTCCAAAAATAAAGCTTTTCATTTCAGATGCAAGGACACTAATCGGTAGGTTTTAGAAGCTTTTAAATAATATTTTGAATTCAGTAAAAAACTGAATGCTGCACCCTAATGAAATTACTAAATCGTTCTGTATAGTTTTATAATGTCATTTTCAGTTATTTAAACTGGTAGACCTGACATTGATTAAAAATGTTGATTTTGTTTTTTGATAAACCCATTTTGAGCTGTGTTAATGAAACAGCTCCAAGTTACTACTCTTAATATATCATGGAATATTCTTAAAGCAAATTGTTTTTTTAAAAAAACTTACTTTTTAAAAGACTGCCCGAATGTACTGGTTGATGACTGATTTTATGTTCAACGATATGCGAAGGAGTTTGAGCAGAAACTTGAGCAAATAAAACAGTTCGGAAAGCCAGCATAAATTTGAGCGTTGAATTCGCCCAAAGCAGAACACTTGGCCGAGGTCTGTTGTAACCTCAGTGACTCCAATTCAGTTTGAAATCAAATACAGGAGTCAATGGGCTTGATATTAAACCTCCTCCCAGCCCCCACTCCTCCAAAATAGGTGAGTGAGGATCGGGTTGAACTATCAAATGTGTGAGTGGACAGTGCTGGGTGTAGGAAGCAGGAGGCGAAGAAGTGCATTGAAAGGAGATCATGTGTGCTGCTGAAAGTGTGAGCAGCGATGTGATGGTCTACGTTTGACAAGACGGAGTGAGGGGCGGGTGCACGACAGGACGCCGTTGGTTCCATAACTTTGTTCATTGTTCCTTGTCATGATGTATGTTTCAGAGAGTATTAGAATATCTGGTACTTGGAAGGGAAACTGAAAGTAGCTTTGTGCTTTGGGGAAAACACCTGATCTGGGGTTTGTTGTAAGGTCAGATACGCTTATGCTGCTACAGTGAGAACAGTGACCAGAACTCTACAGAAGTCTTTAATAAAACACTTGTTAAATCTTTGTGAAAGTTAAAGCTGTGATTTCAAGTGTGATTCATTCCAGCCTGAGATGTGACATTTCTGATTTAGCTAGGACTTTAAAAAATATCTTGCACTGGATCCAAGTCCTCATAATAACACTCCTCTTGCTCACCTCCTCCTCCTCCTCACCTCCAGCCACACTTGCTTTGGTTGCGGCTGCAGATTTCTTTTTTCCCAATTCCTGTGCAACAGGAGCTCTTTCCTCAACCTTACTGTAATACATCTCAGGAATCCCCAGTGAATCTGATCACAGCCTTTGATCTCCTTTCATTTTCCCCTTCTACTTAAATAAACCTCCTCTGTCAGTGCATCTGTGAAAGTGGCTGTTTCTGATGAAATCACAATGTACGTGTCACACCCACGTACACAGAGTGGAGACATGAAATCCGGAGGTCAAATGATAACGAGGCATTCCCATTGAAATTGGACATTTCCACCTGTCCCGCAATGTTGTCTGTTTGTCCCCTGCTAACGGTCCCTCCTCACCTGCCTGTCTCCCCCCTACCACCTTTCCTGCTCTGATCCCATCACTGATTTAATATCAAGCCTGATATCTCAAATTGATGCATCTATATTAAAAAAAAACCCCGCATGTTCAAAAATACCCACTCCTCCTCCTATTGTTCCTTTCTATAGAATGACTCCTTGCCTTCTCAAATAACTGTAGCATTCCTGAGTAAAAAAGTTAACCTTTGTAGTTAAACAAAGATTGGGAACACTCAGAACCTTCCTAATGTTAACTAAGATACGGTTTTACAAATGATTAATACAGACCAAGCTGTGAAAAGCAACTGAAACTGCAGACAGCAAACATCACAGGCACACATTTAAAGAGACAGTATAAGGAAACAGGATGTTCTGTGGACTTATGCCTTTATCCTTTCTCCCCTCAAACCACTTTTCATTTTCTGGTGTTGGGTGCTTAGCTGCGTTCTATACTGATCAAAAACCTCAAGCTCACAATCAACAATCAGCAGTTATTTGTGGCCAGTTCCTCTGCCCTGTCCTGTCATTCACCCTCACATATCTGTCTGTTACAGCTTTGTTTTGTACATTCATCTTTTAAACATTGGTTAACCTCATTTAAACATTGGTTACCCCGACGATGTAATCATTGGCTAAGCTGAATGAAACATTGATTAACCTGACTGAACGTACACCATGTCTGTAACAATGCCCAACATACTTAAGTCAATTTTGACTCCCTGTCATCATTTCCAAGAATGACATTATCCTCTGATGGTCTTGTGATGTGCTGAAGGGAATCTATATAACTATTTAATTGCGACACGTCAAGACCAGACAGGGGATTGCAAGGATGATTCTTGAGTTGATTGACCAATCTATCAAGTGTCTCTTTTACCTTTTCTCCAGTTTTAGAACTGTTAGGGCACCCACTGCCCTGCTTGGCCCCTTGAAGGTACGATTCTGACTTTTAAATCCGCAGGCTGATACCTAATTCAAACAGGGACTGAGCAGATCGAAACACACTGTTAGTCCACAATCACTGGCTTCTGGATGTTTGAAACCTGATGCAAAGTTAGTTGCGATACCCCTGGCTGGAGCGTTACTCAGTCCTTGCATACGGGAGATTTTCTTTTGGGAAGTCTGGGGGACTTGCAATGTGCGCGCAGTATTCCTCGAACACAAGGAGTTCATAAGTATTAATGGAATGCTTGTCCAATAGAGCTGACAGTTACTGATCCACAAAGTTCAAATTTAGTTTTTAACACTCCCTCCTGGAATGATGACCTCCTGGTTGGCCCACCAATGCTACATTTCGGTTCTAATTAGTACATGAGGCATCACTTCAACATGTGACTTTATTTGTCAAAAGTCCATGTGAACTTAATTAGACACTACATTAATGGACAGTATTTGCGAAAAAAAAAAGAAAAGAAATCCCTCAGACACTGAGCTCAGTTAGTTGGAGTGTGACGATCCAAGGGGAACAGGTTTGTGTGTTGGCTCCCCGCATGGGCTATTGGAAGTGTCATTGAATCATTTATGGTACAGAAGGAGGCTATTGGAGTCCGTGACAGCTCTCCCTGGAGCTATCCAGTTAGTCTCACTCCCCCACTTGATCCCTGTAGCCCTGCAAGTCTATCTCCTTCCAGTGGCCATCCAATTTCCTTTTGAAGTCATTGATTGTCTCCACTTTCACCATCCTTGTGGGCAGTGATTTTATTACCACATTCCCCCTGCATCTCTTGCCCAAAATCTTCAGTCTGTGTCCCCTAGTCCTTGCACCATTAGTTAATGGGAACGGTTTTTCCTTGTCTACCTTTTCTAAGCCTGTACACTTCTATTAAATCTCCCCTCACTCTCCTTTGTTCTAAGGAGAACAAACCCAGCTTTTCCAACCTTACCTCGTAACTAAAATACCTCATCCCTGGAAATGCTGTACTTGATTTGCAATAGGTGGTGGATACAGATTCAATAGTAGCCTTAAAAAGGGAAGTGGACAAATACTTGTAGGAGAAAAAAATTGTTGAGATATGGGGAAAGAGCAGAGGAGTGGGACTAACTGGATTGCTCTGTGACAGAACTGGCTCAAACGCGATGAGCCGAATGGTTCCTTTTGTGCTGTACTGGTCTATGAATTGACTCAAGCTCGGAACGCTAGGCTGTGATCAGATGCTTCTCTCACTCCCGTGAAGTGACAAATTTCAAGAGGCTTTCCCTCTCTTTACAACTATTTCACTGTCCATCTATGGTCGAGCTTGTAACTTCCACAGTTCGCCTAATTCATCAAGTTCCATCTTATGACCCTTAGGCCATCAAGTTAAATTTTTTTTTTGGACATTTATGGCCTTCCAGTTATTGAACAGATTTCTGAGCAGAAATGTTTCCAGAATTCTGATCTCAGTAACACACTTTCATTACACACGTCACGACCAGAATCCTTTCTGTCTGTTAGCAAAGTAAGAAACTTCTGCGTCAGGTTTGTTATCTTTAAGCTAATTTTATCCAGAGTTCAGGATTTCAGAAAGACCAAGTTCATTTACGCAGAATGCCAGACTTTCTCCTCCTCACAATTCTTACATTAGTCTTTCTGGTTGGTTTCAGTAAATAAAATCAAAGGCAAAAATATATAAGATCCAACAGTGGTGTTAAATATTAGGGGGCAATTTTTCCCAAATACTGTGGATGCTAAAGGGTTTCTGAGATAGCTAGGATGGGGACTTGAGGTGAAACACCTGGTTGGCCCACCTTTAGTGCAAGTTACCATCTTGGTGAAGAGGTTTAAGCACACACTTGGAATGGCCATCCCGAGGATGATTAAGGCTCTGACAACCAATTAAATTGGCTCCTAATGCCTATTAAAGAGGTTGAAAACTATATTTCTGGCTATTGCTGCCATTAACAACCTGTCCTAGCTGTTGGTGAGGATTAAGAGTGTTACTTAAAGCCATACACCGTTTGCAGTTTTGGTCTCCAGATTTCAGAAAAGCTATACTTGCATTGGAGGCAGTGCAGCGAAGGTTCACTAGATTCGTCCCTGGGATGAGGGGGTTGTCCTATGATGAGAGGCTGAGTAAACTAGGCCTGTATTCTCTGGAGTTTCGAAGAATGAGAGGTGATCTCATTGAAACATGTAAGATTTAACGGGGCTGGATAGGGTAGATTTTTTCCACTGTTTGGAGAATCTAAAACACGCGGGCACTGCCTCACGATAAGCTGCCGATCATTTGGGACTGAGATGAGGAGAAATTTCTTCACTCAATGGGTTGTGAATCTTTGGAATTCTCTACCCTAGAGGGTTGTGGATGCTGCATCATTGAATACTTTTAAGGCTGGGATAGACAGATTTTTGGTCTGCCAGGGAATCAAGGGATATGGGGAGTCGGCAGGACAGTGGAGTTGAATCCTAAGATCAGTCATGATTGTATTGAATGGCGGAGCAGGCTCAATGGGCCATCTGGTCTGCTCCTGCTCCTATTCCTTGTGTTCTTATGTTAATGACTATTGGAGAAGTACTTTTGCCTACTCTGACGCTTCTATGAGGTGCAACCTGAGTGGCAGCAGCAGCAGGTGAGGTGGGTGGCTTCTGAGAATAAGAGTATAGTTCAGATGTCCTCCTGCAGTGAGAGACTGTGGGTCATGATGGCCCTGCTTCAGACTGTACAATCACAGCATGGGTTTCAGCAGCCTGGCCTGCCTGACTGACAGGCAACTGCAAGGGCAAAAGTACAGAGGCAGGGGAAGGAGCAGGAATGCTGCCATCCAGAGAGAGGCCAGTAGGTTAGTGCTCCATGATTCCCACAGCACCATCTCAGGACCTCTTGTCAGCCACCCCAGTGACCTGCTGGAGGAGAAATCTGCAAATTCCTTTCAACCGAAGAGTCCAGAGTCACCATGACAACTGCCTGAGGTTCCATTCCAGCTCTTTGTCATTTCATGCAAGCTGCTACAACTGCAATGGAAGCTGCAACCTCAGTCATCAGACCCTGCATAATGTTGGCCTCCACACCACACTGTATGGAATTGGCCAGCTTCTCCAAGCAGCAGAGGAAGAGTTCCAGGCTCTGCGTCAAGACATGTGTCAAGCTGGAGGTGGACATCTCCATCGCTCCCTCACCATGAATTGTAAGTTTTCAGGCAGGCTGTTTGCACCAAACATTTGATTTGTCAAACCCATCAATCTTCTTCTGAAGTTTGGCACTGCAGGATCCTCATCAGACTGTTCTACAGCAGCAGTAGTATGCAACCTTGCTCCTCTGTGATGCCCTTTCATAGCCAGTGCCCTATGCATGCCATTGTGAGGATCTGTGTTCTACCCTAGCCTCTAAGTTATGCATGGTGCCAGTCTCTGACCCTGCTGAAAACAGTGGTGGTGATTGACAAGTAGCTTCTTCCTTACTCTCCTCTTCTTATTCCAGTGGTGGGGAGGGTATGAGTTGTCTCTTCCGCCTCTTCATGTTCCTCCGGGGAATGAGGCAGATCTTGCTCCTGGGAGCCTGCAGTAGTAAGGCTGGAAGGATTAGGATGCAGCGTGTTTGGCCACGAAAGGAGGACTTATGTGATGACAGCATATGGAGCTTGGGAGTGAGGATAGGTTTGTGTGATTAGGAATCAGGAATAATTGTACATCTGTAAGGAAGCTGAAATGGCCACATTCCTCAAGATGAGATGTCCCCTGATCTGCCTTGGCCACAGTGTTTGCCACTCTCCTGCCTATCACTGCAACACTGCCTACACCAGGGTAGTGACCTCGTGGAGTTGTGCTTCCCCTCCATCGGTCAGGTCCAGTTGTTG
Organism: Heterodontus francisci; assembly: GCF_036365525.1. Taxonomy (NCBI): domain Eukaryota; kingdom Metazoa; phylum Chordata; class Chondrichthyes; order Heterodontiformes; family Heterodontidae; genus Heterodontus; species Heterodontus francisci. Next base: position 28,250,262 of record NC_090405.1, on the reverse strand, counting down.
CCTGCCATGCGCTATCTTATCCTGGAAAAAAAAGTGGTGATTCTGAATGAGTATATTGGCAGGGGTGTGTTTGTGGGGGGGGGGGGGGGGGGGGTTGATGCCTCACATGGTTGAATAGCTTTAGATGTATCTGAGGTGTGACTAGTGCCTGTGAAGTACGCAGTGGTGTGGGGTGTGTGAGTGTTAGTTTATAGTTAGATGGTAAATGCAGCGTGTGTGATGGTGCAGTTATTGGGAAGTATGTTTGTGAAGTGGGATCTTACCTTGACCATTCCTGTCAAATCCTTTATTTTTTTTTGGCACTGAAGCCATGTTCTCGGGCCAGGCTCTTAACCTCTTTGTTGGCCTCCTCCCATATCTGCTGCATTAGTTGCCTCTCTGGCCTCCTTCTCCCTCCGCTGCACCTCCTCCATCAGGACCTCCAGATCTGCCTCTGAGAATCAGTGCGCCCTCTCCCTCAGTTCCTCAGCCATCCTGATATGTGCTGTTGTCTGTCAGCTGGTCTGCTCCACACCTTCATTGGAAATGTGTGTGTGTGGAGGCTACATATACCACTCCACAAAAATTGTTTCTAATCAGTGCTTAAGTGGAAAACATGCAGGTGGTTCCAGCGCCTCCAGGCATGTTTATATCAGGGTAATCACCAATTAACCCCAAAATTCCAGGCCACAACCAGACTTTTAAACAGCCACACCTTATTAGCACAGCACTTACTTATCTACTGTTTTCACCCTTTCCCCAAATTAACCCCAGAATGTGTAGCGTATCAGTGATGTACACAAAGAATTTACATCACAGAAACAGGCCATTCGGCCCAACAGGTCTATACCAGCATTAATGCTCCACACGAGCCTCCTTCCACCCCTCTCCATCTCACCCTATCAGCATATCCCTTAATTCCCTTTCTCCCTCACGCACCTATCTACTCCTTCAATGCATCTAAGCTTGTCGCCTCAACCAGTCCATGCGGTAGCGAGCGCCACATTCTCCCCGCTCTCTGGGTAAAGAAGTTTCTCCTGAATGCATTTAGTAATGACTATCTTAGATTTGTGGTCTCTGGTTTTGGGCTGCCTTTGGAAAATATCACTCATGTATAATATCAGTGGTGTCAGGTAATCTTTATCTGGGAGCTGCCTACAAATGGCGATGAATCTTGCAGTGATGTGTTAGTCAGTTAAAGGTACACTGTAGATGGTGTTAGTTCTGGGGGAAGGCCCTTGCTCTGTCACTTCCTCTGGTAGCAGAGTTAAAGGTGAGTGCTGCCGATGGCTTGGGGGCTGTGTTTTCTTGTTCGTCTGACTTGCAAAGTGATTGTGATGAATGTGCTGCTCAATAACTTCTGCTTCACCGGCTTCTATTCTCTGTAAACATTTGCGATTTCAGAAAGCTCAGGCTTGGTTTGAAGTGCAAACGATGTCGTTTTATTCCAGCCTGAAAAATCTATTATGTAAGGAAATTAGTCCTTCAGAAGAGAACTACATAGAGACATCCAAACACAACAAGATATTGATTGCAATCATTTGGCCGCATGTTAATCTGATTAATGGCCCCCTTGTAATAATCTGAAATCCTAAATTGTGAATGGGTGCACAGGGACATTTGCTATCTGACCATTGTTGGCAGGCAAGTGCGTCCCGGACAGGCGTATGAGTTGCCCTGCAATGGTATGAATATTTAATTAATAATTAGTCATGTAATTTCTCCTCAGGAGTGATTATCCCTGGAACTGGTTTGTGAATCTAATTATTAGTAGGCTTTTTGTTTCCACGTCCCCCTCATTACTGTCAGGATTGATGCAACATAAACTTCATTAAAAATTAAAGCTAGAGTCTTAATTACAAGGCTACCCTGAACTGAAGTTAGAATTAGCCAACTCAGTGATGTGCAAATGAGTGCATTATTTAAGAAACATGCTGGAAGTAGTTATGCTAATTTAGAAGGTTCACAGTAGCAGACCTTTCCACTTGCGGTTGCATATTCATTAAATGCACTATGCAAATTTAATGCAGCAGCCTTACTAATGCCTTGTTAATTTATTCCGATTTATTGAGTACGACTTGTATCAAGTACAAATTTAATTACTATATCTCCTTGGATGTTGCAAGAACTTAGTTGAGGTTTAGAGTGTGTAAATCTGGATTACTGCAGTTTGATCGAGAATATGGTATCAAAGGACACGATTTTTATAACTGTGCTTGAAAGGATGTTTGATTTACTCATGGAATGATCTAAGAAATCACTAAAATTACACTTGCAGCTTCCCAAAAGGAAAATAAAAGCCTCCGTGGTATTAAGTAAAGAGCTGAGCAATGCTGAGTCCACAGTCTAATGGATATAATGGGCCAGCAGAGATGGGAAGGGTTATTCACTGAGATGCAGGTGTCACAAAGTGCCTTAGCAGTAAATGAATTTGCTCCTGTTTGTCCCCACGGAAATTCATTGACTGTTTGACTTCCACATCTTTCATCATGAACCAATCACTTCGTGTTCTGTTAAGTTCTGTAACTAACTCAAGCAATAAAGTCCATTTGTAGCAGATTTCAGGCCTTCAAAATTCTTGGCCGAATGTAAAGAGCTAAAGAACAAATGACAACACTGCAGAAGGGCATCAGGTGCGTGCCACTCTGCTGGAATGTGTCCACCGAGGGAGAGGATTGGATGGATTCTGCTGCTGTACGCTATTCACCAAGTGGCTGCTGGCTGTTAATTCTACAAATGTTTATGGCAGCAACTGAAGTGTTACAGTTGGAACTTGGGAGGATCCTGTCTGTGCACACCTTCTCCCTGTTTCCAAAAAACATGAGCAAGTGGCCAAGTCGAATCAGTGCAGTTTGTACTCGATGCATGTGAGCACTTGACAGAATAGCTCTATCATTAACCATAGAGTGCGAGGATGTTAGCAGTCGACAGAACCACAGCTTCAAACATCCAATTTTAATGGTTAGACGTGATATAAATAACGATCTTATCCCGAGGTATGTGCAGTGATCATATCTAGGTGTGTGTATTCATTGTTCCTGGGTACGTGCACTGATCACACGCGGGTACATGCACTGATCACACGCGGGTACGTGCAGTGATCACACTTGGGTGCGTGCAGTGATCACACTCGGGTACATACAGTGATCACACTCAGGTACGTGTAGTGATTCACTTGGGTATGTGCAGTGATCATACCCAGGTACATGCAGTGATCATACCCAGGTACATGCAGTGCTCACACCCGGGTATGCGCACTGGTCACACCCGGGTACGTGCACTGATCACACTCGGGTACGTGCACTGCTCACACTCGGGTACGTGCAGTGCTCACACCCGGGTACGCGCACTGGTCACACCCGGGTACGTGCACTGATCACACTCGGGTACGTGCACTGCTCACACCCGGGTACGTGCAGTGCTCACACCCAGGTACGTGCAGTGCTCACACCTGGGTACGTGCGGTGATCACACTCGGGTACATGCAGTGATCATACCCGGGTACGTGCAGTGATCATACCTGGCTATGTGTCCAGAAACATGCAGTGCTGACACCAGGGTATGTGCAGTGATATTACCCAGCTCTGTGTCAGCTCTGGCTCTGAGTCAGAAGGGTGTGCGCTAAATCTGCTGTTCACGCATTGAGCACATAAATCTTCACTGATCCTCCACTGAAGTATTGGATGTTCTATCTTTTGGATAAGAGATTAGACCATGGCCCCTTAGAACCATAGAAAAGCTACGGCACAGAAGGAGGCCATTCAGCCCGTCGCATCTGTACCAGCTGAAAAAACTAGCCGCCCAATTTAATCCCACCTTCCAGCACCTAGTCCGTAGCCTTGCAGGTTACAGCACTTCAGGTGCATGTCCAGGCACATTTTAAAAGAATTGAGGGTTTCTGCCTCCACCACCATTCGTGGCAGTGAATTCCAGACACCCACCACCCTCTGGGTGAAAAGGTTTTTCCTCATGTCCCCTCTAATCCTTCTACCAATCAGCTTAAATCTGTGCCCCCGGTAATTGACCTCTCTACGTGGGGAAATAGGTCCTTCCTGTCTATTCTATCTCGGCCCCTCATAATTTTGTACACCTCTATTAAGTCACCGCGCAGCCTCCTCTGTTCTAAGGAAAACAACCCTAGCCGATCCAATCTTTCCTCAGAGCTGAAACTTTCGAGCCCTGGCAACATTCTTGCAAACCCCATTCGGATGGATGGAAAAGATGCCCTGGTGCTATTTCGAAGACGAGCAGGGGAGTTTTCCGCAGTGTCCTGGCCAATATTTATTCCTCAATCAATATCACAAAAAACACATTATCTGGTCATGATCACATTGCTGTTTGTGGGTGTTTGCTTTGTGCAAACAGACTGCCGCACTCCCTACATTACAACAATGACTACCCTTAAAAATGACGCCATTGTCTTTGAGATATCCTCTGGTCATAAAAGACACTATATAAATGCAACTGTTTCATTTTTTTCCCCTTTCCTCATATGTGCAATGTAGGTTTTTAAGGGGACAGTGTTAACTGGGACAGTGTTAAAGTGGGCAGTGTTGAAAGGATTTTGGTTCAAGGGGATGGCATTAAACAGGGCGGTGCCAAAGGGGACAGAGTGAATGTGAGCAGTGCTTAAGTGGATGTAGTTAAATGGGACAGGGTTAAATTTGCAGCATTAAACAGGTCTTAAAGTGGATGGTGATAAAGTGTAATTTGCTAAAGGGCATAGTGTTAAAGCGAGGGGGGTTAAAGTGGGCATCTTTAAAGGGCACAGGATTAAAGGGATGTTAAAATGGGATGGTGATAAAGAGGATTGGGTTAAAGGGGAAGGGGCTAAAGAACATGATGTTAATGTGGCTGTTAAAGGGGATGGAGTAAAAGGGAAGATTGTTAAAGGGGATGTTATAAAAATTAAAAGTGAGAAAGGAGGATTTTTTTTTTAAAAGGTGAGAAACTATTAAATGTTGACGTTCAGAGGGAGTTGGGTACAAGAAACACAAAGTTAACATGCAGGTACAACAAGCAAACAGGAAGGCAAATGTTGTGTTGGCCTTTATTGCATGGAGGTTGCAGTATGAGAATAAGGAAGTCTTGCTCCCATTATATAGGACTACGGTGAGACCACAGCTGGAGTACTGTGTGCAGTTTTTGTCTCCTTACCTAAGGAAGGATATACATGTCTTAGAGGGGATGCAATGAAGGTTCTGGAGTTTAGAAGAATGAGAGGTGATCTCATTGAAATATACAAGATTCTGTAGGGGCCTGACAGGGTAGACACTGAGAGGTTGTTTCCCCTGGCTGATGAATCTAGAACATGGGGGCAGAGTCTCAGGATGAGAGGGTGATCATTGAAGACTGAGAAGAGGATAAATTTCTTCGCTCAGAATCTTTGGAATTCTCACCCACAGAGGGCGCCATCATTGAATATACTCAAGCTGAGCTCAGTAGATTTTTGGATACCAGAGGAGTTTAGGGATATGCAGATAGGGCGGGAAGGCAGAGTTGAGGTCAGGGATCAGCCATGATTTGTATTCCATGGCGGAATAGGCTCAAGGGACCGAATGGCCTGCTCTGCTCCTATTTCTTATGGGAGGCATTTAAAGTGGGCAGAGTTAAACAGAGTTGAAGAGGTTGGTGATAAAGAGGACATTGTTAAAGTGAATGGGGTTAAATGGGACTGTCTTGAAGGCATGTTGCTAACATGCATGAAGTTAAAGTGAGTGGTGTTAAAGGAGATGTAATTAAGGAGGCACTCAGGTCAAAACCTCCCTGTACATGGATGACGTCGCCGTTTTCTGCTCGGATCCGCTGTCCGTGCGCAGACTGATGAGCATCTGCGACCAGTTCGAACTGGCCTCGGGAGCCAAAGTTAACCACGGCAAGAGCGAGGCCATGTTCTTTGGCAACTGGGCTGACCGATCCTTTGTCCCCTTCACCGTCAGGTCAGATTACCTGAAGGTGCTGGGGATATGGTTCGGAAGGGCCGGGGCGTGCACCAAAACATGGGAGGAGCGAGTAGCCAAGGTACGACAAAAGTTGGGCATGTGGGGGCAGCATCTCTCTCCATTGTGGGTAAGAACCTGGTCATCAGGTGCGAGGCGCTCACGTTGTTGCTCTACGTGGCGCAGGTCTGGCCCATACCCCACTCCTGCGCCGTGGCAGTCACCCGAGCCATTTTCCGCTTCGTCTGGGGATCTAAAATGGACCGGGTCCGGAGGGACACGATGTACAAATCTCTGGACAAGGGCGGGAAAAATGTACCCAACGTGGCCCTCATCCTGATGACCACCTTCGTGTGCGGCTGCATCAAGCTGTGTGTAGATCCCCAGTACGCAAACTCCAAGTGTCACTACGTGCTGAGGTTCTATCTGTCCCCGGTTTTGCGAAGGATGGGCCTGGTCACATTGCCGCGGAACGCTCCATCCAGTTGGGCGGTGCCTTACCACCTATCCTTCGTGGAGCAGTTTCTGCGGGAAAACACCTTTGACCACCGGTCCATCAGGCAGTGGTCTGCACGGAATGTCCTCAAGGCCCTACGGGAAAAGGAAATGGTGGATCCTGTTGGATGGTTCCCCGAGCAGACCGTCAAAGTCATTTGGCGGAATGCCTCATCGCCAGAACTTTCAAACAAGCACCAAGACGTAGCTTGGCTGGTGGTGAGAAGGGCCCTCCCCGTCAGATCCTTCATGCACACCCGAAGTCTCGCCCCCTCCGCACAGTGCCCCCGCATTGGCTGTGGTGGGGAAGAGACGGTCGCACACCTCCTCCTGGAATGTGCCTTTGCAAAGCAGGTGTGGAAAGAGATGCAGTGGTTCTTGTCAAGGTTCATCCCAAGCAGCTCTGTAACACAGGAGTCTGTGCTCTGCGGGCTGTTCCCAGGGACGCACACCGAGACAAACATCAACTGCTGCTGGAGGACTATCAATTCGGTGAAAGACGCCCTTTGGTCTGCCCGAAACTTGCTGATCTTCCAGCGCAAAGAGTTGTCCACCGCCGAATGTTGCAGACTGACACATTCCAAGGTCCAGGACTACGTGCTGAGGGACGCACTAAAGCTTGGGGCAGCCGCAGCAAAGGCTCAATGGGGAAAGACCACAGTGTAAGGTTCCCCCACCAAGCTGGACTGAGGGGCTGGATCCATGGGAAACACCTCGAACTGTATCGTTAATATTCTCAATTGCTGTAAATGTAAAACTGTAATTGACATGACAATTGTGAAACAGAAGGGTTGGGAAGAAACTCATGACAGCATTGAAGGAAACTGATCTCCCTTGCAATGTTTGTATTTTTTGGTGCTGTTTGGAAACATGTTTGGCAATGTAATTTTTACAGATTTTTATGAATAAAGCATATTTTGGAAATAAAAAAAAAAGTAATTAAAGGGACAGCATAATGTGGACGGGGTTAAAGGGGACATGAATGAAGGCAACAGGGTTAAAGTAGCTCGTGTTAAATGGCATTCAGTTAATGGCTACTGTGTTAAAGTAGAACCATAGAAAAAGTATGGCACAGAAGGAGGCCATTCAGCCCATCGTGTCTGCGCCAGCCAAAAAAACGAGCCGCCCATTCTAATCCCACCTTCCAGCACCTGGTCCGTAGCCTTGTAGGTTGTAGCACTTCAGGTGAACATGGTTATAGGGGAGAGGGTTAAAGGGGACAGTGTTAGATGGGTTGATGTTAAAGAGGACTGTAATTACATTGAAGGTGTTATAGTGGATGGTTTTAAAAGGGATTGGATAGGGTTACAGCAGACATAGTTAATAAGGTGAGGATTAAAGGGCATGGGGTTAAAGGGGATGGTGATAAATTGGGCGGGGATAAAATGAACAGGGTTATGGACACAGCATTAAAGCTGAGCCAGTTAAAGTGGATCTGCAGTTTAGAGCCTGATTTAAATTTAAAAGTGGCCATCGGGATTTCCCAAAGCTTGGAATCTCGGTAATGAAGTAGAGACAGGAGCAGGAGATCCCCATTGGCCACTCCAGCAAACCTTCTGCCCCTTCTCACTGTCCTGATCATACAAAGCCCCTCACCGCCCCACAATCTCCGATCTTTCCCAATTGCCGTGAACGGCCCAACAGTCTCTCCTCTGGCTTGCCCATTCTTTAGGACCACTGCATCACCAGGATTCATCCCCTCGCCCCCCCCTCCACTCCCCTCTCCTATGCCCTACCCTCACAACCTCCCCCACCCCTCCCTCGTCCCACCCCCTGCAGCTTCTCTCCCTGCCCCTGCCTCTACCCATCCCCTCCTCTTCCTCTGGACAATGACACTGCCAGATGGAAGGGACGCTTTCTCCTGGGTTATGATGGTTTGCACAAGATAGTCTCCTCCGAGACTGCCAATTCACTCAGAAAAGTTATCTATAACCGGAATCGATAAGTAAACTGTACATTCATAGGAACATGGGAACAAGACAAGGCCAGTCGGCCCCTCAAGGCTGTTCCATAGGCAGACAGATCAAATCTGACGTGTGTCTCAACTCCATTTTGCCGTCCTTATCCCCATATCCCTCGATATCCCAAACAAACAAAAATGGATCGATCTCGGCCTTAAAAACTCCAATTGTCCTCCAGCACCCAGAGCTTTCTGGGGGAGAGAGTTCCAGATTTCCGCGACTTGTTAATGTGAAGACATGCTTCCTGATATCACCTTCGAACGGCCTGGCTCTAATTTGAAGGTTAAGCCCCCGTGTTCGGGACACCCCCCCTTCCCCCTCCCCACTCCACCCCCACCAGAGGAAATAAAATCTCCAGCCTATTGAATCCTTTTAACATTTTAAACATCTCAATCAGATCATCCCTCTCTGCCAAACGCATGGGAATGCAAGCCACGTTTATGCAACGTGGCCTGATAACTTAACCCTTTAAGCGCCAGTATCAACACCATGTTGCAGAATCTCTCATTCGATATTTGTGTTAGCAAGATTCCCATGAAAAATAAAACAGAGATTCAATATCTCAGTGTGCGATGGAAGGAAATGTGTATGAGTACGTCAGAAACATCATCAATAACACTAGCTAGGTGGCTGCAGCTTGAAATATAATTGATTGGTGCTGAAGACAGTTTAACTGTACTCGGGACACCTCATTCCTTCATCAACAATGACCAGTCACAGATCCCAGCTTTCCACCAGCGATGCTGCTGGTCTATTTTTGTCATGTCCATGCATCACAAAAGGCATAATAAGGTCTCTAGTGCTTGGAACTTAATCTCCTCCTTTGGTGATAGAAAGGGCCTTAATCACTTACACACTGTATGAAGCTGCATGCATTCATTACTGAGCAAAAGATCATCAATTGTCAAATTGTATATTTTGGATCCCCAAACATGTCGATTTTTTTTCCCTGCAAAAGTGGGAACCATACATTAAAGTGCCCGAGGAATCATCCTGTCAAATATCAGCTTCTTGTTCAAAGACAAATATTGTCAGCCACAGTTTGACACTGACTGGGTGTGCGGCCAAGAGGAAGTAATATCCGAGAGCATCGCTCTGCATAATTAGCTCTTGATGAATATTGTGACTCTTTTAGTATCGATGCGGGAGACAGTGAGCTGTGCAGCATCTGTATTTTAGGTGCTAGTCGGCCTCTTAAGGCATGAGAATGGGGTCCAGGGTGTGTACACACACTACCGTTGGGAAGTGCGTCGGACACCATCTTGGTAAAGGGGTTTGCAAGCGCACACCTAATGACCGCCAGCAGCAAACAGGGCAGCAGATTGTGACATCAGTGTTGTCATTTTTGTAGCTCCGTGCTGAACTGAGGGGCTGGATCCATGGAAAGCCCCTCGAACTGTATCTGGAAAATATTTGTTTGCTGTAAAATGTACATGGCATGTAAAATGAAATGGAAGGGCTGTGAGGCAACTCACTCTTGTATTGAAGGAAACTGATCTCCTTTCCACTTTTTGTATTGTTTGACTTGGTGCTGTTTGGAACTGTTTTGTAACGTTTTTTTTTTACAGATTTTTATGAATGAAGTATATTTTGGAATTTAAAAAAAGTTCCATACTGAGAGACTTACCTGGCAGGGGAAGAGACTGTGATCAGTGGCCTTTGATCCTGCAGCTGCTGTTTTTTCTTTGGGGGTTTATTTGGGGGATTCAGTGGTGTTTTTATGGCATTTCGTCCTTTGGGATTGGAAATCTACCGTGGTTGTTGTTTTCCTGTTAAT